>NC_133479.1:7944753-7995874 GCF_025370935.1 Choristoneura fumiferana | reverse complement strand
ATGTATATGGAACCCATTCATGAATACTTATTTTTGCCTACGAGGTGGATACATTTAAATGGAATTTATTTAAGTATGCAACTTTCTGAAGCATTTTGTGATTACATAATACTGAAACAGTTTAATGAATACAATTTTTTGGTGTCAGTAATAGATAACATATTTATGATGAAAATGTGTGGCTACATATTTTTCAATTTTTTTGTGTATACATACTTTTAGACGTGACTGTACACTATAAAACCTACATTCTAATTATATTAATCTAACTTATGAGTCAATGACCCTTCCGGGTATAGGCCTCCTCAGTTGTCTCCATGCTTTCCCAGCGACACTACGAATATCCTCCACCCACCTATCCTCTAGGTGTAGTTTACAAACACAATAAAGCTCCCTCTTTAGATGTTGTAAACTACGAAATAAGTACGAAATATTATAAACTCGACAGACATATAATTTGTCAAGTTGCAGTGCTTGATAATTATCTTATCATTTACCGAGCCGAGCGCACGGTTTTCCGCTAACATCATAATGTGGTTTTTATCGGATTATGTATAGTAAACAAACAAGAAAAATTTAAAATTTTATTGTACTTTTATCAACATGTACATAATGATTCTAATATAATTCGAAAAATATTATGCTATTGTGAATACCCATTTTGTAATTTGCCATATTATGGCTAGTGAGATAATGTTGTGTGTAGTGTTTTTATCACGAAACACGACTTGTGAGAATAATACAAATAATTTGATCCTATGTATAAATTAATATCATACATAAAAATTCGAACTCTATCAAAGACAATAGGTATATATATTATAGACATCTCAGGATCGGAAATATTTCAAATAAATTGATATTTTTAACCAAACTACTTTGGAAAAAACTGCATTGTTTCAGATGGTTTAAAACTTATTACATTTATGAATCTTCGACATTGAAAAAATTTCCGAAAAAAAAAATCGGCCAAGCCATGCGAAAAAAAATGTTAACGTTTCGTTAGTGAATCTTGCTACTAACTTAACATATAAGTGAAAGTTTATTGCTTCTTCTTCCTAGGGCGGATGCAGCAAGCGTCGCTAGTGTCCAGCATGTTGTAGTTAGCTTCGCCTTTGGTCTTGGACTCTGCGAATTTGGCGTGAGTTTCAGCCGACAAGTAGTACTGCTTCACTGCAGGCACGTTCTTCATTGCGTCCAAGTAGTTCACCTATAAAGATAAGATAGATATAAATTTTATTTCAACATAGTAACCATTCAGTGTACTCCAGTCTCCAGTGTTATTGACATTAAAATGCTTCCATAAGAACAGCGGCCGTATTGTTTAACGCGCTAACGTTCGCGATCACATTCTACCCTCAGCTTACACCGTGTGACAGAAAGAAGTGGTGAAAACGACTGTGATTCCAAGTGTGTAACACAAAAATGCCTCAGAATTGACAGGTAGCAGTCTTCAATCTGCAACTTGCAGATATTTTTCTCACTTCCTTTATTGAAAGAGGGAGGGAAATAAATAATAAGGGCGCATCACAGACTCCGCCATTGCCGGTCCCAAGCCCGGATGTGAAAAAGGAGGAGGGTTCGTGAGAAGTGAACCACTCACTGGTAAAAACCAGCGGTTTAGGCTACCAGAAGCCTTGGGTCCCCCTAAAAGACTGGCCCTGCGAGCACGGTCACAATGATGGCAGCCCCATCGCCGTGATCGGGATGCTGTGGGTTAATCACCTGCACATTCCTAAAAATATATGATTAAGAAACCTTCAAAGAGAGACCGATCCCCTTTACCGCCGACCTTTGGCGCGAAATTACGGACACGGATTGGATGCTGGAATATCAGATCCATGACTCAAACCTGAAAGGCTTCCTCAGGTAGCCAAAATCATGCGGAACTAGAACATTCACATCCTAGGATTAAGCGAAACGCGATGGAATGGATTTGGTGAAATAACATCAGATTTTGGCACGACCCTTCTGTACAGTGGAAAAGAGGATGAGAACGCCACCCGGGAGTACGGCGTGGGGCTGCTACTAAGCCGTAGCGCAAGGAACAGCCTTCTACATTGGAAACCGATATCTGACAGAATCATCACAGCTCGGTTTTCCTCAAGAGTCAGAAAAATCACTGTAATCCAATGTTACGCCCCAACTAACTCGGCACTGCCAGATATAAAGGAGCGCTTTTACGAGCAGCTGGAGTCGACCCTGAAGAGTGTGAAGAAGCAAGACATCGTGATACTGATGGGAGACCTGAATGCCAAGATGGGCTCAGACAACGAGGATCGCGAACACTATATGGGTCGTGAAGGGGCCGGACCGGAGAAAAAATCGTAAACGGAGAACTCTTCGGTGACCTGTGCTCTGCGCACAATCTGGTGATCGGAGGAACTTTGTTCAAACACAAAGAGTGCCACAAAATCACTTGGATTTCTCCTGATGGTGTCACCCGAAATCAGATCGACCACATTGCGATAAGCAGAGCCTGGACAGCGTCGCTGCTTGATGTTAGGATCATCTTGTCGTTGCGGATGTACGTCTCAAGATGGCCGCACCTCGTCGTAAAGTAGTGAAGGCATCCAAAAAGTTAAATTTGCAGAAACTTAGTACCGAGGAGGGTAGACAAGAGTTCGGTGTCTTCCTCCTTAACCAGTTTGAGGTTTTGGAAGAGCTGGAAGACGAGGACATGGATGAAACTTGGGATCGTGTACGGACTGCTTCCACTGTAGGCGGCGAAAAAGTCCTAGGCTATAAACGCTCTAAGCAAGAACCATGGATGTCCCAAGAGCTGTGGTCCGCGATAGAGAAAAGGCAGAGCGTAAAGCTAGAGCAGTAGGCCGCTGCAAACACTGTCGCTTTTGACACCCTAGTTGAGGAGTATACTGCCTTTTTGGGAGTCCCAATATTACCTTAGTATGGAACATCGCTTACGAAAATTGATCCTCAATTACACTGTACGAGGGAGAAAACGCCGTAGGAATCTTAAGTAGGTACAAGTATTGGTAAAAAGGTCACGGTAAAGCGGAACGGAAAGTTGGTGACGAGACGATGGAACTCGAACTTTCGACGTGAGATGCGATCGCAGAAAGATTATTGCCACGGATGCAATGGTAGAAGCTAGTGGCCGGTATAAAATTAAATAACTCCTCGGAACACTCCCAAAATCCTATAAATAAAGCAAATAATGAGATCATAGGTATGTATCGGTTCGTGAGTCACAGACGGATCTGGCAGAAAATCAGCGCTTCAGGCTGCAAGCGTTTAACGCCTCAGCGTAATGTTGAGTTTTTGACCGTTTCGCCTTTGACGGGACCCACCAATTTGTGTGTATGTACTATTTTCACGTGTGTTTTCATGTATTTTTTTGGTTTATTCGTTTGGAATTGTGTACATTTTGTTGTATTTGTGTCTTTTTTAGGATAGTGAATAAGTCTTCTTTCTTTCTTCTTTCTACTCGTATATGTGTCGAAGATAGGATAGGGGTTCCAAACGACCGAAAGTCTGCTGCAGTCGAAAAGTCAGGCTGCGCGATTTTATTTACAGTCAAACGGAAGTAGAAGTCATTAAGATTCCTGAGTTGTGTGTGATCTAATTAAGGTATGTTATCCAATTGTTTGTATCAGGTAATTGGTTTTACCTACTTAGTTCATAAATTATGGTAATACAGTTTACAGAACTGAAAGCAATTAACTATTTACGAACGATGACGACATTGTAAAATATGCCGATATGTAATGTTGCCGCTACATAATAGAGAATATTTAAGCATTTTCTTTATTCAAATATCTTTTCTTAATTGTTGGATAAACAGTTATGAAAGAATTTTGTAAATATCTTTAAAAACAACGCTTCCGTTGAGGTTGGACGTATTAAATTGTCAATTAGACAGAGACATCAGTCATGGTCTATGACGACATATGCTACGACAATACTAATTTTTCAAGAAAGAGATGGAATGAAAACCTAATGCTTTCATAATATCTTGCTTATTTTGCAATAGAGATATTGATGAATTATTACGTCATTCGTTTTATTTTCCAGTTTTGCATCACATTAAATTCTTTAGGAGAAAATCTCAGGTACTCAAGCTGGGATTTTTGTTTTATACTATTCTCATTATAATGTCACCATGATCTCACCTAACTTGCCCCAGTTATAGAACTTATCGCCTTCATTGCTGGCAACATTACTTATATTGTTTTAATTTAGTATGTATTGGAGAGCACATATGCCTTCACAACACCTGAAGAAGTCAGGGGTTTGACAGACGGCTGGGAAAGCACAAAATCAATATTTAAAAAAAAAGGAAAGGGTCCACTTTTTTTTAAAAGGCCCTATTGCATAAGAATTTCGTAAAGTCCATATTTATTTGATGTCTAATCATAAATGGTGTCTCCAAGAAAAATTTCAGCCATATTGGTCAGGACTTTTATTTTTCTATATATGATTAAGATTAGGTACAAACTTTAATTAAACTTGGAATATGTTAGTTTAATTGCCTAGTATTCATATTCATCAAAAAAGTCCTTATAATAATGTAGAAAAATACTCACCAAGCGCTCATACTTAGTCTTCTCAATAGCCATTTCTGGTTTTCCAAGTAGAGGGAGAGATTCAAAGCGTTCCAACTGAGGAAAGATGGTGTAGTCCACCAAGCCCGGTTCATCGCTGTGCAGGAACTTGGTCCCGCGGGATTCCAGCTCTTTTTGAAGAAGCTCCAGACCCTTGTGGTAGGCTTCCAAATGGGACGGCAAGAAGCCGTTGGGATTGAAAGCAGCAGCGTAGTAAGCTGCATTAGCCTGTAATAAAAGTATTATGAGTAACTAATCTCAAATAAAAAAAATTGTGTTCAACTGGAGAGAAAACCAAGTAAACAAGTTTTCATGAAGCATTTATTTATTTTTGGTGGTTCTCAATTGGGTTTGTAGAGAATAGTTTGGCAACTTTACTATAACTTTAAAATCTTGTTACAATATAAAGTACTAAAGTAGTACTAAACTAAATGACTATAAAGTACCTACTTTTATTATCATGCCAATTTACAGAGCAAATGCAACATTTACATTATGATCACAAGTGTATCTTTTTAACCTAGATCACAGGGAGGGCTGCAGGATATTCAAAAGAAAAAAATAAAGAATACTAAATGATATACATACACCCATGAACAATTCAACAAAGACTTTGTCTTGTGCCCGGCGGAGTGGGTCCGATGACTGCAGAGGTACTTCCGGATATTTCTCATCCAGATATGTGTTTATGATAGCGCTGTCGAAAATGGCTTTGCCTTGCTCATATTCCAAAGCTGGTACCGAGCCTACAGAAAAAAAAAATGAGTGACTTGCAACAATTTTTTTTTCTTTTTTTTGCTGAACACCAGGTGATCAGCTCAGCCTCATGGGTTTCCCTACACAAGGGCCATATCAAAGAAGTAGTATATGAAAATGTCTTTGTCAGATGTTGGCTTTGAGAGCCAACATCCTTGCCATTATGCATGGGACCCAAACCTCCAAGAACTCTTCTTCTCAAGTCTAAGTTCCGAACACACATTCCAACAACAAATGGGACAAGTCTTCTACCTTCTGGCAAATCTCACATGGGGGGATGGTTTTAACTCTCATCATGTGCAAGAATTTGTTTGTTGGCATTTGTATGTCAGAACAAACCCTGAAAGCAGATACTAACACTTTTCTTGTTAGGTTGGCGGAGTCAAACCAGGACGTCCACAAGGTACTTTTTGCAACATTAAAGAAATACATACAATGACAAGTAAAAATTTTATCCTAATCATTCTTTCTGATCTTTTGGTTGTTTAAGTATGATTTATTATATATGGGCCATTACCCGCTAATCCATCCGCATAAATTTCGGTTTTCACTATCCCATGGAAACTATGCAATTTTCCGGGATAAAAACTATCCTATGTCCTTCCCCGGGACTCAAACTATATGTATACCGATTTTCATCTAAATCGGTCTAGCGGTTTAGACATGATGAAGTAACAAACAAATAAACAAACAAACAGACTTACAAACTTTTGCATTTATTATATTAGTGGGAAGTAGGATTCATGAAACTTAAGTCACAGCATGGGCTCATGTATTCATGTGACATTGACTTTGTTTCTTAGTATCCCCATCCTAGCCTATATTCGTCCCACTGCTGGGCACAGGCCTCCTCTCAGAACAAGAGGGCTGTTTCTTAGTATAAACTAAATTAATCCCAATTCAAATGGTTTTTTACATCACAATTAGTAGCCAGACAAATAGGGAAATGATAAGATTTAATAATTCCTGTATGAGGAAAACTATATTTAGCAATCCAGTAATAAATGTAAACTTCAGCATTTTCAATAACCCTAGCCATGAGAATTCTATATTTAAGTTGCAAGTTCTGAATGCAAACAATCAAAGCTACTTTGCATTTTAAACTAAACTTAATACTTAATAACATACCTTTAGGGTTAAATTCGAAGAGCCATTCTGGTTTGCTGTCCAAGTTGACAAAGACCAGATCATACTGTAGATTCTTGGCATTGAGTACCAATACACTGCGCTCAGCATATGGACAGAATCTCATAGCAAACAGGCGGAGTTTGCCACCATAAGCTGGCAGGGCATCACCTTTATAAGGAAAAACAGAAATTTATGTTTTCTATTTTAGAAACTCAGTTAAAATTAAAAAAGAATTGAACCTGAATTAGGAAGTGAGTCTCTTATTGTTAAATATTCAACATAAACAGTACCTACATCAAAGCAGTAGTATAATATTATTTATAACTTACCAGCAGCTAAATGCTTTTCTGACATCTTTGATGAAAACTTCTGTCAATATCTGAAAAAATATTGATAACATCAACTTGTTGTCAAAGAAATAAAATAAAACAAAAACATGTTTTTTTTTCGTCACATCCTGACACTAACTTCACAGTGACCTACCAAACTATATAATATTAAAACTTTTAATAAGATTGTACTCATTCTAAGGGGAGGCCTGTGCCCTGCAGTGGGACGTATATAGGCTGGGATGATGATGATGATGAAGATTGTACATAGGATACTAGGATGAACAATGAGATGAGAAGGACAAAAGTCTCTTGACAACAAATTGTATTAAATTCAAGAAAACAATGGCCCTAAAAAATTAGATAATTTTTACAAAAAGTGGGCAGACCAAACTATACCTACCTATTAAAACGCCGCGCCGATCGCTCTTTTGAGATGAATGAATATACGTGTACACTAACTGTGTTTTGTACTTGAGTGAGAGTACAATGAAATAGTTACCTGTTAGCTACTCTGGATGAAATTAAACTTCACGAAAGACTGCTATAAAGTATAAAGTACGAGAGAGAAGCGCCGTGTCGTATGCCGCGCCGGATAATTTATGACAAAGTAGTGAGTGAGTGACCGACCGAGTAACTCACTCTATCTAAATTACGGTGTTGCTGGTCTAAAATTATGGTAGGTGGTAGAAATATTACGGTAGACAAAAAAAATCGCCTATTTCCGGGTGCGGTTGGTGTACGACCCCATGTTTGACGACCTGCAATGAACGACACCGATGCGCGGCCGGATAGTTGAAACCCTTATGTCAATAATATGAAGGTTTAAAGTTTAAATTGTCAGGTCGAGCAATTTTTGTCGTGCATTCCGGGTTGGCAATTGCAAGTCGTACTTTAACCGCACGCCCATTGCAGTGCTGCACTATTAAAATTGGATTATTTGACTAAATCAAGTGTTGCTATATAGAAATAAGGACACTGACAAAATTACGTTATGTAGAATGGAACGTGGCACCGTGACCGAAATTATATGTCTACGGTAGGTGGTAGATCTAGAAAAATTACGGTAGATCTACCGATTACGGCGTGGTTGGAGACACTGTGAGTGACAGCTTTATATATATATAATTTATATAATTTTATATATATATTGATACTTTTGTACAATCAATAGTGAGTGACCTATATATTATATTTCTATACTATCGGTTAGCATAAGCAAGATTGCAAGATATAAAGGTGAGTGGCAGAATAGCATTTTGTATCCAGTTACCCAGTGTTATTTTTTAACGAATTTGTATCATGGGTGTTCAGCTATTTATAAAAAACAAATTATTAAAATAGGCAAGTAATATGTGTTGGATGCAACCGATACTCTTGAAACAACGGTAACAATTGATTATTCAAAACTTTCTAAGCATCGATAGATTATGTAATATTGAAAAGCAATACTATCGATAGTATCAATAGTTCATTCGTCGTCAAGACCGATATTGTCATGTATATGCTATTTTTTATTTATGTTATTTCAAACACAATACTTGTATTGTTTTTTTGAATAAATATATGAATATGAATATTATATTATGGTATTGTTGATTACCGATAGTGTTGCACGAAATGACATATAACACTATCGATGGTGGACTATCGATTGGCAACACTAATCTCTGCAGGGCTACTACGAAACTCGATGTTCGTATCGTACCGTCCCTCTCGCTCTCGTATTAAATAGTATAAGTGTCAGAAGGACCGCACGACACGAACTTCGAGTTTCGTAGTAGCCCTGCTGCTGATCGTGTCGAGTGCAAAACCCTCTAACGCTTTTAAGGTTTCTTATAATACTTTAGAGATAATTCATGAGGTGGCGTGTCCTGGTGTGAACATTTCCACTATGATGACCTATAATCTAAAGCCTTTTATGATGTAACCATGTTGTATGTTCCTTATATTACATTTATTGGTGTTGTTATCCTGAATATAAATATATAAAATAAAATAAAATACAGTACGATTACTTGGAGTTAACACTTGACAGATGGGCGTGCCTTCAGTCAATTTTCAACTTTGACGTCATATAAATAAAGCCATTTTTAGTATACCGCTACCCACGTTTACAGATTATGTAAAAACTATTTTATTTGTATGAATTCAAAGTTGAAAATTGACTGAAGGGACGCCCATCTGTCAAGTGTTAACTCCAAGTAATCGTACTGTACGAGAGTGAGAGGAACGGTACGATATGAACTTCGATTTTCGGAGTAGGCTCTCAGATTTTACCGACATGGAAATACCTACCGATCACGGTTTTCGTGAATACGTTACTTTGAAATTGCTTTGAATCCCATGTCATCACGGAAAAGAAAAAAACTAACTGTTTTTTTCTCTTTCTGCATGTCACGAAATATCAGCTCGTTACGCATCGTACCGCGAAAACTGGATTTACCAATACCAAGCCGCGGACGGACGGACAGACAGACAGACAGACATGGCGAAACGATAAGGGTTCTGTTTTTGCCATTCTGGCTCCGGAACCCTAAAAAACATACCTTAGTTACAAAATATTTAGCAGGCCGAGAAGATAATTAAGTCTAAATACACCTTATTATGATTTGGACTTTGGACACAATCATTATTGGCATTAGCCAAACGCAGAAAACAGTTTTTTTAAATCTCGGTTTTTGTACGTGACTAAGTATTGGACAATTGGCTGGCTGTTTGGTGAATTTTCGGCCTTGGATGAAATTAATAGTAAAAAACCTGCACAAGAATAAACACTTCCCGGACATGTTTTTTTTTATTCGACTGAATGGCAAACGAGCAAGTGGGTCTCCTGATGGTAAGAGATCTCCACCGCCCATAAACATCTGCAGCTGTCTTACTCTCCACGCCGAAACAACAGTGCAAGCAAAGACTACAGTATATATTGGGAGAAGTGCAAGCACTGCTGCTTCACGGCAGGATTAGCGAGCAAGATGGTGGTAGCAATCCGGGCGGACCTTGCACAAGGTCCTACCACCTGCAAAACATGTCCGGGAAGTAATGCCACTTTACAAAAAAAAATAAATCGCATCAACGCATATAACGATGGACTTCCCAGTTGATTTTTCCAACATTAATGAGAACATTTCCGAGCAAGTTGGAGAAAAGTAACTTAATTTTGTCCTGGCGCTTCGCCGGCCGCTGCCGCGGCACACTCCTTTTGCTCGCACATGGTTGCTATTGTGTTAACACTACTATATATACCTGGTCGGAAAAAACATGACGGTATTTATTAGTTTTCGATTATCATAATATCAGTATTTATCTAGTCGGGAATATTATGGCGATATATATTCATACCGGTTTGACATTGTGTGACCGGAATTTACGTCGGTGTTATTTAGATTCGAAGTAATTCGAAACCATTTGGGCCACCATTATCGCAAAGATTTTTATTGAATTAAATTGATTGTGACGAAAAGATAGAAAACTTGTTTACGATTATTAATCGACACTAGTTTCGGAAACAAATTCTTTAAAGGGTACAAAAATATTATTGAATCACATACAAATTTGTAAAAAAATCAGTTTATTTCATTGATACTACATTTTTTATATTAAAAAATAATAATTCATATCACTCATTTGGGCTAACAATACACCTCTACAAGCATAAGTGAAGACACACCTAACTTTAAAAATATTTAATTAATCTTCATTTTGGAATTCTATTGAGATTCTTTAAATTTCATCAGTTTATTATTACTTTGGAAAATATGTTTTAAGTGCGAAAATGATAAAGGTCATTATTATTATTATGAACATTATCGCTTTTGTGATACATTTGGCCTTACCACAAAAAAGTTAAAAAAGCATCTTAATCATAGCTTAAGTGGCAGTTTTTTTATGAACTCACAATGTGTTAAGGGGCTGTTTCACCACTCTTAGACAAATTTTACGTGACAGATAAATGTGATGCCGTCTCTGTTTATTTAGACAAAACAAACTGAGACAGTATCACGCATATCAATTCACCAATGAGTGGTGAGACAGGCACTCAACCTCTTTATTACAGAGTGTAAAGGTTAAAGGAGGACACTCTCATATTGGGTAAAAGTTACTAAACTGTTTAGCTTTAAGCGGTAAATACACTTCCTACTCCCTCCAGAGGCTAGGCTAGATTATTATTATTATTCCTCTCAGTGGCGGCCTTAAGGCTTGGACCAATGTCGGTTACGATAACAGGGTTGCGGTGATTCTGCAGAACGCCAACAGTTGGGACAGAAAAACCCTTTCCGGCCGAACGCTGTTGCGGGAGTCTCACCACTAGGACACTCAAACAAATCTAAATAACTACAGGATCACAACAGCGGTCATAGCACGAAAGAAACTTGAAATAGCAAAACCGAATAAGAAAAGTAGTTACCACCATAAGCGTTTACGGCAAAATCTCCGACGCTACAGTAGCAAGAGTTTCTGAAGTAATTTTACAAATACTCACTAGCTACTGTAGCGCCGCCTAATTAAGGCCTTTGACTGATATTTCTACATACATAGAAATTCTTTTAGTAAACCTGTACACTCCATACTCTTTATAAACATAATTTAAATGGTTCTCTAAGTTTCTGTGGCAACACTGATTAGATTATAACCAATCCTTGTTTAAATATAGGTAGATTCAAAATTAAAATTGTGGCATGCGGGCCAAACGGGATCGTAACACTATTATTTTTATTGCCAGCTGAGTCGTTCTTAAAAAAAAAGTTTAAATTATTTAAGTTTCGTGAGTTAATGACTTTGGCGCATAAAGGGACAAAGTTTTTTCCTGCATCTTGTAGGCAACAACTCTCTGTTAACTCTATGTTAGGCACTTGGCTTAGAGCACATTTATAGACGAACAACAATTGTAAAGTAGATAAAAAGGGTAAATTATACTTAAAATTAATCCCAAATGTTTAAAACAAAACAATAACAGTAACACTAGCCGAAAAGTAAGTACACAACGCCAATAAACATTTACTTAATATTACATATTAATTATAAAGAAAATCATTTTTATTATTATTCATTTCATTGCACAGAAATATCTGTTTGGACATATTGCAGAGCTTGAACGTTTGTTTCTACTCCTATCGCACGATTTGTACTATTCTAAATTAAAAAGAAATGTCAGCTACAGTTTAAGTTAATTACAAATCAATAAAGTTTAAACAGTGTCTAGATCTAAAGTAAAAACATTCAAAATAAGTCTCTCAAAGTTGGAAAACAAATTCACCGATGGAATGCCTATACATTAATGATACCTGTTGATTTTCTTCTAGATCAAATAAAGTAAATACTTAGTAAAATCAATTTATCAAAAAGAGCAATTCCGATTTCTTAAAATTAAACAAGAAAATCCGAGGTCGTGTTGTCTAACAAGCTGACGTTTCATAAATATCAAGATTATATTTGTCGTCCTTTTTTGAATTGGAAGAAAATACGAAAATAATACTTTTGGAAGACCGTGAAACACCCGTGAAATAACAAGATAGAGTATTCACAAAGACAATGTGTTACAAAATAGTTGTTGCAGTAGTTTATTAGTAAAAGTTGGTTTTCAACATATTTTGGCAACATATTTTCGTAAGACTTAATAGAGAAAATTTAACATTAAATGATGGCATCGTAGTGATTACGAGTCAAATTGCATTAAGAATAAATGTGAATACAGACAGATAACAACAATGAGATATCAGTAGAGGAGACAGTTATGCTATATTATGTAACTTAATGACACATATTATGTGTTAACATTGGGTGACACTCTTTACCGGCCCGGATAGTACCGACATGGAAATACCGACCCTGTTTTTCATGTACACGCCCATAGATAGATACTGACATTGAGCTTCTATGGGCGTGTACATGAAAAACAGGGTCGGTATTTCCATGTCGCTATTATCCGGACCGGTAAAGTGTGTCACCCTTAAAACTGATGAGAAGTAAAACTTAAACAACAAGAATATAGCTGGGGCCGGGAGTTGAATCCAGTTCTTTATCATTCATCAAGATACCATTCATCAAGGTTGCAGACATGTACTTGCATATGCCTCGGACATGGCATATTTTGTATTTAGTGTAGTAAATATATGAAATGTTTATTATTAATTTTTATCGATTATATTAAATTATTTGTTATGACATTAGACAATATTTGAAAATTTTATATCCTTTCTTGACACTTGATAACATGCCTTGGACACATATTTTTTTGTTTTTTATATTGCATGTAATAAATAAATGAAATATTTGTACGCCATGTTATGGTAAAATAAGGAAATGAACTGCTGACTGAAATGTAACACCTATATTTAGACCCTTGTTTATTCAAATAAATATATTGATTGATTGATATATGGCTCTTGACGGCAGATATTTCCATAAGGCATGTGAAATTTTGTTGTATATGCCAACGAACGATCCGCTTGGTGTATTGGTGAAGCACGCGTAACAGAAGATGAGGAACTGGGTTCGATTCCCAGCCTTCTCCTGGTTTTTCAAAGTGTTCTAGTTTCGGTATAATTTTCAAAAAGATCTAACGGCAAATCCGTAATATAAATACAAAAATCGGAAAGTAAAACATTTGAGTTGATAGTGAATACTATAAAAATTACGTAAGAGTAACGTCGCTATGAGGTTTAAATAAGTAATAGTTAAATAAGTAAGGTTTTAAGTAAGTAATTTTAATGGGAAAATCATCATTATTGTTAAGGGGTCATCCGCCTGACCCCTCCCCCCGACTAAACTTACGTAATGAGGGCTATCGTTTTTTTGTCTTTCTAGATGGCGCCAGTGTTGCGTGAGGTTTTAAGTGTGGCTTTCAAAGTCTGTTATTACGGGCGTGAAAACAAAGTTTAGATTAAAATCATATTGAATACACCTTAAAACCGTACCATAAAAATATCGAGCAACCACAGTGTTGCGTAGTCCCGTTTTGTTCGGAAAGAAAGGGAGGACAAAAGTTTCCGAAAGACAAAACTGTCTCCAAACACAGACATTCATTGCCCCGTAACGCATAATTGCCATAATTAATTTCAGGTAATGCAAAATATTCACAAAATTATTCCAATTCTAAATAAACCCGCATAGCTCACCCAAAACTATGAGATTTGACATTTCGGAGACCTCACGCTACACTAGCGCCTCTAGCGGCGAATTCATACGCGATAGCCCTCATTGATGACCCCTAGGTATACTATCCATCCATCAAAATATTCCGTTAAAGTTATTTGAATGAGTATCACTAAAATGATTTGTGGCTTTGAGGGTTTGAATATCTGAGGCTTTATTGTATAACGCACCCAAATAACCCCCATATTTTTTACCCGACAACATGAACCCCGCCCCCTGTGTGTGTCCCCTGGACCCCTGGGGTCTACCTGGACCACTTTGGGAAATTAGACGTTAGACAATACGGCTTCTGGTTGAGTGTAGTATAGTACGTTACGTTTTCTTCTTGAAAATGTTGGGTAAGTTTACATTGGCTTTGTTTTGGAGCATGAGCGAGACACGGCGTCCGACAGCTTGCGCAGCGAGCAAGTTGGACGCTCGCGGGGGCTCCCTCGCCGGCTCGGCCGCGGCCCCGCCCGAGTTGTGCAGTAGTACTTCTACCGCCGGCCTGTATTGGGCGAAGGCAGGCGCTTGCACGATCTCTTCTAACTTTCTGTGGGGAAGAGCATGGCGCTAGGTAAGTATAGAAATCATCTTACGGTTTTAGGGTCGTCTGTCTGTACTTGTACTTTCACATTCAAATCGTAACTTTAAATATTTTTTTGCACTGTTAGAGCTCATTACCTAAGTACCTATGCGACTGTTCATAATTAGGCATTAAAACACGAGTGAGGTTTTATACAACGAGCGACAGTGAGTATCATCAGTATCATGAGTATTTTATTATGTATCAGTCACATAAATAATAATTAACGTATATGTACTTACTAGCACAATAATAAGACATTGTAACTATCAAACTATGGATAACTAGAGTTTACTTGCGGCTTCGCACGCGTAAACTATATTCGATCTGGTAGTTACAACTGAAATTCTGGGAATTCCCAAAATTTATATCATGGTCTTCATTGATGTTGTGTTAAGAACAGCTGTCCAAAATTTCAAGACCCTAAACCCAGCGGTTGAAATTTCAAGATTTTATCCCTATCCCGAGGGAATATCGGAATAAAAACTAGCCTATGTGTTATTCCTAGGGATGGGCCGAATATTCGTTTTATATTCGGTATTCGGCATATTCGGCAGGTTTACCGAATATTGTAGTGGTACTCAAACTTTTTACTGTATTGAGCCATGTATGAGTTGGTGTTAAGTTAAATGTGTTATTTTTATGAGGTACAGTGAGGCTTTATGTTATGTTAAAATAAACTCATTAAAAGAGACTTTTGAAATAAATAATAACCAAAACAAACGCACGTGTTGAAGTTTTACTATTTACTAGATGATGCAAGAACAACATCGGGTACAGCGACCAGCGAGGGTAGCGGGCGGAAGGGTTAGACTTCCATCCGCGCGCTTTGCGGCAAGAAGTTTAGACTTGTATTGTTACGTAAAGGAATCAATTATGTCAATTCAATGTCAATCAATTATGTCGAATATTCGTATTCGGTGACAACCATGTTCGGCCCATCTCTAGTTATTCCAGACGTCCAGCTACCTACATACCAAATTTCATCCAAATGCGTCCAGCCGTTTTAGCGTGAAGGAGTAACAAACATACACACACACACGCACTCACGCACGCACGCACGCACGCACACACGCACGCACGCACACACACACACACACACACACACACACACACACACACACACACACCTTCGCATTTATAATATAAGTAGGAGTAGGATAATCTGATAAAGACATTATTATAATTGGTGAGGGGTGTGTGTGGTACTGACCTGAGCGCGGGCAGCAGGGCGGGGTGCGCCCGCGCGTGTGTGCGCGGCCAGCTGCAGGCCGGGCGTGAGCGCCGCCACGCACTCGGGCGCCGCGCCGCCGCGCCCGCACAGCGCGCACAGCAGCGACACCGCTGGGAAAACAAACATCCTTCAAAAATGAAATCCAACATAAAAATGTTGTGTGTAAATAATCGGTCCTTCACTCGTCCGAACAAACTACCTACTTTCAGAAGTTCAGTTATCCAATTAACACCTTCTGTAAGTAGGTAATAGTCGGTATGCCTACTCTGTTCCAACGACAGGCGAAAAAACTTACTTGGACAACCTTTCGCATGTATCTCTCAATTTCATTCTAAAACATGATACAACAAGTTTTATTGTCTTGAGTGACCACTATCAGCCCAAACTTTGAAAATTTGTACTAAGAGCAAATCATAAACAAGTGCATCGGACACTAACCTAACCAACAAAAATTGGAAAACCCCCGACATGGTCACTTCAAAGATCAATATCTCAAATTTTGATAAAACATGTCTAAGAACCATCGCTAGAAACCCTGCTTTAAACTTTAATAAAAAAAACGCATTCAAATCGGTTCACCCGTTTAAGAGCTACGGTGCCACAGAAAGACACAGACACACAACTTTCAATATTATAACACCCCTCTTTTTGCGTCGGGGGTTATAAAAGGCGGGTGGTAGGCACAGTCCCTCCATTGATATCAGCCACAGCGGAGCGTGCAAAAATATCTGGGGCTAAGTATACTACAAAGTGTAAAATTCAAACTTCGTATCTTGCCGTCCCGCTCGTGTTGTGCTGTGACGCATCAGAACGGTACCGGTTTCATACATGGTTGCGTCCACATTCAGAATCAGATTATCTGATGTAGTGTGAGCGAGAGGAGAGCATCACGACAGATCACGGCAGATAAATTTGAACCGGGGGGCTTTATATCATTTAATACGAGAGTGAGAGGGACGGTACGATGCGAACTTCGAATTTCGTAGTAGCCCCCTCCCTCTGACACGTTCTACCGGCCCGAGAACTAGAGTTTAGAGAGACTTTGACTTTGAGCAGGTCTGAGAGAATGCTAAAATGAGAACGAGTGAGGTAATTGCTGAATGACAACTGATTTATTGATAGGTATTTTAAATGTTATGCTAAAGTAAACAGCAAGCGTGTGTTGTGCAAAGGCTTGCGCAACATAGTCAAACGTGTTACAATAAACAAAGGTTATATGTACGGTTGACTGTAGAAGAGTCGTATTAGATATGTAGGTATGTTGCACGCTTTGTTATGTCAGATATTGGTCCTGGTGACTGTACCACGCTATTTATCAATTGAAGATGATAATAGTTTCCATTGGTCGATGTCAAAGTATACTATTTCAAAGGTGTGACTAAAAAGCCGATGTAGTTTTGCAGGTGGTAGGACCTTGTGCAAGGTCCGCCCGGATTGCTACCACCATCTTGCTCGCTAATTCTGCCGTGAAGCAGCAGTGCTAGCACTGTTGTGTTTCGGCGTGGAGAGCAAGACAGCCGGTGAAATTACTGGCACTTGAGGTAACCCATCTTAGGCCTCTAGGTTGGCAACGCATCTGCAATACCCCTGGTGTTGCAGATGTTTATGGGTGGTGGTGATCTCTTACCATCAGGAGATGGTGATGTTGTATCATTGCTCGTATGCCATCCAGTCGAATAATAAAAAAAAAAAAGTAGTCCAACTTAGAGACTCAAGTATCTTGTTATTCAAATATGTTTCTAGAGTAGATGGAAAAACGTTTCACCCTGCACGTCCATATCCTAAACAGGGGCTCCAATTCCTATACGCCAGCGCCACAGTAGTCAAGTAACTTACCTCTCTCCGACACGCCAGCATTCTCAGCGGTAGGCAATACAAGCAGTGCTAAGGCCTCGGCCGCACGCGCCACCTCCCGGACGGTAAGGCTGCGTCCGTCTGCTAAGAGGTCCTCCACGGGCGGCCAGCATTGAGCCTCGATCGGGGAGCCACGGATAAGGCAGGCGCGGGTCACGCTGCCCCAACAGGTTATGGCTGCTTCGCGAACCGTACTGGAATTTCGCAATAGTTTCACTAGTCAAGTTCCTGGTGCTTTATATTTATATGTGGCATATTTGTGATGTCTCTGTTTAACCGAACAACATCAACAGAAACAGCAGTTGTCAGTGTCACTGAAATTGATTTTGCTTTCTAATAGTGCCATTCACGAAGACGCGTGATTTTATCAAAATTATACGACGACATTGTAATAAGAACCACGGCACGCGTCATCGTGAATGACTTCCTATATTTAGCTCATAGTTTCACTTTAACTCGCTCACCGCCTCCTTGTACATTTTATAATGTTATAATGTTAAGTAAAAAACCGGAATCTTCAGTCACTCCATCGTCTATGTCCACTGTCACAACAAATTTGCTCCGAATCCACTACACGTAAGTAGATATTTTTATACTAAGTTGAAATTTGCGCACACTTAGGTGGACATTTATTTTTCTAAAGTTCTCCCCTTTACTCTCCTCCACTGTACTAATTTTCTGCAAGTATTCTACTGACACTGACTTGACAACTCCAAATGCCCATCAGGCTACTTACCAGTAGCGAAGCGTCTGTAGAACCCAATTCCCACTGGCTTGCAAAATAAGACAACAGGACGTTCAGGATTTGTGAAAGATGTAAGTGATTTTGCTTCGGCTTTACCATGGAAATATCTGACTCTTCGTCACTGCTACTTACGCACAAGTTAGGGGACGAAGAAGTATCGCTTGAGAAAGAGCCGGGCGCTCAAAAAGCACGGTCAGCTGCACTTATTATGATCTGACCGTTGTTCAGTAGCTTCGTCGTGTAACTTACACGTCATCATCGTGCAAGAGTGCCATGACAGCCGGCAGCAGCTGCCGCTCGACGCAACCCTCTTCCACTTCGCCCACGCTCGCCAGTTCAGTCAGCAAAGCGCAGATGTAAACCCGAATGCCCGCTCCGCTCGTGTTCTCGCAACTGCTTGCTGCGACTATAAGGCAAAATGTAACCCATTTTTACAACGAGCGAATTTAGTAGCTCGTTGAAGTGGCAATGGGCAGGCCATATAGCACGGAGAACAGATGGGCGTTGGGGCTGAAAAGTTCTTGCATGAAGATCAGCGTAGGGCGTTCACCAACGAGATGGACGGATGACATAGTTAAAGCGGTGAATGTAGGGCGCTTCCAACCACAGCAACTGAATGACTATGGGGGAGACCTACGTCCAACAGTGGACGTCCTACGGCTGGTATGATGACGATGACTCCATTTTTTGTATTTTTTGATTAGATGAAAACAAAAAAAAAACAATTCACTAGTTTACGCATTACATACCTACTTTTTTTAAATGCCATTCGGTATGAGACTCGTAGGTTAGTACCCTAATCAATAGGTATGTACTTTTTGATATAATGTCCAGAGACGAAGGAAAGATTGTATATTTATTAAGATAACATGAAGATTGAAAAGCTGTTAAACACCTGTCCTAGCCATAAAGTGAAAATGTTAAATGCTGCTGAAAAATAATGGAAATGCTATTTTTAAGTCACTTACATTCTCTTAGGTGCCGTAAGTAGGACTCTAATAGTAGCGTTCTGTGAGTCGCCGCCCATTTTAACGGAACGGAGAACATTTTAACAGGTAGCCCTCTGATGCTGCTGTATACTATCCATCTACAAAAAAAGTTCAATCGATTAATCAGCCAGCTTACACTCAAAGCCGGAGTTCAATGTCAAAGGCATCCAAGGCACGCATACCAAACTGTATCTTAAGAATTCTAAACTGAAAAAAATATATACTTACTTTTGCAAGAACTCTTCGTGTTGCGTCGCGTCACCCAATGCCGGTAATACTGTTACTAAATAAACACCAACAACCACAGTATTATCCACATTAACACTGTGAAGTTTCTCCATTTTCTGCTCCAAATCGAGTATCGTGTCCAAAAATATCGGCATTAGAATTTTCAAGGCGAATTGGACACCGAAATTGTCTATGTAACTACTAAATAGAGAGATCACGAGTTCGTATATTGTCGGGTAGTTTAACACTTTACTGCTTGTTGCCATTCCTAAAATTTGTTTTACTCTGGAAACAAAAGATATTCAATGAGCGATGAGCAGTTAGGATCTGAATTAAAAAAATCAGACATGCAACTAGTATGTATGTATGTATGTAAACTCTTTATTGCACATAAAAAAATAAAAATACAAATACACAGAGAGGAGAACAAAGGCGAGCTTATCCCTAAAAAGGGATCTCTTCCAGCTAACCTAGTAAGGAAAAAACATTTGTTATATAAGGGTAAGCGGAAAATTACGTGCGGTAAGAGACAAAACAGAAATACTCAAAAGAGATAAAATAAATACAACATTATTCACATTAAAACTACATAAAAAAAAGAAATATAACAAACAATTACAAAAGCGAAACAGTCTCATCTCAGGTGTCAGTGTCCAGCCATAACTTCTTTAAACTCTCCCTGAACTAGTCTTTCTTGTATGTTTCGAAAGTCCACATATGCAAGAGGAATTCAATTTTGAAAGTGGTAATGCATGCAAATGAGAAAGGAGGAAAATATGTCAACTTACAAGTCTATAAACCAAATCAATTCCGGCCATCTTATATCTGGCTTCTCTAAAAGTAAACTATTCATTGCTATCAACAAGCTCTTCGCATCCACGGCGTCCGTGAAATAGCACTGTAGGTCCATAAAATAATCCTGTTCGCTCTCTAACGTCACATCTTGTAACATTATCTCTGTATCACAGTTGTTTGGGGTAACATCTCTAACGGTTTGTACATTCACTACATAGGCCAGTTTGGATAAAACTAGAACCCTCATTACTTCTAAATATAATATAACACATTTTGATTCATTATCTCTGCTTGCTTTTAATAAATTTGATAGGACGCGGCTGCAAAATTCCGATGCGAATTTACCTGAAAAGAAAGTGCAACATTAATAAAACACTCCAATTTTCAAATTTTTAAACGAATTAGCTTCGTAAAATCACAACACAAAAATTACTCAATCAAATACAATTGAATACAAGTTTACATACCTGCAATTAAAGCACTTCTTGCCAACAAAGGGACGAAGATCCTAACGGCATCCTTAACATTCTTCTCTACGGGATCCTTAAGAAAACTAAACATGAGATTCTCCAGCTGTCCATATTTGTGCTCAGCTACCGGACATATTAAGCAAGCCGATTTCAATCCTATACTTCGTATTTCTGATTCGCTGGATTCGCACATGAGTATAACTAGGCTGAGTAGCAAGGATGTGCAGAGTTCTATTGGTACGTAAGGGGCTATGGCTACGCATATTTGGCTGGCGAGTATCCGTCGCTCGGTGGAGCGGGAGGCGAGGAGTTCTGCTATTGAAGATAGGACTTCGCCACTGCCGCCCCATTTCACCACGAGGCATGATGCTGCGAAACAAATATTACTGTTGAAGAACATTGTATTGCTTATACTTATATGATAGCGGAGGAGAGCGGGTTATATGATAGTAGGCTCAAGGTGGATGCAAGCCGCTTCCAACCGAAGCCACTGGAGGTGGAGGTCTATTTGGTTTTGTCCAACAGCGGAAGTCCTACGGCTGATATGATGATGGTAACGGAGGAGCAAGGTAAAAAGTTTTTGTTTAAGAAAATTTACATAAAACATTGTGATTTTTTATGATCAACATACGCCTTCTAATATCTAAGAGTGAAACACCCCAAACTGTGTATGGATCTTGGCAAAAAATGGTTAAGTAGGTAGTGATTCCAGTATTGAGGGGCAGCTATGTACCATCAGCCAAATAAATGGTCTATCAAGTTTTAAACAAGTTCCTATCAAATTAATGTCGCTAAAGTCGAACTTTCAAGTTGATAGACACAGACAGACAGTCTATTGGAATTGGCATCACATTGACATTATTGTTTTATGACATGCAAACGATTATCAACTTTAGGGTGGTAGACCACATATTTGGCTGATGGTACATAAACCTGTCTGTTTGTGTACGCACCCTCGCAGATGGCGCGCGTGTCGGCAGGGTCGGGCCGCTTGACGAGCGCGAGCAGAGCCTGCAGCGTGCGGGCGCGGCGCGCGTCCCCGTGCGGCAGGAGCGCCGCGCTGGCTGCCAGAAGCGCCGCCGCCTCGCATCGCCGCGCCACCAGCGTGTGAGGCAATATCTACGCACACATTAATGATCAAGAATAGAGTGACGAGTGGAATTGAAGAGGTGTCATTTTATTCGTAATCGTCAGATTTATGACGTGCCGCATTTGAATTTGGCTACAGCTATGTATGTTTTCTACTTTACGGCCTGTTTGAGCAACAGTTTAAGCGTGCTGTGATTAAGGTCTTATTTATTCTGATCGCATTTAACCCGTCGGACGCCTCGCGCGCCACAGTGGCGCGTAACTAACTAGTCGTGATTTGGCAAATTTTGTTACTAAGTAGTTGTTTACCCAAAAAAGTCGTTAATAAAATATTCATATTTGAAATCCATTTTACCAAAATTCATTTCAAAGAAGTTAGCAGACAAAAAGACACAATTACTTGAAAGTAGACAATAAAAACTGTCATATTTTATAATTAAAAATGGACCACAATAAAAACTGTTGCGTCAATTTGGTTCCACAAAAATGCGCCTATAATAAATTAGGTTGTGGGTGATAAAAACCCATGTTTTGTCATTGACTTTTACATGTTACCTATTGTAAAAACCTGATAAATGAAGGGCAAAAAACATAATATTTTATATTTAACAAATTATAGCAACTGATCAAGTATTTGCAACGCCAAACAAACGTAACAAGCACGTATTATTACTCTCGATGGTTAATTACACAATCTCACACGTACTCGTACATACCTATTGTTCATTATCACAATTAGTTGGTAGTACGGTAATGTTTTGTTTTCCACGAACAAAGAAATATCAACGGCGTGTTCTGATGCACAGCATATTTGCAGGTGGTAGGACCTTGTGCAAGGTCCGCCCGGATTGCTACCACCATCTTGCTTGCTAATCCTGCCGTGAAGCAGCAGTGCTTGCACTGTTGTGTTTCGGCGTGGAGAGTAAGACAGCCGGTGAAATTACTGGCACTTGAGGTATCCCATCTTAGGCCTCTAGGTTGGCAACGCATCTGCAATAGCCCTGGTGTTGTAGATGTTTATGGGCGGTGGTGATCTCTTACCATCAGGAGACCCACTTTCTCGTTTGCCATCCAGTCGAATAAAAAAACAATAAATAGACGGCCAGTGATTTTGACTAAAAAATTCAGAGGCTGTGATTTCGATCCAAGCCAAATCCTCAACGAAATATTTTCATTAAAAATTCCATATCACAAGCTTTTATTTAGTTTCACCTGTCCATTGTCATTGTCTCTGTCTGTAATCAAATCTTGCAAGTTAAATTCGACCAAGTTCCAGTGGTTGGATTGACTTGAAATTTGATATACTTATTTAAATTACGTGCGTGGCAATACAATAATCTGGTAGTGACATCCTGGTAGTCCAGCCAGGAACGTCTCCACAGGACGGAACTCTTCAACGGTTAATGGCATTGACTTGAAATTTGGTATGCAAATGTAGTTTGGATGACAATACAAGTACAGTCAACAAAAAGTACAGTCCGCATAAAACCTTGTATTAAAAATGTTTTTTTTACCAAAAACTTATTTTACTGCCTTAGCGTACTTTTCGTGACTGAGGCAGCTGCCACCAACAACGCAAATTTTAAAATGAATTTTTCATTGTAACAGGGATGAAAGGGCGCCAGATAAATGGTTCATTTCTCTATCAGCTGGTTGGTTGCGGTCGACGTTGCTTGTAGTTTAACGACAAAGTGATTTATTGAGAAAAGGTAGCATACTTCTCCAAGATACAAAAAATGTTTCCTTATAAGATAGAAAACGGAAGGCGGCCGCAGTTTTTGCATGAAAGGACAAACTGGCATCATAGAGATAGCTAAGTACCTATCCGCTGACGTCACTTAAAATCGTCACCAAGCTGTTTCAGAATAAACAAGATCTGAGTTAAGATATAAGCATACTGTATACTAGGAAACTTTAATGCACTACAAATATGAATGAATCATTAATTCCTACACAGTACTACACTACAGCTAAAACAAAGTGAAAATGTCTATAATTATCACGCTATTTGCAAGGACAGATAACTGCAAATTACTTTTGGTGTGAATGTATTTTATTCGGTTCTCTATCGTTTGCCCGAATTTCATATACCATAATGTATCGTTTTCCATAATTTTCATTTGCTATAAAGTATTTTTTTCTGAAATAGTATTTTCTTTAGAGTTGATATTAAACTAACCTAACCTACTGCAATCTATAAGATGACATTTAAAAAAATCCTGAAAACAGCACGTTCTATATGTACAATTCAGTTCATAAACTTGTAAGTAAAAATTTGATCGAAAATATCTGAACACGCTTCTACGCCGCCGTTAACAATAAACAAGTTTATGAACTCAACTGTACATTTTATGGCAAACGTTGGTATGGCAAGTGAAATTCGGGCAAGTAAAGGTATACGACTTTTTCCATTGAAATAGTACGTGTATAGTTTCCGTTTTAAGTATTTTTGCCATTTGTCAATGTTACAGTCAAAGTGAGCATAAATATCTAATACGATTCTATTTCTACGTAAGACGTGTCTCATATTTTTGCACTTTCCGCTATGGCAGATATTAATGCACATAGTGACGGTTTGAGATCGGGGTTCCCGGTGTCATGCACTTGTGACTTCTGACGATAGGCAGTTAGAAGTTTGAAAAATTTCCATAAATGTTATTCAGTAAAAAAAAACTGGAATCGCACTGCAACTACTTTCGAAATGTTATATTATCCACATTTTTTTAATGTTTTACATATACATATACCTTAGGTAAAGTGTCAGCGACCAATGTCAACAGTCCCGGCAACGTGACAGGTTTGTCATTGTTGACCAGCTCTGCTAAAAGATCATTGTTCAAAGGCTCGTTCAGACTTAGGGTCTCACTGCACCAGTTTATTATCGAGAGCTTGAGGGTGTTGGGTAAACCGCTGAAAATAATAGTTAATAAAGTTCACTCGAAACGTGTAAAAAAATCAGCTATTTTGGAAATTATCTTTTTTTACACGTCTACGGCTGAAGGAATTATTTTTAAATGTGGCGTAATACTGGTAAACCTTCAATAGATTATACCTATTATGAATTATAATGACAGTCTCTAGCCGACATATCGACAAGTTAAAAAGACAATACTGAATGCTCCTCTCATCCACTCAAAGGTTGACTGGTAGAGATCCCTTAAAGAGATAAGTTCGTTTTTGTACATATATCTCATTGTTTGTCAATTGTTTTTACTTATTTTGTACAATAAAGAGTTTACATACATACAATATTACAAAAGTGGACATGACTCGAGTTTTCCATGACATGATAAAATAAATCTGTTTGATAAGGGAATGAAAAGATGGCCACCCATTGGACCAAACCAAAGCAAAATGAAAAGTAGGTATAGTGTAACAAATAGCTACTATGACAAGTGTATTAGCAAATAAAAATAAAAATATGTTTATTTAAAAAAATATAACGCGCTGCAATAATTCCCACACTAGGTTTTGTCTTTTGACTTTTGGAGCAGAGATTAGAGGGGTGGAGGCAGGAGGTGTCCACTCCTGACGATCAGTGACTTGTGTCAGGCCACATACGCACTATGCGGCTAACCGCGTTGTTTTAGCGTGCCCTCCCACTTTTAAAGTATAGCTTGAGAAAGAGACGGCGCGCTTGCGGTTAGCCGTATAGGCCACGTAGCTGACGTAGCCATAGTGTGAGCATTGTTTTGTTACAGACTGAATTGAGAGACATGTTTGCACTGCATACTAAGTCTGCGGTTTTACCTGTCTATCCACATTTCCTTGTTACAATTCTCTATACTATTATATTCGTAGTGCACCCGGGTCCACTCGCCAGCGTCATTGATACTTAGCGTTTCGTCTAACGTAGTGACGCTTCCGTGCCTAGTCGGGGAACCACGAGTGCTATTGTCGCCAACTATCGCAGGGTCGTATGAACTAGTGTTCGAACCTTCTTTCCTCATTCTGTAAAAGAAAAATTAGAAAGACTTGATACAATTCTAGGATACAAATAGTTTATGGATGACATCATATCTAGGTGTCATTGTACCTAATATGATGTTATTACCGATTTTTTTTTCGAATTTTTGATATAGACTATGATATATTAGTGTTACAATGACTTCACAATATCTCTTGTGCCTAGAGATAAGGTCACTCCTTGATAGTAATACTTTTTAACGTATTCAGTGACGTGACGGCAACGGATGTATACGTTTCAGTGACTTTCACCCAGTGCTGCTGTCAATTACTGCTACAAATTGAAGGCACATGTGCTTTTGCGGCACATGAATATGTCTCGATTTTAACAACCGGTAGCGAAAGTTGTAGGGTATCTGCCATAAAGAAATGTGTAAACAAACATGAACTTTAGAGTCACAAAGCCGAAGCTTTTACTCTAACGTTATACAAGATCAAGATAATTCTGGACAGGAACATTAAAGTAAATTAACTCACATAACACTGTTTTTTTCGCTGTCAATCATTTCGAACTGCTCTGGGGTAACACTATGTGTGGAATTCTCACTTCCGTAGTGGTTTTCTGTCGCTGTACAAGTCAAGGGTCTGGTCTCCACAGGATCAACTCTTGCTTGGGACAACTTCTCTTCCGGCAATTGAAGTTCCAACACCTTACTTTCCGATCCAGGACTGGTTAAAGAGTTAAGACTAACTATAGCAGCATCATATAACTTTTGGAAATTCAACTTTTCAGTTTCTAGGGCAATTATTTTTTGTTTAAGTAGCTCTATCTCTTCAGCTTGAATAAGTACCTGTGAACAAGAGTGGGACATAACATACATTTAGGGCCTTTCGCTAGCTGGCGCGGGTGCACGGAGCGGGTGCGGGTGCGGGTACAGGTAAAATCCGTCGCACGCACTGCTCGTACTAATTTTCATTAGGCGTCCACCCGATCTGTGCAACCTGCGACAGCTAGCGTACCCGTATTGGGTAGGTATTTGAGCCAAATTGAAAATTAAATGAAGATCCATACCAGCGAATTTGACGGCGTGAAAATGTTAGGCGAACTTTTTATTCCAGTTTGATATATTTAATGGAACATTTGTGCTACTTCCATGTTTAATTTTCAAAGAGGTCAATGAACCATGTTACTTGTAAAAATGTAGGTATTTACAAACCTCATGATTCCACTCAGCATCGTTGTCAAATGATGTCTGACAACTAACACAAACATTGTCATCCGAATCAGTTTGACATTCTACTTCGCAATAACTCCAATCCATTTCTGTGGAGGCATCGGTTTTTGCAGCACTTATCCCTGTTGCATTGCCCCAGAACAGGGAAACCAGGCCAGAAGGCCGAGGCATGTTCAGACCTACATCATCCCAATCTTCAAAATCCTATGGAAGAAGAATAAACTAACTAAAATAAAATAGAAAATATGTAAGTAGCAATCCTACTTCCTAATAATATTATTATGTGCGAAATTTTGGGATTATGTATGTGTGTGCACGTTTGTTACTCCGTCGCGCTAAAACAGCTGAACGCAACGAATAAATAATAAGTTAGGAAGCGTAACTCTGAACAAATTCCACACAAAAAGTGGCCATACTTTAAACCAAAACGACTTATGATTCAAATACGAATCATTTTCGAAGTTGCAAATAGACGTGCTTGTTGATTGGTTATTCAGAAACAAAGCAGGGATTGGTTTGCGCGCGTGCTGCAATCTCAGATGCACAACAAATGGCGCGCAGAACACGGTTTTAAGCCCCGCCTACTAGGACACGCAAGGCCATTTTTCTAACGCAGTTACAATTCCTGACTTATTATTTATTCATAGGCTGAACGTCTAGAATAACATTATGTAGGCTATTTTTATCCCGATAACCCAGCCGGATCGGCATAAAATCTTGAAATTCGGCATGAATGTTTTATATTATAATGTTAATGAAATCCACAATGTAATTTTTGGGAACTCCCAAGAAAATTCAGAAAAATTCTGGAATTTCAAGTCAACTGCTGGATGTACTTAATGGTTCACGCGTGCGAAACCGCGGGTAAATACTAGTAAGTAACTTTATAAATCACTATCTTGTCTCCAAAATGTTGGATGTAAAAGGTGTTAGTATGGTTATATAGTTAGGGGTTATCTATAAATTACGTCACACATTTAGGGGGAGGAGGGTTCTAGCTAAGGGCGGCAGGGAGGGGGGCAGCTGCCCCCCTAGAGATTCTAAAAAAGTTGCCAAATGTAAAGCAACCAAACCAGTTATTGCAATCGTCGTAGATATAAGGCTCGTACCACAAGAGAAAGGCTTCATGTGCTCTCGACTTTACGTACAATTCATACTTTTCTCATTCGCCATATCAACTAGCCCCCCTCTGGGCTATCGGCTGGCGATGCCATAGGGTCAGGCGGTTTGTGACACAGGGACAGGGTCACAATATTTTTCATAGCAATATGTGTGACTGTGACAATGCGGGGAGGGGGCTAAAAATGGGCAAAATTGGTGTAACATATTTTATGGACGGTGACATCAATTTGCCATATTTTTTAATGTCCGAAACTTATTACGCATAACAGGTTTCGCATAATTTATTTACGCCGAATCTTAAGTTTGCCGAAATTTCGTTCCGAATGATTATTTACCCGAATATTATATTAGCATAATATTAACCTGGCCGAATTTTATTATGCATAATATTGTTTAGCACATATGTAATTTAGCCGAATTTTGTTAGCCCGAAGTCCTCTCCAAATCTATGTGCGAAAATAAATTAAGTACTATTTCTTGATTAGTGTAGGTAAATATAAAAACCGGCCAAGAGCGTGTCGGTCACGCTCAAAATAGGGTTCCGTAGCCGTTAAGAAAAAATTAAGTAATATTTTTCTAAGGATTTCGTATTTTATACGGAATCTTCCAAGTTTACGTATATTTTATACCTTAGGCTGCTATTTACTCTTAAACTACTAATAATTCTCAAGCAAACTTAGCCGTTATAGTTTTCCTTGTAAGTTTGATACACTTACTACCATCCTGATTTTTTTAAATTTTGTACGCCCACCGGTTTAGATTTTAGAGAGGGGGGACGCGCGACTTTAAAGTTGAATATTTCGCAAACATATCACTGAATCGAACAATCGTCTTAGAAAACCCCTAATGGTTTTAGAAGATCTATCCAACGATACCCCACACTATAGGGTTGGATGAGAAAAAAAAAATCACCCTCAATTTACGTCTATGGGAGGTACCCTAAAAAAAGATTTTTTAAATTTTTTATTGTACCATTTTGTCGGCATAGTTTACATTATATATCCGTGCAAAATTACATCTTTCTAGCACTGATAGTCCCTGAGCAAAGCCGCGGACGGACGGACAGACAGACAGACAGACATGGCGAGACTATAAGGGTTCCGTTTTTGCCATTTTGGCTCCGGAACCCTAAAAACGGTAATGATAAAACAATTATGACTCGAAAAATAGGTTATTAGTTTAAGTTAGAATTGTATTTGTAACGGAACGATCAGCCACCAGTAAAAGAGGCACGGTCATAAAAAGGGTGGAAGGGGGGGCGAAGCCCCCTACGGAGGGGGGGGGGGCTCGGGGGGGATTAAAACAAACATAATCTACCCCCCTTTTAACCTGGTTAGTTTGTTTGTTACCTTCTGTCCCTAAGATGAAAAATAGAAGCCCCGGTCATGTCCCCGCATAATAAAAATACTACCACCCACTAGTTACTAGTTTCCAGAGAAGTAGACTGGATTAGGTTAGTAAGCTTGGGTAATAAAATGTAATATTAAGATACTAATTTTATTATATACCTAGGCAAAATAACATGCGTAAGTCATTTTCTGCCTGAACAATATTCGGAATTCGCAAATTATGCGTAAAGCCCATTCGGCTTACATTGGTTATGCGTAAGAGTTCTGGGTAAACAATATTTAGCTTTGCTCTGGCTAAAACTCGACAATAAGCGTTTTCCCAGAGATAAGGCCAAGCTACATCGATTTGTCATCCTCGAAAACCCCCACATACCAAATTTCATCGAAATCGTTGCAGCCGTTTTCGAGATTATGATTATATATACCTATTGCTTGTTTAAAGGTATTAGATTGCACAACAATATTCCAATTCGTACTTTGTAATCAGAAAGAATTACAAAATTAGGACTGTAAGCAGTTTCCATAACACATTGGTCTAGTATACTTTAAACAGGTAAGGTGATAACTTGTGGAACATGCATTGATGCCTTATTTATCTGTTTTGTTCACAGTGAACCGACAAGTACATACACAGTATTTACATTACAATATTACAAAACAGCAATACCTTTTGATAATGATACTCAATACTTGTGGTTGCATTGCAATGACACCAAAAACCTATATAATGATAAGAGAATAAGTAAGTAATAACAAAGTATACACACCTATTCATTTCACAAAATTTATATAACTGGGTAGGTACCTTACCTGGATACAAACTCATACCACAAACAGAGACCATATTGCCTAACGTTCCTGACGCTTACAATCAAATGACAGTTTTTTTATGCAAAATCTGTCACTTGATTGTGATTGCGACCATCAGAAACGTTAGGCAATATGGCCTTAGGGCAAATGCCAGTAACAAATGTTCTGACAAGAGAACTACAGGGCACTATGCCTCGGAGAACTAGGGTGACTTAACAAAATTGAATGGTCTGCTAAGCTTCCTCCATGGATAGTGCTTACAGCTGATCATGCAAAAAAGGTGATACATTGCAAAAAAACATTTAGTTGTAGAAAACAGCCTGCCAACCTACACTTATATGTGTATGTGAGTGGATCAACTATTTCTTGTTGTTATTCTGTCCCGTCAGCGAGGGGACAAAAGTAGTACAGTTTAATAGAAGAAATGTTGTGTCACATAATACAAACATGCTTATTTTAGATGACCAATTATGAAAGGGGCTTAACACCCAAGTCAAATTTTTGATTTATGAACATCAAACTTTATGTAATTTATGATAGTTAGATATATAAAATTACAATAAGTCCTTTATAAAGGACTCTGGGCGTTAGGAGGTTAAAACTACCACATATATGCATGTTTGGCAAATTTCAATCCTATTAAATTACGGTTTAAAGTGAATCGACTCATATAATGCTTTAACATAATTTTTGTTTACTACAAACTATTTCTTTGAACTAACCTGATCAGGATTTTCATCAGAGAATGTGATAGATGTGAGTTTGTAATCCTGGAGCAATAGATATTCATTTATAAGGAAGTTAAGAGCTCTCCTCTCATGGGGCTTCAGTGACCGCTGGTTGAACTGGCCCTTAGCATTCTTATCTAAAGCTGATTCCCCATCTAAAAACCATTAAAATTAGTGTATCATGTGCAAGGTTTATGTAAAAATTAAAGAATTCATTCTGAACTATAAACAATGTTGTACCTAAATTTTTCACAATTTTGTTTGTTTATTTAGGTATTTTGTACAATAGTTTATATACATTCAAGTACTTTTCTCACCTGCAACCTTAACCTTACCTTTTTGTTTATAGTTCATTGATATGGACCTCCGCAAAATAACACCTAACTCAAAAAATTAATTTGTCTGATACATTTTGTAGTATAATTTACCTGCAAATTGTGTTAGATTTGCCCTTAGTGCATGAATAGTTTCTTTAGCTTTACGCAGCTCAAATTCCAATACAGCAACATCACCACCACTACCCCCACGGTCACCTCCACCATCCTCTGAGTACCGAGCAGTGTCAAGGGAATCCAAAGTTGCTTGGCTAGGTGAGCGATCTGAAAAAAACCAATGTTATTACCATATTTATTGTAAGTTAGACTTCCAATTTTACTTTGATTTCCGAAAAGTGTATACTTACGCATGGAAACAAATTCCGACGCTCTAGAAACATGTTGCTCAAAGTTTCCGGGATTTGAAAAGAATTCTCTTAACTGTGGGAGTTCTTTGCCGCTTTCCACTAGTTCAGTGTGCAGCTCTAGAGCAGTTAAAAAAAAATTATCTTTCAGCAGCTTTGTTGCAATGTCTTCGTATGCTAAATGAGGGGCAGCGGTGAAAGAACTTTCTTCGAGATCCCTATAAGGATTCATGACTTATATTTTTTCACAAAGGTAAATAGAGAGGTAAATAAAAGATGATTTTTATTTTTCCCGGATAACTCATCTCACTTTGTACTTAATATTTAGCAAAATATAATGCAGAGTTGAAAAAATACAGCTTAAAACAAACAAGTAGTAAATAGGAAATAACAAGACACACTTTTCCTCAAACGAAACGACATGAGATAGATAGATACATGCATGGGTAATATTGGGGAAACTCGCTGACAGATGAAAATCGAATGAAACGAAACGAACCATCGTTAATCAGCGCACCAGAATCACACGGAAGTCAGTTATAATGCATACGAAGCGCTTGATAGCCGAGCCAAGCGCTAGGTAGTCATAGGTACTAATAGGTAGTCAGCTCTGTGCTCCCTCGTTGCCCTCAATTTTAAGCAACGAAAAATTATCTATGGTCTGTCAAATAAATGTCAATGTCGCGTTCGAATACATACAAACAAAAGTTGCTTATTTTGGGCCGTTATGTTTGTGACCTACTTTAATTCTTTTATATTATTTCCTTGATTATGGCTCGATGTTAAAAAATCATCGTGGTGTAAGAATAATAATGCATTTTGTTATTCCTCAAATATATTCTCAAATCTAACGACAATGGGTGAAGCATATTTTAAACTAAAAAGAAAACTGGAAGATCTGGGTTACAACAACACTTTACCTTTGGACGCAGTACCTTTAGTAGAATGTATCCTAGCAGATTTAATTCAAACTACGCGCAGTTTGCAGCACTACATGGATTTGTCGAAGGAGGCTCTAACGCAACGCGACTCGCTAATGTTAGAGGCTGAACCGTACAAGTGCGACAATGCTAAGCTAATTCAAGAGAACAATCGTCTTCATAGTGAAAACATAAACTTAAAAGAAGAAGCTCTAAGAGTTTCTAAAGAAAGTAAGAGGAAAATCAAATCATTGTCAGAGGAGCTTATGAAAAAAGACTCTCTGATAGGTAAGTTGCAGCATGATGTTAGAGATTTGAGTTTAAGGGGCTTGTGTGCTGGGACTCAGAGCAGTCGCAACAAAAGTAGAAGAAAAGACAGTGGAGACAATAACACTGCAAGAGTATGTATCTGTAATGAAACACAATTTAATGCTGATAATGATGTAACAGAACTATTAAGAAAGGTTCAAAATTTGGAAGAAAAAAATGAGTCATATTATGATGAAATTATTCTATTAAAAAGTCAGATTGAGCTGAGAGATAATGAAATAGTAAGATTGCATATTTTACTAGAAGGTGGCAGGCCTCTTAAAGCAGTCAGCAGAGATGTGTGCACCTCTCACTCAGATGGCAAATTTCAAGATTTTGTAAAACAATTGCAAGATATGGCAAAGGCAAATGATCTTTTAAAAAAACAAGTAGCTGATGGTTTGGAAAAGCAACATGAGGCCATGCAGCGTGCCCTTGATCTTGCTGATAAGAATAAAAATTTACATGATGAATTAAAAAAAGTAGACACCCTTGCCCTAACTGTTGAAGAAGATTGTAACAAACGAATAGCTGCAATGATGAATGACATGAATTTCTTACAAGTTAGAATTGAAGGCCTGACCATGAAAAATGCAGAATTAACAAAAGAACTTTCCCAGTCTAGTTTAAAATCTTCGCCAACTCTGTGCAAACTTCAAGAAGAACTAAACATAGCTTTAAGAGAAAAAGATGCTTTGAAAAAAGAGATAACAGATTTAGTTGATCTCAACAAAAGTTTGCAAGATAAAATAATCTCAGTTACTTCTCGAAGTAATTATTTGGGTGCTAATAATGATGGTCATAGATTTAGTCCTAAAAATAGGTATGTCCTACTAAAGATGAACTTCAGTTACTACTTGAAGGAGAAAGAAAGATATATGAAAAATGCATGTCCAGTCTGCAAGAAAAACTAACTGAGACAACAAGTATGTTTAATATGCATTTAACAAAATGTAAAGATAAGTACATACATCCTGGTTCAGCTGCTTCTGCTGATAGTGTGTTTATTAAAGAATTGCATAAAAAATTATGTGAATGTCAGCAGGAGATACTGATGTTAAAAAAAGAAAATGATGAAATGAAAACTAAGAATGCTTTCCAGGAAGAAGGTAACAAACAGAATTACAAAGATATAATCAGTCACTTAAATGCTGAAAATGCTGAACTATCAAAAGAAAATATTGCTTTAAGCCACCAGTTAAGTCAATACAAGAATTTTAAATCTGCTAGATTTAGTACTGGAGGTGAATACACAAAACGAGATATATTGAAGCTCCAAGATGAAATTGACAGACTAAGAGATACTATTCAAATAGTAAGAAAAGATAAGGAGGAATACATGTCTCGTTGCAAAGAAGCTATGGATTTGGTAGATAAACTGAAAAGAGATCTATCATATAAACACAGAGAAATTGAGCAGTTACAAGAGGAGAATAGTTCTTATAAAATGACCCATAGAACTGGAAAAGCTTCTGCTGATCATCTTAGAGAAGAATGCAACTTCCTGAGAGAACAGATAAAAACATTGCAATCTGATGTTATTAAAGAGAAGACATTGGCTAGTCAAATTAAAAACATCCAGATGGAAACTGAAAGAAGTAGTAATGAAGTGCAGAGTGATTTATTATGCACTCAAAAGAAACTAAGCCTAGCTAAAGATAATATTGACTCATTAGAAAGAAAATGTAATATTTTGCAATCTGAAATAGTTTCATTAAAAAATGAAAAGTCAAATCTAATTGAAAATATAAAGAAAATTGATCAAGAACGTGATAAATTAGTGATAGAATTGGATAACAAGACTGAGAACATGAGTATACTTGAACAGAAAATTAAATCGCAGAGTTATGAAATTAGTAAATTAGAAAATGAAATATCTGAACTCAAAAGAAAAATAAGCACTAATAAAGTATCAGAACACAGGTTAGTTGACCATGAATCACAAATAATTTTTTAAATGGGGAAATATCGCGCTTAACTCAACAATATGACAATGCTGTTGTTGAAAACAAACATTTACAAAATAGTCTAGCTGACGCAAATGGCACATTGAAATTGACTAAGATTGAGTATGACAAATCCAGAAAAGAAGTTGATGGTCTTAAGCAGCAATTACAGCATTATGTAGCAGAAATCAGGAGAATTGAAGAAATGCTTTCACAGAAAGAAGCAGAAAGATCAGACATGCTAGAGCATTTTGCTAGTCTTTCTGTTGAAGCAAATATTCTCGAAAACACAAATCATTCTTTAGAAAGTGAGTCTGCTTCTAAATCATTACAGTTACAATCCTATATTAGTAAAATACAGGCCTTGGAAGAAAGATCAGTGGACAAAGATAATCTAATAGATACCCAATCATCACAAATTGCCGCTATGACTTGTAAGATAACAGCATTAGAAAATGAAGTTAAGTTAATTTCAGAGGAGAAAGATCTTCTACAGCAAAATGTGTCATACCTAAAGCAGATGTGTAATAGTTTGCAAAAAGATCATACTAGTGTTATGCAAGGCTTGACTGATACTGACTCTGAGCTGAAGCTTTACGAAAATAAAATAAAAAATCTTTCAAGTGCAAAAACAAGACTAGAAGCAGACAATCAGGATATTAAAGGCAATTTAGAAACAACAGAAAAATTATTATCAAAGGCCAGGAGGGAAATTGTGGAACTAAAACTAGCTTTACAGGATGCTACTTCTGAAACAAAAGCCTTGCAAGATAGAATTAACAGATTGAGTAGAATAGAAACTGTGGCTCATGAAGTAAGTAATGTTGTTAGTAAATTAATCAATTGTAATATTAATTTGCACCACAAGCTTTGCGGTGAAGGAAAACATTGTGAGGAAACCTGCACAAACCTGTGAAGCAATTCAATGGTGCGTGCGAAGTTCCCAATCCGCACTGGGCCCGTGTAGGAACTATAGCCCAAGCCCTCTTGTTCTGAGAGGAGGCCTGTGCCCAGCAGTGGGACGTATATAGGCTGGGATGATGATGATGAATATTAATTTACCTGTAGTTGTCTCAATCAAATACTAATTATTTATTTAAAAAATATTTGCAGTCCACATTGACTCGAGAAGAGTTGGAGCTACCGCTTATGTTGGAAGAAACAATACATGAGGTAAGTCATGAGGAGGATGAGGAAAGCTCACGTTTTCATGAAGTTCGGAAAAGATATTCAAAGTACTCTCATGGAAGTACTTTGTAAAATAAATGCAATTTGTTTTACAATGTTGTCTGTTGTTTATTATTTAACATTAAAACTATTATGAATTAGGTGAAATTGTATTTCAAAGAAAACTGTAGTATATGAAATAAAGTTTTATTTATTACCATTGGATAAATATGAAAAAGTTATTTTACCTAAACCAAATCCTCTACACAATACATTGCTAGCTACAGAACTAAAACGCAATAGCTTTACTGTTTTAACAGTGCTGTGTCAACAAAAACACCTCCATACATCTACTTACATACTTAAATCACATTACATGTTTCATTTCAGGCTAGAAGTAAATTTTTTTGAACCATTTGGAATTTGTTTGCCGTATATAAACTGAAGTCTAATTTTATGAAATGAAAATCTTTAGATAGCTATATCTAGTTGTGTCCACTTATGCTTCTGTACAAAATTTGCCTGAAAGATTAAACATAAAAACACTTGAGGGACAATAAATTAGAATATCCCTAAAGATTTTCATGAGATTTTTTTACAGCATCCTATTCCTACTGCACAGGCTATAAGTTCAATTCAAATGCTCACAGATTGCTCCATTTCACCCTATTATAAGGCACAGTGAAATTGCTTGAGAAAACTAACCAAGATGTACCTATTCAACAGTAGGTAGGGACTAATCCTAAAAGTTAGCATGTAGTGGCCAAAACTTTATTTACATGAAAGAAAGGAAAATTAAAGGGCAATATCAAGACCAAAACAATATAGGTACATGTAAAAAAGATGCACAAAGTTCAGGACTCAATATCTCAATCTATAAACCATTTTATCCTCATTCATCATCATATAACATCTACAAATATATATTTTTTGAATGCAATCACTCATTTCTAAGCTATCTCTAGCATTATTCACTATTCTATGTATAAATTCAAATACATTTTATTTTAAACATTTTAAGTTGATTGATTACATGGGTAAGTACCAAAGTTTAGGTAGGTAGATAGGTAATTTGTGCATACAAATAATTAGCATAAAAACTGTACAGTACTGATGCAGACTTTGAATACAAGTAATAGAAATATTGTTAAACTTAAATATTTACCTGTGTAATTATTATCATTATCATACAATTTTTGTAATTATTTTATCCAATGTTATTAAATTAATACTAAGTCACAGAAAGCAAGTATTTTAGTGACATTCGGTGGGTCTAAAATAGAGATATCAATGAGCAAATTAATCATATTCACAGTATAATTTATGAAAAGAAATACTGAATGTTATAACATGAACATAAATATTCATCTGCCAGACTTTTGAGACCATTACAACTATTATTTAATCATCATTAAAAATTATATCTAAAAAGCAAATAGAAAGACACCAAATTAAAGTATTAGTTTGTTATCTTCATAGAGAGTCTCGATGCAAAGAGCTTTTATATCACATTATAGTTATACACAGATAGTTTTTGTAGGAAAGTAATTATTAAAACCTTTTTTTAATGGGTATGGATGAGACAGACAATTGCAAACATAGAAAAGGAATGTGTTTTCAATTAACAATCAAATAATTTTCTTGTCTTGTTTTAAATAAAAGAAGAATTGTCATTATTAGAGTATCACATAAATTACATTATGTTAGTAAGTTTTAAAAGACTCACAAATGTTTTGGAAAATGTTCATCAATATATATGCCCATCAACATGTTCTCTCAAACATTTGCATGTAAAATCTCTCTCTTCTTAGTTGTTCACTCTTGATCTTGATTGCATGTAAAATAGTTACTAATTAATGATTAAATAGTAATTGATGTCAGAGTATGTGTATGGCAGACTGTTAGCTATTTCAGTTTTGCTACATTAACATATTTCATTGTCAAGTTTTTAAGTAGCTAACAAGTCAAACAAAACATTTGGTTTAGTTCTTTGAAATGTAAATTATTCAATAAAATCACAATAGTTTCTGCCAAGGATAGAACTTATATGCTATTACCATAATATTTACATTTTAAACAATAATTTAGTGACTCATTGCATGCCAATAGCAAAATAAAATTAATTTATTTTCAAATTATACATTACAATTCTAATATGGGTACAGTATACAACAATTACACATACCATAGAAATACTATTTACAGCATCCTCATTATATATATATCACTTAATGAGTATTTAATTTACCATTATATGTAAGGGCCAGTGATAGTTTCCTTACGGTAATATATCTGCACCTTCCCATGCCATTTACAATTATAATGCTAAGATAATTGACTTTTAATTATTTTAGTTATATCAAGGGTTGACGCAACACATTTTTTCCTAATTTGATCACTTCATATTACAAAGTTGCTAAAATCCTTGTGAAACCAATGCCAGCTCCGAGGATTGTCTGTCCTATGCCCCAGATCATGGCGTGTATGGGCGGCATTGCCATATTGGCAGCACGGTATATGAATGCTACAGCAGCACTACTAGCCACTCCTGCTGTCACTGGGCTCACAACACCCATCACTATTAAAAGGACTGGAAAAAACTTGCCATACTTGTGCTTCCTTAGAGTACCGAAAGCGACCAGCCCCGCACACGTATGTACGAACACTGAGGAACACAGTGACCACAAAAACACTGGATACCACATTTCTCCAAACGTGTCTAATGGATCTCCTGGCGTTAATCGAAACACATCCACGAATGAATCGAATTCAGACACTCGGAACTCGGACAACATGTCATACATGTTGTCTTATGGGTTCTGATGCTTACAGGCATCGGGGCAGTTTTCTTGGTCATGAATTAGTTCACTAAACAGAAACTGTTTTTCGACACAACGACAACAGTCTATACTCAACATAGGAGCGCAGTGAGATTAATATACATCATGCGAAACACATCTTTCAATTATTTTGTAAACTACGGCATCGTGTCGTTTTAAAACTTTATAAAACCACACGAAGTACATAATTTATTATCAATAAATAAGATTGCCTTCTTTGAATGTCATTTTTTTCCGGAAACGTCAGTCAGTGATAGTGACACGCGAATAGAATTGACCTATCTAATATCTACATTAAAAATCGAGTCTCTACGTGAAATTCGACTCCGAATGTACTAAGAGAAGTGTGACTAAGAGACTTGTCTATGGTTAACATACAATACGTATAGTTAATAAAAAAAATAACGATATACCGCTTGAAGTTTTTAAAGTTGGGAATTTATCATAAATATTTATTCGTTTGTGTTTCCATATACCATGTAATTAATTTATGTTATTGAGCTTTAATATAAAATTTAATCCGGAAATAGGTGTTGTCACAACAGATAATCTGTAAAACCCTGTGCTACCCGGTTCACATATTCCAGTAGAATTGTTCAAGTTGACACTGCGGTGGACGATCGATCTGAGAGTAGAGGGACGGTACGACAACTTCGAATTTTGTAGGCCAAGAGTAGGCCCTCTTTGTGATTTTGGATTGTGACGTAAACCCGCAATGTATTTCGCTAATGGTTATTTTACGGTAATTGTGAACGGGCATAACATATTTTTTATACAAATTGTGTGACCAAATTTGTGACACCTGTCTTGATACTAAGTGAAGCGTGTAGTTGTGTATTGCTGTTAGTTAATGTACGACTTGTTAATGCACGCTAAAATTATTGCATTACGCGCGCAATATTTTGTAGGCCCTGATAATGCGCGACTATGATAATATACGGACGGCATGATAATCGAAAGCAAAAATGCTTCGGATTATCAAGTCGTATATTATTGCACTTACATTCCGAGCTGTACATTATTGTTTCCCAGTGAAGCTAGCAGCAAGCAAAGCAAACTGACAAGTGAGTGAAGTGAAGCTAAGTGAGGAATTGACCGAGCAGGATTTATACAGTTGTTGTGTTTCCATTCCATGTAATTAATTTATGTTATTCAACAAAAAAATTTAATTTCAGGAAATAAGTGTTGACTGTAAGATAATCAGGGTAAGTCTTTGTTTGCCCGTTTCACATTATTGAGAGTAAGATCGACATCGAAACGAACTTCGAATTTAGTATAGGCCAAGAGTAGGCCCTCTTTGTTGTTTCGATGTCGTGAACCCGAATGAATTCTACTGGCACATTTGATGGTATAATATGAACGGGCATAACACAGGGTTTTACAGATTATCTGTTCAAATCCGTTTGAAACCCTATTTAATACTAAGTGAAGGGTGTTTGTTAGGTAGTGCTTTGTAGTCAAGTACTTCTAAAATTATTGCTTACAGCTCAATTTTTGTAGGCTGAATGCGCGTCTTTAATATAAACAGCATGATAATCGAAAGCAGCAATGCTTTATTATCATGTCGTATGTTATTGCACTTAGATTCCGAGCTGTACATCTTGTTCCTTGTGAGCGCGAAAACGCGGCCTGACATAGAGAGTTGCTAGTGTTGCTAAATAGTGTAACGACTGAGCGGATACAATTATGTGACTTTTATATTAGAAATTACAATGCGATTGTCAAAACGAAAAAAAGTTCATTTTTGCGGTAATTATCACGACTAATTTTTTCAAAATAAAATCTTTGTGATCTCAATTTCAGTACATCTATCTGAAACAAACGACAACAATCTGTTTTATTTAGGTGAAGATGGCGGCGCTATAGACGAAGTCCATAGGCGACTGTCCCCCCCCTGATTGCGGTGGTGATTTCTTCATAACCTATTTGGTTAACCTCGTGATATTTATTGAGAATAAAGTGTTAGTCTATTTAAAAAGTGTGCAAACAAAGTTTTCATTATGGGGAAAGTGCGTTCTGCTACCAGGGGCTCCCCGGAAGCAGGGTTTCAACAAGTCGGGGCACTCCATGAATCCAGATCGTCCAACCGAGGGATTAAAAGGTGTCGGCAATCCCCGGACCAAAGGAACCATTAAACGGCTGCAGATGTACCGTAACTTTAAAGCTAAAAGAGATAAAACTGGTAAAATTATAACTCCAGCACCTTTTCAAGGTTGGTTGCCTTCGGGAACCCGAGCTCGCGTTGAACCTAATCAAAAGTGGTTCGGTAACTCTCGTGTGATCTCACAAAATGCCCTTCAAAAGTTCCAAGATGAATTTGGGGCTGTTGTCAAGAATCCATATCAAGTTGTTATGAAACCTACCAATTTGCCAATAACATTACTCAATGAAAAGGCCAAGCAAGCCAGAGTGCACTTACTTGACACTGAGGGCTTCGACAAAACATTTGGACCAAAAAAACAACGAAAACGAGTAAATTTAAAGTTTGGTGACTTGGGTTCACTGTCAAAGGCTGTTGAAGAAAACACAGACAAATATGATGAGAATAAAGACATAGACAGGGTTCGGGAAGATTCAGGAGTCAAAGAAGGACAGAGAGATTGGGTGTTTGGAGCTGGTATGAGTAAAAGGATTTGGAATGAGCTTTATAAAGTAATTGATTCATCTGATGTACTACTGCAGGTGCTGGATGCTCGAGACCCCATGGGGACCAGAAGCCCATTTGTTGAGAATTTCCTAAAAAAAGAAAAAGCACACAAACATTTGATTTTTGTTCTAAATAAGGTTGATTTAGTGCCCAACTGGGTGACACAGAGGTGGGTAGCTATTCTTAGTGCTGAGTATCCTACTGTTGCCTTTCATTCATCTCTCACACACCCATTCGGGAAAGGATCTCTTATTAATCTGCTGCGGCAATTTGGAAAATTACACATTGACAAGAAGCAAATAAGTGTTGGGCTGATTGGATATCCTAATGTTGGAAAATCATCAGTCATTAACACTTTGAGGTCCAAAAAAGTATGTAAAGTGGCACCTATAGCTGGTGAGACTAAAGTTTGGCAGTACATAACTCTAATGAAGAGGATATTTCTGATTGATTGCCCTGGAGTTGTTTATCCATCAGCTGAAACAGACACGGAGAAAGTGCTGAAAGGAGTAGTAAGAGTAGAACTAGTACAAAACCCAGAAGACTATATTGATGAAGTCATCAAGAGAGTAAGAAAAGAATATTTGGTGAAGACATATAAAATTGATGGCTGGGAGACAGCAACTGAATTTTTGGAAAAGATGGCTGCAAGGACAGGGAAACTGTTGAAGAAAGGGGAGCCTGATATCAATCAAGTTGCAAGGATGGTGCTTAATGATTGGCAAAGGGGAAAACTACCTTTTTATGTTGCTCCTGAAGGATTTGAAGTTCCTCTTTCAAAACAGCCCAAGGAAGATGAGCAGAAAGAGAAGAAAACCATAGTTGAGCAACAGGAACCAGAAGAAACATCTACAGGAGAAGTTACAAACACAGCAAAGGATGAAGAATTTGAAAAAAACAGCCACTTATAAGTGTAAATAATTTAATAATAGCACAAGATTTTGCTAAAATTCGAGTGGGATTAAAATTCGACAATGATGGTGATGTGAAACCACTGAATGCTGTTACTCTACCAGATGAATTGAAGGATGTAGATGATAAAAGTGATAATGAAGAAGAATCTCAAGAGGGAGATGACGCGCAAAACGACGATGGTAATGAGTCCTCTGACATAAGTGATTTTTATAGCAATGATGAAAATGAATGCAGTGATGTTGAAGATTACTTGACCCATAAGCCTGAAACTGTTAAGGAGATGAGGCGAAGGAAACTAGAAGCAGCCAGTGGTTCATTTACAGTTGAAGAAGTAGCAAAGCAGGGCAAGAAACGCAAAGCAGGACCAGAGGATGCTAATATCAAGAAGAAGAAGATGACAGCAAAGGAACGGCGTGCATTTGAAAGAGCGCAACGTCGTACCAAAACTGGAAGCAACTTTTATGAAGTTTCTAATGTTAAGAATAGAAACAGAAATAAGAAAAACCCTTTATAAACTTCTGTGTTTAAAATAAATAATTTTATGCAACTGTAATAGTTTTATTTTATTGATTCACTTGACAGTTTTTTTTGTAACCAGTAGAGGTAAATATTATACAAATATTTGAATTTAATACTTACTGCAAAATAAATAAATTATATTATTTAATATAGAACTATTGTGGTTTCAGATGTCGTCTGATAGTGAGAGTGATGAAGAATTTGTGCCAGGGGAACCTGAACAGTTGTCTGAAGAGGATTCAGCTGATGAGGAAACTGATTTACAATTTGAAAAGGAACAAGAACACAAAACTAAAAAACGAAAAGCAGTTCAAGATAAAGATGGTACAAAAAACGAAGGACTAGAAATAGCATAAANTTCCAAAGGTATGAAAACGTGTGATTTTTCCTGTGTATCGAATATAATTTTAAAAGAAATTTGCTTACGTCTATTGGCATCTTACATCTCGCTCTGAACTGAATACAGACAGTCTCTCAAAAATCTGTTCCACAATTACCATTTAATTCATTTCATAAATTTACGTTTTGCAGTCGAGTTTATGCTTTGTTATTTTTATTATACTTAATTTATTTACGTTATACTTAAAGCATAACAAACTTGCAACCGTTGCTATTTCACTTTTCGTAATGTATATCCCAAATTCTTTGACTATTGTAAGGTTTAACGTTTAAAAAAACCAATGAGTTTGAAATTTTTGATACTCAGAGGAATTAGGTTGCTTCTAAAAATTCAGTAAAAACTACCCGCTGCCGCTCGTGATCGGACCGCGTCGTAAAGTGCGTAACCCACTCTGTTTTAGGGTATCTCTATCTACTAATATAAATTGCAACGAAACTTTTTTCTCCGACTGTACTTGTTATTGTTTAAAAGTTTGGGCGATAAAAAGAATTTTAATTGCTCTTGATAATGGGGTCTGTTGTTTAAAGGAAAATGTGAAAAAGTGAGACAGAAACGGTAGAATAGGATGAAATTATATGAAGAAGTCTTATCATATTTTTGCACTGGCATTATTGCGGCTTTGTTTGCATCTACCATTAGATTCCAGAGTTTTAACAGAAATTCAACTAGATTACAAATTACCCAGGCGAATTCCAAAAAATTGAAAAGAACTATCTGAATCTAACTCAGACTTAGGGGCTGTTTCACCATCCATTGATTAGTGTTAACTGACGGTTAAGTGTGATGCTGTCTCTATTTTTTTGTTCGAATAGACGGAGGCGTATCACATTTAACCGTACAGTTAACACTAATCAACTGGATGGTGAAAACAGCCCGCAGTTCATGTCTCTTAGGTTTTTTGGTTTTTTTTTTTTTTTTTTTTTTTTATTATGGCTTTCACTCTTGCTGATTTTAGCAAGACGTATTTTGCCAATGTCGATGTTGAGACATTACGCACATGAGGAGAATGTTCGGTTATGAAATTTTGATTTTGGAGAAGGAACAGATAGGAGACCTAAAACAAATAACATATGTTATGGACGGCACACGGACGCGTGACTTTTTTTTTTTTTTTTTTAACAGGGAAATGAAGACTGTTAAAACATGCTAACATAAAAGGAAGTAGTGGAAAGGAAAAATAAAATATAGAAAACATGCTGTAATTTTACTACAACTTAATGTTGTGACTCAGTATAAATTTGATTAAAATTTTTGTCAAGGAAGAATCTAAAAGAGAAAGAAGTGTCGGAAAGTTAATAGGACGCGGAACATCCTTAGGCAACACGTCATACAGAGAATATGTAAGTTTACCGCAATTAAAAAAAATGTGCTCAAGAGTTCCTTCGTCTAGACCGCATTCGCACAAGGAGTTATCCCGCACCCTAATTTATTTAAGAACACCGGAGTACAGACATGACCCAAACGGAGTCGGCATATGGTAGAAGTGACCCATTTATTCGCAGAGCGGAAACGATAAAACCACGGTTTTCGAGGGATTAACGGTTGAATGTTCCCGTAGTGTCGTCCTTTCTGGAGTCTGGAGAGGCACACATATTCTGCCAGGAGATCCTCAAGTCAACTCGAGCGGAACATCGTTAGGTCTGATGGTAAGATGGTGTTATATTCCTGGCAACCGATTTCGATGGATTCTCTTGCCCATGCGTCCGCTCTTTCATTACCTACTATGCCGCAGTGGCCCGGAATCCATGCAAGTGTAACATCTAGTCCTTTTAACTTACAACGGTATAGAGACTCTTTGATTTTCAAAATAATTGGATATTTGGTTTTCATTTTAAAATGGTTACCAACAATTGCTTGTAGGCAGCTTTTGGCGTCGGAAAAAATTAATACTTTTGAGATATTATGGGATTTCGAAAATCTGATTGCTTCTAAAATGGCTATGGATTCCCCAGTGAAAACAGATGACTGAGTTGGGCCTTTCTGAGTCAAGACAATTTGGTATTTGGGAATCCATACCGCTGCTCCTACGTGACCATTAGGGTCTAGCTTAGAAGCATCTGTAAAAATGAGTAACCAATCTTGCCATTCTTCCAATTTTTTATTAAATTGAATATTAGCCGCTGGGCTATCCTTGTCAATGCCAAAATCAAGGATAACATTGGGGGTGTAAGTTAAAGACTCATAGTTGACCTCAGTTTAGAGCTGGAGGTGTATATCGGTGACGAGAGGTTTTTTAATTTGGAGTACGAAACAATATACCTTGGTGTCTCCTTATGTGACCAATATGCATTTTCAGATACTTCCAGAGAAAGCGCCTCTAGTCGAGGTAGAAGGGGATGATTAGAGATAGAACAAGCTTTGAAGATGAAGCGGTCTGCCAAGTACTGCCTACGGAGGGACAGGGGAGGATCCAAGCATTCGACCTGCATAGCATTTTTTGGTGAGGATTTCATAGCACCTAGAGAAATTCGAAGGCATTTAGCTTGAATCAGATCCCACTTCTTAAGTGCGTTTTTGTTACAGGGTTCTATCACCATAGAGCCATAGTCGATCTGGCTACGGATAACTGCGTTGTATACGAGCTTTTGGCAGTATGGATGGGCGCCCCACCAGACCCCAGAGAGAGCTCGAAGAACATTGATACCCTTTTCACATTTTCCAGTCACATATTCCAAATGTGGTACACCTGTCATTCTAGAGTCTAAAAAGACTCCAAGGAATTTCACAAAGTCCTTGCAAGGAATGACGTCTCGATCATATTGAATTTGAATGTTGGGTATGAATCTACTTCGCGTGAAGGTAACTATGCTACTTTTAGATGGAGATAGAGACAGTCCATGATCATCAAGCCAAACCTTGAGATAACTGAGCGCTTCATTAAGTTTTGAAGATGCAGCATCAGTTGACTGCGAGCCCGTATAAAGCACCAGGTCGTCGGCATACTGAAGAATACTACAGAAGGGGGAGACAGATTGTTCCATATCATACGTATATAAACTATAAAGAAGAGGGAGAGCACCGAACCTTGAGGGAGTCCCTGCCATAGGGTAAGGGGAGGATGGAAACTATTGCCGGATCGAATTTTAATGGTGCGTCCCATGAATAACTTACAAACAAAATGAACTATCCTCACAGGAATACTCAGCTGGAGCATTTTTGCTCTGAGCACCGGAAGAAGAACATTGTCGTATGCGGCGGAGACATCTAAGAAGCAACCTACAAGATGTTTTTTTTGGAAAGGGCCAATCTAATGTCCGAGGTTAATATGCTTAAGCTGTCCATGGTGCTTTTCCTTTACGGAATCCGAACTGGGAGTTAGCGAGTAAATTATTTTTTTCAACAAACCATTCCAGCCTATTCTTAATTAAATGTTCAAATATTTTACCAATTGTTGCAGAAAGGGCAAATTGGTCGATAGGAGTTGGCATCTTGAGGGTTCTTGCCTGGTTTGAGCATTGGAATTACAATTGTGTCATCCATGACTCAGGGATTTCCCCAGTCACAAAAAACAAATTGAAAAGGTTTAACAGATGTTCCTTTGAAAAGCGGTTAAGTTTCTGGATAAAGATATAAGGAATGCCATCTTCTCCGGGTGAACTGTTACGAAGACCGTCCAGTGCCAACTCAAGTTCCGGGAATGTGAAGGGTTCGTCGAGGGGTCCTAGTTCAGCAGAAGGAGGAGATGGGTTTATGCAAGATTCCTCAGGAACCGATGAGGGAGCTAATTTACCCGCGAACTCCGCCAACCAGGAAGGAGGATTATGAGGGGTTGACCAGTCAGATCGGAAAGAGCCTCTGAATCTTTTAATACTCTTCCATACCAGCGATGGCGGAGTTCTAGGGTTGAGATTTTCGCAAAATCCCTTCCATCCTTTCTTTTTAGCTTTCTTTAGGAGGGCGCTTAGTGTGAGCAGAGATTTTTTGGTAGGCGACAAAATCTTCGGAAAGACCGGAAACATTGAACTTACGTTCGGCGTTATCCCTTTCTTTAACCGCCGCCGTGCATTCTGCATCCCACCAGGGAGGTGAAGGGACTTTGCTGCCAAGAATTTTTTTCTTCGGGACGTACTTATCGGCTGCCTCTATCAGTATCGATTGGAATTGGAGGTATTGTTCAAAAGGGTTTGAAAGGTTGGAATCCAGCTCTTTTTAATTTTTTTCCACATAATAAGAGAAGCTAGGCCAATCTGCTTTATCCAACCTATATTTAAGGAGTGGTTGGGGAACAGGTGAAGGAAGAACGGAGGATGGCTGGGAGATAATAATGGGGAAATGATCACTTCCGAATGACTGTTTCAGCACCTGATATGATAGCGAACACGAAAGATTAGGAGAGAGCTAGCAGACAAATCTAGCACCGAGTTAGGTTTTGTCCAGGATAAACTCGGTGGGTGGGGAGCCGTCATTGATGACTACGACGTTAATGTCATCAAACAGATCCAGAGGAAAGACGAAAATATGTCACTGTGTGATGAGCCCCAAGAGGTATTATGGCTATTGAAATCACCTAAGATGAGGAGAGGAGGAGGGACCGAGAACAGGATGGTAGAAAGATCAGGTATTAGGTTGATATTTGGATGCGGAATATAAATTGATACAAAATTTATTCCCATGATATTAGCCGCAACTGCGTTAATTTCATGAGAGTGGGGAGGGAGGGGGATTTGAGAGAAAGAGTAACCTCTTTTAATGAACAACGCACAACCAGCACGTCCATCATCGCGGTCTTCCCGAAGGCACGAGAAGCCCGGGATCCTAAAACGGGAACCCGGTCTCAACCATGTCTCCGAAATGGCCGCCACAGATATAGAGTGCTCGTTAACGAGGTTTATTAAATCTGGTTTTTTAGGGATGATGCTACGACTATTCCATTGAAGAAAGTTGGCCTGGGGGCCATTGGAGAAGGATAATCTTTCAGCTAGCGAAACCATTAATGGGGCAACGTCGGGCGGTAAACAATCGCTCCATTTGGCGATTATATTGGTGAGGAGTTTGAATAATAGTTCCATAAGATCGTCATTGGGCGTCTCAGCTGGCATCCGCCGAGATGATAAGACGTATCCATTAGGAACCTGAGATTGAGGGGTCGAGATAATTTCTTTATGAGCTTGCCGGTCATAGCCGGGAGACAGGGGGTCCTGGTCTAATTTTACGAGTGACCGTCTTACGGTATGAAGTCGAGGGAGGCGATTGAGGAGGCAAGGAAGAGTGACCAGGAGGGGAGGTTGCCAAGAGGGACTGGAAACTGGTTCAAAAAAAATCTTAGCTACGTCGGCGTAAGGGCGACGTACGGCCGGGAAGCGAGAGGAGGCTTCTTGGTAAGAGATACTGTGCTCCGACATTGCTAGTTTAATAGATTTTTGCCTACAATATTCAGGGCAACGTTGGTCTGTAGCAAAATTGATGACCTGAACAGAAGAAGCAAGTCACTTGCTCAGCGGCGACGTTGCAACCTTCGCCTGGGTGGTTTTTGGGCACACTTAAAACAACGAGCATCAGATCGGCACTGGGCCTGTATATGACCAAACCTCAAACATTTTCGGCATTGAATTGTCGGTAGCACATACACTTCGACCTTCAACGACGTATAAAAAGCGAAGATTCTGTCTGGAAGTTTTTTGACCTTCAAAAGTCACTACGACAGTTTGAGTTGGTACCCAGGATGGAGGTCCTCCCTCATTGGTTACCTTACGTTGGAGGCGCCGGGCTTTAAGGATTTTACCCTGTCCGTCTTTAAGGTCGGTAGCGTCCACAAATTCTTCCATTGACCAGTCAACTGGTACACCACGGATCAATCCCATACGAGAAACATTATAGGATGGAATGCTGGCTACAAATTTATGATGTGACAAAAAGGGTTCTCTAAAATGGAATTAGCATCCTGAGCGGTCTTAAACTCCACCGAGACACGGTTTCTGCCAACGATCTTAATACCATCTCGTTTGATATTTGGATGTTGGCTCTAGCAAATGCGAGACCAACCTTTATTGGTTGCAGTGAAATACCCGAGTTGTACGATTCCGCGTCTCGTGAGATGTGAACTATAAATGGGCCACTGTCTTCACTGCCGTATTTGCGTGAATCCGCGTCTAAATCAGGGTGTTTATAGACGGTTGCTGCAGATGCGTTGTCGACGTCGGTTCCCTGCATCACCTTTTTGCCTTTAGGTTCGAACCTTTCGGACGATGAAAGTTCCAACAAGTTAAGACTACGCTTTCGTGAATTACTGTCTTGCGAGTCCATCTCAATCGTGTTTGTGGAACTGCCACCGCCCGGATCGGGGGCTCCTCGTTCCCCTCCATATTTTTGGCTCTCGGCCAACCGGACAAGTGTGTTATTAAGTTAAACTAGTATTATATACTAAATAATCCACCACCAGATAATTAATTAGAAAGGATTATTATTTTAATGGGAATATAACCTAATAGTTGAACAGACTCACTGCACGGCGCTTCTGTCCAGTTTTTCGGTTACTAGTCCTATCAAATGAATATATCGCTAAAGTCGAATTGTCAAGTTGACAGACACGTCTGTTGGCATTATTGTTTTATGACGTGCAAACGATTATCAACTTTAGGGTGGTAGACCACATATTTGGCTAATGGTATACGTAATGATTATAATGATGATTACGGTTCATTCAATATTATGCTAGTTATAAAGAAATAGAAAATAATACTCACATTTTATCTTAAACCTTAATACGTAACTCCATCTGCCGTCGAAACCTGAAAATATTATTAAGCAATTATTAATCTTTATTGCTACAAATCATCATCATCATCAAAGTAAAATGTTTGTTTCTCGCGTAAAGTACCTTCTCAACCAATGAGGGCTATCGCGTATGAATTCGCCACTAGAGGCGCTAGTGTAGCGTGAGGTCTCCGAATTGTCAAACTCATAGTTTTTGGGTGAGCTACGCGGGTTTATTTATAATTAGAATAATTTTGTAAATATTTTGCAATATCTGAAATTAATTATGGCAAATATGCATTCCGGGGCAATGAATGTCTGTGTTTTGAGACAGTTTTGTCTTTCGGAAACCTTTGTCCTCCCTTTTTTCCGAACAAAACGAGGACTATGCAACACTGTGGCATGCTCGATATTTTTATGGTACGGTTTTAAGATGTATTAAATATGATTTTAATCTAAACTTTGTTTTCACGCCCGTAATAACAGACTTTGAAAGCCATACTTAAAAACCTCACGCAACAGTGCGCCATCTAGTGAGACAAAAAACGATAGCCCTCATTGAGATGAAATTTGGTATGGACATAGTTTGAGACTCTGAAAAGGACATAATAATAATAAAGAATTTTATTTCGGACAACTAGAGGTCCATTATTGTTAATTTAACAAAAAAATTAGCTAAAATTAATTTAGTTTTTAGCAAGGTGCTAAAAGTTAAAATATCACTGCAGTCATTACATGCTCGAAGTGCCGCATGATAGGGGAACTATTGGCTCTGTGCACGACATCAGCGCCACCTAGCATCTGCAACTTTTCTGGCTCTGATGCTCTGACGTTTTGAAATTTCATCGCGACATTGTGACCAAAATCAAACCTATAACGTATTAATTTATAATACAAAATTACTGTGATACCGTGATTTGGGTGGACAAAAAGGTTATGGATTCATTTTTGGTCATTACAATTAAATGAGATAAGTAAAATTTATATAAAAAGTGTGTTTTATTTTGTGTTTGTCAGGGTTTGTTTACTTCATG
>NC_133479.1:7893105-7944653 GCF_025370935.1 Choristoneura fumiferana | reverse complement strand
AAATACGAATCATTTTCGAAGTTGCAAATAGAACGTGCTTGTTGATTGGTTATTCAGAAACAAAGCAGGGATTGGTTTGCGCGCGTGCTGCAATCTCAGATGCACAACAAATGGCGCGCAGAACACGGTTTTAAGCCCCGCCTACTAGGACACGCAAGGCCATTTTTCTAACGCAGTTACAATTCCTGACTTATTATTTATTCATAGGCTGAACGTCTAGAATAACATTATGTAGGCTATTTTATCCCGATAACCCAGCCGGATCGGCATAAAATCTTGAAATATCAACCGCGATTAGAGATATGAAATTCGGCATGAATGTTTTATATTATAATGTTAATGAAATCCACAATGTAATTTTTGGGAACTCCCAAGAAAATTCAGAAAAATTCTGGAATTTCAAGTCAACTGCTGGATGTACTTAATGGTTCACGCGTGCGAAACCGCGGGTAAATACTAGTAAGTAACTTTATAAATCACTATCTTGTCTCCAAAATGTTGGATGTAAAAGGTGTTAGTATGGTTATATAGTTAGGGGTTATCTATAAATTACGTCACACATTTAGGGGGAGGAGGGTTCTAGCTAAGGGCGGCAGGGAGGGGGCAGCTGCCCCCCTAGAGATTCTAAAAAAGTTGCCAAATGTAAAGCAACCAAACCAGTTATTGCAATCGTCGTAGATATAAGGCTCGTACCACAAGAGAAAGGCTTCATGTGCTCTCGACTTTACGTACAATTCATACTTTTCTCATTCGCCATATCAACTAGCCCCCCTCTGGGCTATCGGCTGGCGATGCCATAGGGTCAGGCGGTTTGTGACACAGGGACAGGGTCACAATATTTTTCATAGCAATATGTGTGACTGTGACAATGCGGGGAGGGGGCTAAAAATGGGCAAAATTGGTGTAACATATTTTATGGACGGTGACATCAATTTGCCATATTTTTTAATGTCCGAAACTTATTACGCATAACAGGTTTCGCATAATTTATTTACGCCGAATCTTAAGTTTGCCGAAATTTCGTTCCGAATGATTATTTACCCGAATATTATATTAGCATAATATTAACCTGGCCGAATTTTATTATGCATAATATTGTTTAGCACATATGTAATTTAGCGGAATTTTGTTAGCCCGAAGTCCTCTCCAAATCTATGTCCGAAAATAAATTAAGTACTATTTCTTGATTAGTGTAGGTAAATATAAAAACCGGCCAAGAGCGTGTCGGTCACGCTCAAAATAGGGTTCCGTAGCCGTTAAGAAAAAATTAAGTAATATTTTTCTAAGGATTTCGTATTTTATACGGAATCTTCCAAGTTTACGTATATTTTATACCTTAGGCTGCTATTTACTCTTAAACTACTAATAATTCTCAAGCAAACTTAGCCGTTATAGTTTTCCTTGTAAGTTTGATATACTTACTACCATCCTGATTTTTTTAAATTTTGTACGCCCACCGGTTTAGATTTTAGAGAGGGGGACGCGCGACTTTAAAGTTGAATATTTCGCAAACATATCACTGAATCGAACAATCGTCTTAGAAAACCCCTAATGGTTTTAGAAGATCTATCCAACGATACCCCACACTATAGGGTTGGATGAGAAAAAAAAACACCCTCAATTTACGTCTATGGGAGGTACCCTAAAAAAAGATTTTTTAAATTTTTTATTGTACCATTTTGTCGGCATAGTTTACATTATATATCCGTGCAAAATTACATCTTTCTAGCACTGATAGTCCCTGAGCAAAGCCGCGGACGGACGGACGGACGGACAGACAGACAGACAGACAGACAGACAGACAGACAGACAGACAGACATGGCGAGACTATAAGGGTTCCGTTTTTGCCATTTTGGCTCCGGAACCCTAAAAACGGTAATGATAAAACAATTATGACTCGAAAAATAGGTTATTAGTTTAGGTTAGAATTGTAATTGTAACAGAACAATCAGCCACCAGTAAAAGAGGCACGGTCATAAAAAGGGTGGAAGGGAAGCCCCCTACGGAGGGGGGGGGCGCTCGGGGGGTGGATTAAAACAAACATAATCTACCCCCCTTTTAACCTGGTTAGTTTGTTAGTTACCTTCTGTCCCTAAGATGAAAAATAGAAGCCCCGGTCATGCCCCCGCATTAAAAAATACTACCACCCACTAGTTACTAGTTTCCAGAGAAGTAGACTGGATTAGGTTAGTAAGCTTAGGTAATAAAATGTAATATTAAGATACTCATTTTATTATATACCTAGGCAAAATAACATGCGTAAGTCATTTTCTCCCTAAACAATATTCGGAATTCGCAAATTATGCGTAAAGAGCCCATTCGGCTTACATTGGTTATGCATAAGAGTTCTGGGTAAACAATATTTAGCTTTGCTCTGGCTAAAACTCGACAATAAGCGTTTTCCCAGAGATAAGACCAAGCTACATCGATTTGTCATCCTCGAAAACCCCCACATACCAAATTTCATCGAAATTGTTGCAGCCGTTTTCGAGATTATGATTATATATACCTATTGCTTGTTTAAAGGTATTAGATTGCACAACCATATTCCAATTCGTACTTTGTAATCAGAAAGAATAACAAAATTAGGACTGTAAGCAGTTTCCATAACACATTGGTCTAGTATACTTTAAACAGGTAAGGTGATAACTTGTGGAACATGCATTGATGCCTTATTTATCTGTTTTGTTCACAGTTAACCGACAAGTACATACACAGTATTTACATTACAATATTACAAAACAGCAATACCTTTTGATAATGATACTCAATACTTGTGGTTGCATTGCAATGACACCAAAAACCTATATAATGATAAGAGAATAAGTAAGTAATAACAAAGTATACACACCTATTCATTTCACAAAATTTATATAACTGGGTAGGTACCTTACCTGGATACAAACTCATACCACAAACAGAGACCATATTGCCTAACGTTCCTGACGCTTACAATCAAATGACAGTTTTTTTATGCAAAATCTGTCACTTGATTGTGATTGCGACCATCAGAAACGTTAGGCAATATGGCCTTAGGGCAAATGCCAGTAACAAATGTTCTGACAAGAGAACTACAGGGCACTATGCCTCGGAGAACTAGGGTGACTTAACAAAATTGAATGGTCTGCTAAGCTTCCTCCATGGATAGTGCTTACAGCTGATCATGCAAAAAAGGTGATACATTGCAAAAAAACATTTAGTTGTAGAAAACAGCCTGCCAACCTACACTTATATGTGTATGTGAGTGGATCAACTATTTCTTGTTGTTATTCTGTCCCGTCAGCGAGGGGACAAAAGTAGTACAGTTTAATAGAAGAAATGTTGTGTCACATAATACAAACATGCTTATTTTAGATGACCAATTATGAAAGGGGCTTAACATCCTAACGCCCAAGTCAAATTTTTGATTTATGAACATCAAACTTTATGTAATTTATGATAGTTAGATATATAAAATTACAATAAGTTCCATAATAAGAATCTGGGCGTTAGGAGGTTAAAACTACCACATATATGCATGTTTGGCAAATTTCAATCCTATTAAATTACGGTTTAAAGTGAATCGACTCATATAATGCTTTAACATAATTTTTGTTTACTACAAACTATTTCTTTGAACTAACCTGATCAGGATTTTCATCAGAGAATGTGATAGATGTGAGTTTGTAATCCTGGAGCAATAGATATTCATTTATAAGGAAGTTAAGAGCTCTCCTCTCATGGGGCTTCAGTGACCGCTGGTTGAACTGGCCCTTAGCATTCTTATCTAAAGCTGATTCCCCATCTAAAAACCATTAAAATTAGTATAGTCAGTGGTTTATGTAAAAATTAAAGAATTCATTCTGAACTATAAACAATGTTGTACCTAAATTTTTCACAATTTTGTTTGTTTATTTAGGTATTTTGTACAATAGTTTATATACATTCAAGTACTTTTCTCACCTGCAACCTTAACTTTACCTTTTTGTTTATAGTTCATTGATATGGACCTCCGCAAAATAACACCTAACTCAAAAAATTTTTTGTCTGATACATTTTGTAGTATAATTTACCTGCAAATTGTGTTAGATTTGCCCTTAGTGCATGAATAGTTTCTTTAGCTTTACGCAGCTCAAATTCCAATACAGCAACATCACCACCACTACCCCCACGGTCACCTCCACCATCCTCTGAGTACCGAGCAGTGTCAAGGGAATCCAAAGTTGCTTGGCTAGGTGAGCGATCTGAAAAAAACCAATGTTATTACCATATTTATTGTAAGTTAAAGACTTCCAATTTTACTTTGATTTCCGAAAAGTGTATACTTACGCATGGAAACAAATTCCGACGCTCTAGAAACATGTTGCTCAAAGTTTCCGGGATTTGAAAAGAATACTCTTAACTGTGAGTTCTGCCGCTTTACTAGTTCAGTGTGCAGCTCTAGACATGAAAAAAATTATCTTTCAGCAGCTTTGTTGCAATTCTTCGTATAATAAAAAGGGGCAGCGGTGAAAGAACTTTCTTCAAGATCCCTATAAGGATTCATGACTTATATTTTTTCACAAAGGTAAATAGAGAGGTAAATAAAAGATGATTTTTATTTTTCCCGGATAACTCATCTCACTTTGTACTTAATATTTAGCAAAATATAATGCAGAGTTGAAAAAATACAGCTTAAAACAAACAAGTAGTAAATAGGAAATAACAAGACACACTTTTCCTCAAACGAAACGACATGAGATAGATAGATTCACATGCATGGGTAATATTGGGGAAACTCGCTGACAGATGAAAATCGAATGAAACGAAACGAACCATCGTTAATCAGCGCACCAGAATCACACGGAAGTCAGTTATAATGCATACGAAGCGCTTGATAGCCGAGCCAAGCGCTAGGTAGTCATAAGTACTAATAGGTAGTCAGCTCTGTGCTCCCTCGTTGCCCTCAATTTTAAGCAACGAAAAATTATCTATGGTCTGTCAAATAAATGTCAATGTCGCGTTCGAATACATACAAACAAAAGTTGCTTATTTTGGGCCGTTATGTTTGTGACCTACTTTAATTCTTTTATATTATTTCCTTGATTATGGCTCGATGTTAAAAAATCATCGTGGTGTAAGAATAATAATGCATTTTGTTATTCCTCAAATATATTCTCAAATCTAACGACAATGGGTGAAGCATATTTTAAACTAAAAAGAAAACTGGAAGATCTGGGTTACAACAACACTTTACCTTTGGACGCAGTACCTTTAGTAGAATGTATCCTAGCAGATTTAATTCAAACTACGCGCAGTTTGCAGCACTACATGGATTTGTCGAAGGAGGCTCTAACGCAACGCGACTCGCTAATGTTAGAGGCTGAACCGTACAAGTGCGACAATGCTAAGCTAATTCAAGAGAACAATCGTCTTCATAGTGAAAACATAAACTTAAAAGAAGAAGCTCTAAGAGTTTCTAAAGAAAGTAAGAGGAAAATCAAATCATTGTCAGAGGAGCTTATGAAAAAAGACTCTCTGATAGGTAAGTTGCAGCATGATGTTAGAGATTTGAGTTTAAGGGGCTTGTGTGCTGGGACTCAGAGCAGTCGCAACAAAAGTAGAAGAAAAGACAGTGGAGACAATAACACTGCAAGAGTATGTATCTGTAATGAACAACAATTTAATGCTGATAATGATGTAACAGAACTATTAAGAAAGGTTCAAAATTTGGAAGAAAAAAATGAGTCATATTATGATGAAATTATTCTATTAAAAAGTCAGATTGAGCTGAGAGATAATGAAATAGTAAGATTGCATATTTTACTAGAAGGTGGCAGGCCTCTTAAAGCAGTCAGCAGAGATGTGTGCACCTCTCACTCAGATGGCAAATTTCAAGATTTTGTAAAACAATTGCAAGATATGGCAAAGGCAAATGATCTTTTAAAAAAACAAGTAGCTGATGGTTTGGAAAAGCAACATGAGGCCATGCAGCGTGCCCTTGATCTTGCTGATAAGAATAAAAATTTACATGATGAATTAAAAAAAGTAGACACCCTTGCCCTAACTGTTGAAGAAGATTGTAACAAACGAATAGCTGCAATGATGAATGACATGAATTTCTTACAAGTTAGAATTGAAGGCCTGACCATGAAAAATGCAGAATTAACAAAAGAACTTTCCCAGTCTAGTTTAAAATCTTCGCCAACTCTGTGCAAACTTCAAGAAGAACTAAACATAGCTTTAAGAGAAAAAGATGCTTTGAAAAAAGAGATAACAGATTTAGTTGATCTCAACAAAAGTTTGCAAGATAAAATAATCTCAGTTACTTCTCGAAGTAATTATTTGGGTGCTAATAATGATGGTCATAGATTTAGTCCTAAAAATATGGTATGTCCTACTAAAGATGAACTTCAGTTACTACTTGAAGGAGAAAGAAAGATATATGAAAAATGCATGTCCAGTCTGCAAGAAAAACTAACTGAGACAACAAGTATGTTTAATATGCATTTAACAAAATGTAAAGATAAGTACATACATCCTGGTTCAGCTGCTTCTGCTGATAGTGTGTTTATTAAAGAATTGCATAAAAAATTATGTGAATGTCAGCAGGAGATACTGATGTTAAAAAAAGAAAATGATGAAATGAAAACTAAGAATGCTTTCCAGGAAGAAGGTAACAAACAGAATTACAAAGATATAATCAGTCACTTAAATGCTGAAAATGCTGAACTATCAAAAGAAAATATTGCTTTAAGCCACCAGTTAAGTCAATACAAGAATTTTAAATCTGCTAGATTTAGTACTGGAGGTGAATACACAAAACGAGATATATTGAAGCTCCAAGATGAAATTGACAGACTAAGAGATACTATTCAAATAGTAAGAAAAGATAAGGAGGAATACATGTCTCGTTGCAAAGAAGCTATGGATTTGGTAGATAAACTGAAAAGAGATCTATCATATAAACACAGAGAAATTGAGCAGTTACAAGAGGAGAATAGTTCTTATAAAATGACCCATAGAACTGGAAAAGCTTCTGCTGATCATCTTAGAGAAGAATGCAACTTCCTGAGAGAACAGATAAAAACATTGCAATCTGATGTTATTAAAGAGAAGACATTGGCTAGTCAAATTAAAAACATCCAGATGGAAACTGAAAGAAGTAGTAATGAAGTGCAGAGTGATTTATTATGCACTCAAAAGAAACTAAGCCTAGCTAAAGATAATATTGACTCATTAGAAAGAAAATGTAATATTTTGCAATCTGAAATAGTTTCATTAAAAAATGAAAAGTCAAATCTAATTGAAAATATAAAGAAAATTGATCAAGAACGTGATAAATTAGTGATAGAATTGGATAACAAGACTGAGAACATGAGTATACTTGAACAGAAAATTAAATCGCAGAGTTATGAAATTAGTAAATTAGAAAATGAAATATCTGAACTCAAAAGAAAAATAAGCACTAATAAAGTATCAGAACACAGGTTAGTTGACCATGAATCACAAATATTTTTTTTAAATGGGGAAATATCGCGCTTAACTCAACAATATGACAATGCTGTTGTTGAAAACAAACATTTACAAAATAGTCTAGCTGACGCAAATGGCACATTGAAATTGACTAAGATTGAGTATGACAAATCCAGAAAAGAAGTTGATGGTCTTAAGCAGCAATTACAGCATTATGTAGCAGAAATCAGGAGAATTGAAGAAATGCTTTCACAGAAAGAAGCAGAAAGATCAGACATGCTAGAGCATTTTGCTAGTCTTTCTGTTGAAGCAAATATTCTCGAAAACACAAATCATTCTTTAGAAAGTGAGTCTGCTTCTAAATCATTACAGTTACAATCCTATATTAGTAAAATACAGGCCTTGGAAGAAAGATCAGTGGACAAAGATAATCTAATAGATACCCAATCATCACAAATTGCCGCTATGACTTGTAAGATAACAGCATTAGAAAATGAAGTTAAGTTAATTTCAGAGGAGAAAGATCTTCTACAGCAAAATGTGTCATACCTAAAGCAGATGTGTAATAGTTTGCAAAAAGATCATACTAGTGTTATGCAAGGCTTGACTGATACTGACTCTGAGCTGAAGCTTTACGAAAATAAAATAAAAAATCTTTCAAGTGCAAAAACAAGACTAGAAGCAGACAATCAGGATATTAAAGGCAATTTAGAAACAACAGAAAAATTATTATCAAAGGCCAGGAGGGAAATTGTGGAACTAAAACTAGCTTTACAGGATGCTACTTCTGAAACAAAAGCCTTGCAAGATAGAATTAACAGATTGAGTAGAATAGAAACTGTGGCTCATGAAGTAAGTAATGTTGTTAGTAAATTAATCAATTGTAATATTAATTTGCACCACAAGCTTTGCGGTGAAGGAAAACATTGTGAGGAAACCTGCACAAACCTGTGAAGCAATTCAATGGTGCGTGCGAAGTTCCCAATCCGCACTGGGCCCGTGTGGGAACTATAGCCCAAGCCCTCTTGTTCTGAGAGGAGGCCTGTGCCCAGCAGTGGGACGTATATAGGCTGGGATGATGATGATGAATATTAATTTACCTGTAGTTGTCTCAATCAAATACTAATTATTTATTTAAAAAATTATTTGCAGTCCACATTGACTCGAGAAGAGTTGGAGCTACCGCTTATGTTGGAAGAAACAATACATGAGGTAAGTCATGAGGAGGATGAGGAAAGCTCACGTTTTCATGAAGTTCGGAAAAGATATTCAAAGTACTCTCATGGAAGTACTTTGTAAAATAAATGCAATTTGTTTTACAATGTTGTCTGTTGTTTATTATTTAACATTAAAACTATTATGAATTAGGTGAAATTGTATTTCAAAGAAAACTGTAGTATATGAAATAAAGTTTTATTTATTACCATTGGATAAATATGAAAAAGTTATTTTACCTAAACCAAATCCTCTACACAATACATTGCTAGCTACAGAACTAAAACGCAATAGCTTTACTGTTTTAACAGTGCTGTGTCAACAAAAACACCTCCATACATCTACTTACATACTTAAATCACATTACATGTTTCATTTCAGGCTAGAAGTAAATTTTTTTGAACCATTTGGAATTTGTTTGCCGTATATAAACTGAAGTCTAATTTTATGAAATGAAAATCTTTAGATAGCTATATCTAGTTGTGTCCACTTATGCTTCTGTACAAAATTTGCCTGAAAGATTAAACATAAAAACACTTGAGGGACAATAAATTAGAATATCCCTAAAGATTTTCATGAGATTTTTTACAGCATCCTATTCCTACTGCACAGGCTATAAGTTCAATTCAAATGCTCACAGATTGCTCCATTTCACCCTATTATAAGGCACAGTGAAATTGCTTGAGAAAACTAACCAAGATGTACCTATTCAACAGTAGGTAGGGACTAATCCTAAAAGTTAGCATGTAGTGGCCAAAACTTTATTTACATGAAAGAAAGGAAAATTAAAGGGCAATATCAAGACCAAAACAATATAGGTACATGTAAAAAAGATGCACAAAGTTCAGGACTCAATATCTCAATCTATAAACCATTTTATCCTCATTCATCATCATATAACATCTACAAATATATATTTTTTGAATGCAATCACTCATTTCTAAGCTATCTCTAGCATTATTCACTATTCTATGTATAAATTCAAATACATTTTATTTTAAACATTTTAAGTTGATTGATTACATGGGTAAGTACCAAAGTTTAGGTAGGTAGATAGGTAATTTGTGCATACAAATAATTAGCATAAAAACTGTACAGTACTGATGCAGACTTTGAATACAAGTAATAGAAATATTGTTAAACTTAAATATTTACCTGTGTAAATTATTTATCATACATATCATACAATTTTTGTAATTATTTTATCCAATGTTATTAAATTAATACTAAGTCACAGAAAGCAAGCATTTTAGTGACATTCGGTGGGTCTAAAATAGAGATATCAATGAGCAAATTAATCATATTCACAGTATAATTTATGAAAAGAAATACTGAATGTTATAACCATGAACATAAATATTCATCTGCCAGACTTTTGAGACCATTACAACTATTATTTAATCATCATTAAAAAATTATATCTAAAAAGACACCAAATTAAAGTATTAGTTTGTTATCTTCATAGAGAGTCTCGATGCAAAGAGCTTTTATATCACATTATAGTTATACACAGATAGTTTTTGTAGGAAAGTAATTATTAAAACCTTTTTTTTAATGGGTATGGATGAGACAGACAATTGCAAACATAGAAAAGGAATGTGTTTTCAATTAACAATCAAATAATTTTCTTGTCTTGTTTTAAATAAAAGAAGAATTGTCATTATTAGAGTATCACATAAATTACATTATGTTAGTAAGTTTTAAAAGACTCACAAATGTTTTGGAAAATGTTCATCAATATATATGCCCATCAACATGTTCTCTCAAACATTTGCATGTAAAATCTCTCTCTTCTTAGTTGTTCACTCTTGATCTTGATTGCATGTAAAATAGTTACTAATTAATGATTAAATAGTAATTGATGTCAGAGTATGTGTATGGCAGACTGTTAGCTATTTCAGTTTTGCTACATTAACATATTTCATTGTCAAGTTTTTAAGTAGCTAACAAGTCAAACAAAACATTTGGTTTAGTTCTTTGAAATGTAAATTATTCAATAAAATCACAATAGTTTCTGCCAAGGATAGAACTTATATGCTATTACCATAATATTTACATTTTAAACAATAATTTAGTGACTCATTGCATGCCAATAGCAAAATAAAATTAATTTATTTTCAAATTATACATTACAATTCTAATATGGGTACAGTATACAACAATTACACATACCATAGAAATACTATTTACAGCATCCTCATTATATATATATCACTTAATGAGTATTTAATTTACCATTATATGTAAGGGCCAGTGATAGTTTCCTTACGGTAATATATCTGCACCTTCCCATGCCATTTACAATTATAATGCTAAGATAATTGACTTTTAATTATTTTAGTTATATCAAGGGTTGACGCAACACATTTTTTCCTAATTTGATCACTTCATATTACAAAGTTGCTAAAATCCTTGTGAAACCAATGCCAGCTCCGAGGATTGTCTGTCCTATGCCCCAGATCATGGCGTGTATGGGCGGCATTGCCATATTGGCAGCACGGTATATGAATGCTACAGCAGCACTACTAGCCACTCCTGCTGTCACTGGGCTCACAACACCCATCACTATTAAAAGGACTGGAAAAAACTTGCCATACTTGTGCTTCCTTAGAGTACCGAAAGCGACCAGCCCCGCACACGTATGTACGAACACTGAGGAACACAGTGACCACAAAAACACTGGATACCACATTTCTCCAAACGTGTCTAATGGATCTCCTGGCGTTAATCGAAACACATCCACGAATGAATCGAATTCAGACACTCGGAACTCGGACAACATGTCATACATGTTGTCTTATGGGTTCTGATGCTTACAGGCATCGGGGCAGTTTTCTTGGTCATGAATTAGTTCACTAAACAGAAACTGTTTTTCGACACAACGACAACAGTCTATACTCAACATAGGAGCGCAGTGAGATTAATATACATCATGCGAAACACATCTTTCAATTATTTTGTAAACTACGGCATCGTGTCGTTTTAAAACTTTATAAAACCACACGAAGTACATAATTTATTATCAATAAATAAGATTGCCTTCTTTGAATGTCATTTTTTTCCGGAAACGTCAGTCAGTGATAGTGAAGTGACACGCGAATAGAATTGACCTATCTAATATCTACATTAAAAATCGAGTCTACGTGAAATTGTTTCCGAATCGACTCGAGTCAAGTGTGACTAAGAGACTTGTCTATGGTTAACATACAATAGTGAACAGTATAAAAAAAATAACGATATACCGCTTGAAGTTTTTAAAGTTGGGAATTTATCATAAATATTTATTCGTTTGTTGTGTTTCCATATACCATGTAATTAATTTATGTTATTCAGCTTTAATATAAAATTTAATCCGGAAATAGGTGTTGTCACAACAGATAATCTGTAAAACCCTGTGCTATGCCCGTTTCACATTATCTGAGAGTAAGAGGGACGGTACGAAACGAACTTCGAATTTCGTAGTAGGCCAAGAGTAGGCCCTCTTTTGTTGTTTGGATTGTGACGTGAACCCGCAATGTATCGCTACTGGCACGATTTTACTGGAATAATGTGAACCGGGCATAACACAGGGTTTTACAGATTATCTGTTCAAATCTGTTGTGACAACACCTTATCTTCATACTAAGTGAAGCGTGTAGTTGTGTAGGTAGTGCTGTGTAGTTAATGTACGCTAAAATTATTGCATTACGCGCGCAATATTTTGTAGGCCCTGATAATGCGCGACTATGATAATATACGGACGGCATGATAATCGAAAGCAAAAATGCTTCGGATTATCAAGTCGTATATTATTGCACTTACATTCCGAGCTGTACATTATTGTTTCCCAGTGAAGCTAGCAGCAAGCAAAGCAAACTGACAAGTGAGTGAAGTGAAGCTAAGTGAGTGAACTGACCGAGCAGGATTTTACAGTGGTGGATATTTTCACTCTTATTGATTTTATGCAACAAAACAGAAAAAAAGTACCTAATTTCAGGAAATAAGTGCTTGACCGTAATTTAATTCAGGGTAAGTCTTTGTTTTCCTCCATTTAGATAAGATAGTTTATCAAAACATGACATTCCATTGACGTGAAGTTGGCAACTTTATAGTCGAAGTCCAATCGAATCGAAACATTGCGGTGGTGATTTCTTCATAACCTATTTGGTTAACCTCGTGATATTTATTGAGAATAAAGTGTTAGTCTATTTAAAAAGTGTGCAAACAAAGTTTTCATTATGGGGAAAGTGCGTTCTGCTACCGGGGCTCCCCGGAAGCAGGGTTTCAACAAGTCGGGGCACTCCATGAATCCAGATCGTCCAACCGAGGGATTAAAAGGTGTCGGCAATCCCCGGACCAAAGGAACCATTAAACGGCTGCAGATGTACCGTAACTTTAAAGCTAAAAGAGATAAAACTGGTAAAATTATAACTCCAGCACCTTTTCAAGGTTGGTTGCCTTCGGGAACCCGAGCTCGCGTTGAACCTAATCAAAAGTGGTTCGGTAACTCTCGTGTGATCTCACAAAATGCCCTTCAAAAGTTCCAAGATGAATTTGGGGCTGTTGTCAAGAATCCATATCAAGTTGTTATGAAACCTACCAATTTGCCAATAACATTACTCAATGAAAAGGCCAAGCAAGCCAGAGTGCACTTACTTGACACTGAGGGCTTCGACAAAACATTTGGACCAAAAAAACAACGAAAACGAGTAAATTTAAAGTTTGGTGACTTGGGTTCACTGTCAAAGGCTGTTGAAGAAAACACAGACAAATATGATGAGAATAAAGACATAGACAGGGTTCGGGAAGATTCAGGAGTCAAAGAAGGACAGAGAGATTGGGTGTTTGGAGCTGGTATGAGTAAAAGGATTTGGAATGAGCTTTATAAAGTAATTGATTCATCTGATGTACTACTGCAGGTGCTGGATGCTCGAGACCCCATGGGGACCAGAAGCCCATTTGTTGAGAATTTCCTAAAAAAAGAAAAAGCACACAAACATTTGATTTTTGTTCTAAATAAGGTTGATTTAGTGCCCAACTGGGTGACACAGAGGTGGGTAGCTATTCTTAGTGCTGAATATCCTACTGTTGCCTTTCATTCATCTCTCACACATCCATTTGGGAAAGGATCTCTTATTAATCTGCTGCGGCAATTTGGAAAATTACACATTGACAAGAAGCAAATAAGTGTTGGGCTGATTGGATATCCTAATGTTGGAAAATCATCAGTCATTAACACTTTGAGGTCCAAAAAAGTATGTAAAGTGGCACCTATAGCTGGTGAGACTAAAGTTTGGCAGTACATAACTCTAATGAAGAGGATATTTCTGATTGATTGCCCTGGAGTTGTTTATCCATCAGCTGAAACAGACACGGAGAAAGTGCTGAAAGGAGTAGTAAGAGTAGAACTAGTACAAAACCCAGAAGACTATATTGATGAAGTCATCAAGAGAGTAAGAAAAGAATATTTGGTGAAGACATATAAAATTGATGGCTGGGAGACAGCAACTGAATTTTTGGAAAAGATGGCTGCAAGGACAGGGAAACTGTTGAAGAAAGGGGAGCCTGATATCAATCAAGTTGCAAGGATGGTGCTTAATGATTGGCAAAGGGGAAAACTACCTTTTTATGTTGCTCCTGAAGGATTTGAAGTTCCTCTTTCAAAACAGCCCAAGGAAGATGAGCAGAAAGAGAAGAAAACCATAGTTGAGCAACAGGAACCAGAAGAAACATCTACAGGAGAAGTTACAAACACAGCAAAGGATGAAGAATTTGAAAAAGAACAGCCACTTATAAGTGTAAATAATTTAATAATAGCACAAGATTTTGCTAAAATTCGAGTGGGATTAAAATTCGACAATGATGGTGATGTGAAACCACTGAATGCTGTTACTCTACCAGATGAATTGAAGGATGTAGATGATAAAAGTGATAATGAAGAAGAATCTCAAGAGGGAGATGACGCGCAAAACGACGATGGTAATGAGTCCTCTGACATAAGTGATTTTTATAGCAATGATGAAAATGAATGCAGTGATGTTGAAGATTACTTGACCCATAAGCCTGAAACTGTTAAGGAGATGAGGCGAAGGAAACTAGAAGCAGCCAGTGGTTCATTTACAGTTGAAGAAGTAGCAAAGCAGGGCAAGAAACGCAAAGCAGGACCAGAGGATGCTAATATCAAGAAGAAGAAGATGACAGCAAAGGAACGGCGTGCATTTGAAAGAGCGCAACGTCGTACCAAAACTGGAAGCAACTTTTATGAAGTTTCTAATGTTAAGAATAGGAACAGAAATAAGAAAAACCCTGTATAAACTTCTGTGTTTAAAATAAATAATTTTATGCAACTGTAATAGTTTTATTTTATTGATTCACTTGACAGTTTTTTTTGTAACCAGTAGAGGTAAATATTATACAAATATTTGAATTTAATACTTACTGCAAAATAAATAAATTATATTATTTAATATAGAACTATTGTGGTTTCAGATGTCGTCTGATAGTGAGAGTGATGAAGAATTTGTGCCAGGGGAACCTGAACAGTTGTCTGAAGAGGATTCAGCTGATGAGGAAACTGATTTACAATTTGAAAAGGAACAAGAACACAAAACTAAAAAACGAAAAGCAGTTCAAGATAAAGATGGTACAAAAAAACGAAGGACTAGAAATAGCATAAAAGAACCAACACCTGAACCAGAGCCTAAAGAACCTGAACCTAAACTCGATCCAGAAGAAAGTAAGAAAAGAGAAGACGATCTGTGGGCCATGTTTTTAGATGGCACAGATACTAAACCTAAAGCAGCTCCTAAAGAAACTCCCACTGTTGCTCAAACTGTAAAGCTAGTAGAAAAACCCAAAATACCAACTAAAACTAACAATGATGATGGCAAGGCTAGGGAGAAGAGAATATTCGAATTTGCGGGTGAAACTATTGTTGTAGAGAACAATATTATAAAAGAGAAAATCAAAACTGCAGAAACCATCGCAACAGGTAATTATTTATTAAAATCTATAAATTATTACCTACTTTGAATAGGCACAGATATAGATTCTCTAAAAGGTTAAATAATTCACAATGATACTTACTACAAACTGTTTTCTAAGGGTCACTTGCATGGGCCACATTTAAAAATTTTCATTGTTAAATCTTGGTTAGGGTAGACAGTTCCATACTTTTTGACATTACTTTGACGGATTTACATGGACCTGAGTATTTTTATTTTATACAGTGTAGGCTTGCGTTTGGCCACAATCACGCCTGTATAACATGTAAATAACTCTTGAGTTAAGTGCTAGCCCATGGTTATTCATTACCCAAGGTTATAGATATTTTTTTTCACTCTAGAATTTAAAATAAAATTTGGTCTGCGCGTTTCTCTCTTGGAAGCTAAGAATGACTCCCTGCCATACTTGTTAAAATAGAAAAAATAAAATTGTGAACAATTCTTTTCAGGAAGCAAACCTGTACCACCATTGTCACGAGGGCGTACATCCGGTTTAAAAGACGTTCTTGGCCAACTTAACAAGAAAAACCAACTGTCCACCCTGGAGAAATCCAAACTTGATTGGGAGACATACAAAAAGGAACAAGACATTGCTGATGAAGTCCAAAATCACAATAAAGGAAAGAATGGGTATGTATGAAAATTATTTATTAACATACAAGATATACAATAAATAAGAAATACATTATTAGTCATAACAAAAAAACAAAGAATAAAAAATGAAGAAAATTTAACTAAAATTAACTTATTCTAAACCTATAAACCTAAAATATCTCCAAGATCGCTACAATTGGGCAGGGTGCCCATAAGGCTGGCAATCAAACCATTTTTTTGCCATTGCAAAAAATGGTTTGGACTGCAAGAAAATTCTCGTTGGGCCATATGCGGGCCGCATCTTTGGCGTGATTGATTTATGCGATGTTTAATTTTTATTTTTCAGTTATCTGGACAAGCAAGACTTCTTGGAGCGCGCAGACCACCGTCAATACGAAATCGAGCGAGACATGCGCCTGAGCCGCCGTAGCAACCGATAAGATGTACCCGCCATATTAGTTTGTAGTGTATGTTACTTCTGGGCCCAGTTTCTGAAGGTATATTGGCCTGATAATAGTAGACAAATATTGTTAGACTTGTTAGCTTTAAGAAACAAGGCCCAGCCATATAAATATAACCAATGAGTGGAAATGTCATTAAATATGTTTGAAAATGAAAACAAATTCGGTGAACGCGCGATCGATGCGCTCTGATAGATCTTTCCAAAGTCAGGCATGATACAAAAGCAAAGAAAAATATTGATTGATTAAATATCTATAGTCTGTTTAGTTCTTTTGTAAAATATTATTTTTGATGACCAAATAGTCTATTGGTTAGAGAACCGGACTACAAAGCTAGGTCCCGGGTTCGATCCCCGGTATGGGCAGATATCATATGATATTAAATGATATTGTAACGGATAACACACGTCTTAAATCGAGTTTAGCTCGACATGTTTCGGGCGAATTCGTAGCCCTTCTTCATAGAAGCACGCAACTCAGCGGCTGCCGCAACACGCGTACTGCGAGCCACCGCTCTGTTCGCGCGACTGCCCGACGAAACAAACACTGGCGCACAACTACCTGCATTTTCATCGTCCATTCAACGAGTCTCACGGTATAAATATTATAGTATTAAGGTATGTCGGGGCAAGCGCGCCGTCAGGAGTTAACCATTAAAATATCGAAAAGTATTGATATTGCACTACTAACGACATCTTACAGGTCTTAGGTCAGGTCTTAGGTGCGTAGTTGTAAGACGTCGTTATTAGTGCTTATGTACTTTTCGATATTTTAATGGTAGGCGCGTTTACCCCCTGCTGGCGCGCTTGCCCCAACTTATAGTTTCATGTTCAAGATAATATGTATAAGTTGAAAAAATGGGAAGTTTTGTTCTCAGTTCTTAGGTCTTGGTTGGTCATTATTGCCTTCAATTATGTTTAGTAGCTTACCTACCCATAACAAGCTTTGCTCACTTTGGGATTAGGTCAATTGGTGTGAATCGTCGCGTTTTATTTTATTATATAGATTATCAAATAACGAAAGTCGATGTATAATCTATCACAATTCTAATAACTAAAATGGTTCTGTTCTTGTGTGCTACAAGTGACAGCATTAATGAGTTTCGGAATTACTTTTTACACCACTCTATTGATTTTGGTTATGTTTAATGATTTGTAACAAGCATTTTCTCTCAAATAAACATTAGACGCAACTACATGCGTTTTGTTTCCTAGCTTAAACGGACTTTAGTTTACTTATATCTTGCTTTCTACTCTTTTTGTTGTAAGTGTTAAGCCGAGTTTAGACTTGCAAGTAAAATCGTGCAAGTTGCATTACATTGCGAGGCCGTAAAGCCAACGAGGTTGTAGCGGTCAATCTAGCACCGCAATGTATATTCGAATTCAATGGAATTAAGCAATCTGGTAAACAAATGTTGTAACTGACACTTGACTGACGACTGGCTGACTGACTGACTGACTTTGGACTGAATGGCGTTGGCTGTAGTGACGTGAATGCTCTTTAAGATACTTCAATCAGCAGTAAATAATTATTTTGAATTTATTCATATTTCATTATTTAATGTTTTCCTAAGTTTCACAATCCTAACTTAAAACATTAGGTTTTTCTTATACGAATTTCCACCAACCTTATAGCCTCCTTAGGGCTGAAAATTTTAAAAATGGCGAAACACGTATTCTTTTAGTTCTGTTCAAGAGTCATTCACAATGTTTCCATGTCCCTTTTAATTTTAAATGTTTAATAACATTTTCACGAAGTTTTAGAATTATATCTTCAAATATACCTAACGTTTTTTCAACTTTCACTCCTCTTTATATATACATGTAGAATTGTATGTATATATTGTATATATGTAGAATTTTTAATGAAATCTATTAAAGGGTAATAGCCGGGTAAGCATGGCGAAACTGCCCTTAGCGAAAAAAATAATTACCTTTTACTGGGTTATTAACCTTTACATATGTAGTGCTTTCACCAAAAATTAAGCCTCAAATCCGTCAGGTTTAAAAAAAAACCGCATATTAAAATATATATTTTATTTTAGCCAAAGTACTAACCCGATTTCTTTGTAATTTGGATATGTTGTAAATACAATTAAGGTCGCTTTCTAAAAAAAAATTATTGAATTATCTCTTGAAAAAAATCAAGTTAACAACTTTAAAAATAAAATAAAAAAAGTACGTGCGGAATTGCGACAGTTACATACATTTTTTTAATAACTAAAATCGGGATCAACAGTGTGAAAAACTTGAATTTGTGACATCCCATACATTATTTTCAAACAAAATAACTTCTACGTATTACACTATGAAGTTATATTCCCAACGCATTTTGAATTTGAAACGCGACTTATTTTACTGAGTGCGGACCTTAAAATCCGTAGCTGTATGCGGCTAGGGCTTACGGCATTAAGACAATTAAAAAAAAAAAAAAAGGCGGGAATGGTAGAATGGCACGAATTTTATAATGAGCGTTAACGATTGCGAGATGTCGGTTCCTTCATTGAATAAATATTTTATGAAGCTTTGAAAAAACTTTTTTCCAAAAAATACCAGGCGAATTCGTTGTATATTCTCGCTTATGATTATATTTGTCTACAACTACGAAGATCCGTGACAGAGTATTTCGAAGAAGAAAGTCGTTACTCCTTAGCGGAAAATGTAAGTTTTGTCATTACTTAATTAGTGTATTTACTTTAAACTAAGCAATCGTTTGTGATTAGGCAGCATTCGTAGCAATTATATACTGCCGTTTAACTGGTTTATAATTAGTACAGTCTCTACAAAAAATGCGTACCCCGTAGCCGTATATATACCCACAAAAGCAATTTATAGTGCAAAACGTCACATTCTAAATTCAAATTCGTTAAGATAGCGTTCAAAATATACTTCATTTATTGTCAACTTGGTTTTGCTTGTATGAAGAGAAAGTGTTATGGGATGTCACAAATTCCATTTTTCAAACTGTTAATCCCGATTAAGCTATTGAAAAAAAAAAATGTTAAACACCATTAAATTGTACATAAAATCTGTAAATTTGGAAATTGTCGCTATCTCGCACGTACTTTTTTATTTTTTTGAAATTTTTTAACTGATTTTTTTCTATTTTTTTCAAGAGATAATTCAATAATTTTTTTTAGAAAGCGACCTTAATTGTACAAACAAAATTAAAAAAAAAACCGCATTCAAATCGGTCCACCCGTCTAAGAGCTACGGTGCCACAGCAGACACACAGACACACATATCGGTCAAACTTATAACACCCCTCTTTTTGCGCCGGGGGTTAAAAAATAAGGGTTCATTGGACTAAGGAACCCTAAAAAAAACGTGTGCCCATTAATAGCAAGAAGGGATTCGAAGAAGGGTGGAAAAGTGACGAGATTCTAGAAGGAAATATACATGATCCTTATATTATATATTTGATGATGCCTTTCTATTCCTCGTAGTTCTGTGTATATGACCTTATTAAATTGCAATATCAGCGTCTCATATTCTCAGCTACGTGCAACTATGCAAGTTTGGCTCTCACAGCCACTTGCTCCTAGCGTTGTATTCAGGGCTTGAATGTATTGTAAACTTGTATAGGAATAGCCAAATGCGTCAAACGACAAATCAGTGGTATTCAACGAGCGACCATAATAATATCGTTTGACTCAATCAGATCAATGAATTGAGGCGCGCAATGAGTTTCAATCTGCGGCAGGCCGAGTTTGGGTCTATTCCCAGTGTCACCACAACTATTTTTACCTGACTGCCCAAAGGAGGCTTATTTTATCCATTTGTTAACACCCGCAAAATTACTTTTCACTTCAGCAGCTCAAACAGGCAGGTTTTGCTATGAAAAATCTTTAATTTTTTTTTTAATGCTGAGGATAGTGCCGGGTCCACTCACTGAATTCCAAATTCTAAATTTGACTTTGATCTGTCGCTTTCACTTCAATATGATAAAAGCGAGAGATAGGATCAAATTGATACTAAGTTCTGCAGGCCTAAAAAAAAACAAATGTTCGGATACAAAACGCAAAATTACAAAACGTCTGTTATATTTAGTATATATAGTGCATTACTAAAGAGATTTAGTATAGCACTTATTGTTCGAAGCTTGTACGGTGCTATTCTCAAAACAAAAACTAAAAAACTACAAAGATAAATTAGCAAACAAAACGAGCATAAATTAACGAATATCCTGCTCAATTTTACTTTTTTCTATGTTTTTTTTTTACTTTTTAATTAAGCAAGAAGCATTATACCTACCAACCTAATAAAAAAATACGGTGTTGACCTTTAGCATTAAAAATATGTCAATAATGAATTAATTATAATAAGAACAAATTCAAAAACATAAACACGTGGTGAAATTTAAAAAACTTAGTCAATTATATATGACAGCGAAATATTTCCGAAATGTTAAAATTTTCCCACTCTTTTAATTAATAAAGTATGCAACCTCGTTGTACGAAAGCCACTGTTCTTGTTTTTTTTTTTAAAATAAAATCGTTCCGTATACTGCCTGCCTACCTCTTAAAGTTCGATCAAACATTTGTCAAATTGAATGAATTTGCAAGTAATCTATTTATATTCATGTTTCAAATAATAGAGATCCGAATAAAATCATATTTAATTTAAAGGTTTATTAAAAAAAAATATACGTTTATTGTTCAACCCTTTTAATGACCCAAAGATGAGGTTTTTTGCAGTATTAAAAAGTATGATGTTACGAGTTACAATTTGAGAAAAAGTTTTAAATATGATTAGGTAAGTACTTTATTTATTTCTTAACAATCGGATTATATTTTAAAGTTTTTGATATTTTTTGTCTTCTAAATATATGTGAGGTTTTATTTTAACCTTTAATTTCAATGTTCTCGCTGCTCAGATGAAAGTTGTATGTGTCAAAGTTTTTTGCATCTCGTGTGTTTGAACCCCTCGCTGATCTCAGGATTCTAACCTAGAATCACTCGCTATCGCTCGTGATTCAATTGTAGAATCCTTCGCTTACTCGGGATTCAATTTGCACAAATAACTATTACCTAGCACCAGAATGAATTGTTGGTAAAAGTTGGACGAGAATTGCACTAAAACTAAACAATTAGCAAATAAAAAAAAAATGATAAGTACTTGAAGTTGTAGTAAAAATTAAGCACTTACCTACCTACTTAGATAATTAAATACCTTACGTATAATGTAATAAGCGTGTTTTTAGAAATTAGTCCGTAGTCTTAGTGAAAAAGTTTGAATTCATATGTTTGTAGTAGGAATTTAAAAAGTTAATAATTTAATAAAAAAATTGTGGAAGGTTTTTTTCTGATAAGGGCCCTATTAAAAAAAAGTAACAACTGGTAACAAAAAGTTTCAACGGGATCAGGAGTTACTTGCCACTGGTTTCAAAATTATTACAAGGGGAATAGCCCAAGCTGTTGCCCCGGCGAGTGATTTGCACACGCAGCGCTAATCAAGCACTAAACAGTTTATTTGTCGAGGCCGCAGTGTCACTGGAAACTGCTGGCACTAAAGTTGTGCAGCACTGGCCACTTAGAAAACGTGATAAAAAAAAGCTTAAAAAAAACATTTTTTATTTCGAAAAACGGTGATTGTGTTGTGCCAGTGATGTGAAAAATATACTCGATTAAAAAAAAAGCAAATATGACGGCTTATGGACGTTGGACGTTGTATGATGGCAACATGGATAATGTACAGGTAAGTAAAAAATATGCTTAACAAAGAAATTGCGTCATTTATATAGGCTTTATGTCGCTGAAATCGTGAAGTCGTTATGCTTAAATACGTTATCGCAATCTTACGCGACTATTACTTGTAGGTATAGTGTTAGTGTTATGCGTTTTAGAATTTATGTAAGTAGGTAATCTACTATAGGTAGCGACTTAAAAAACGCAGTTATCTTCTACAACTATTACCTGTATAGTCTGAGTGTATGAGTGTATAGTTAAATCTCTCCAGCCTTGTTTAGTTCATTATGTTATACAGCTATACTTAGCAACCACGGTTTATTTTTAAAATTAGTCCCCTTAACCTTGGAATCCCGAAAATCCTTTTTTAGAACTGCACCAATGATTAATATCGAGTCTCTAGTTCCAGTAGGTAGGTTCAGGCTGTACATTGGCTCATTGTTTGTCAGTCAGTCACGTTCCTTTTTTATATATTTTGTATAAGTTGGTAAGTATAGATGTAACTAATGTAAGTAACTAGGTACAACCTACTACCTTTGAATATCGCATCACTTACGTGTACGTAGGTACGTACATTTCGCACATTAGTCCCGTGTTTCACCATCCATTGATAAAATTTATCTGACGGATAAATGTGATGCCGTCTCTGTTTGTTTTGTTCGAATAGACGAAGACGGCATCACATTTATCAGTCAAATAAAATTAATCAGTGGGTGGTGAAACAGCCCCTAAGTATATTGTATATAGGGAGGGCACTATAAATGATAGCTACGTCTACGCAACATGGGTATTTATTTGTGTTCATGCAGTTCCTCCACATCCACACTGCAGGAACACACACTTCACACAAACCCAACTATCACCCTCACTACGCTGACGCGTTTCCAACTCATCCAGAGTTCATGCTCAGACCGTTTACCATGCTAGCAGATGTTAGACTGTGTTGTTCTGAGGATGAACCCTGCAGGGCTTCTACGAAACTCGAAGTTCGTATCGTACCGTCCCTCTCGCTCTCGTATTAAATAGTATATAAGTGTCAGAGGAACCGGACGACACGAACTTCGAGTTTCGATCGAGTTTCGTAGTAGCCCTGCTGGTTTTGTTCGAATCGGGTCAGCGTAGTGTGGCGGTGATATAAGTGTGGGAGAATAAAGAAAAACAAATTGATTCCAGTAATATTACAGATGCGAAATTTGTTTGTAAGTCTGCTTGTTTCTTTGTTAACTCTTCACGTCTAAACCGCCGAACAGATTTAGATGAAACTCGGTATACATACAGTTTAACTCCCGAGGAAGGATTTTATGTGGATTTGAGTTTTACGTGGACGGAGTCGTGGGTAAACTGCTAGTAGGGACTGAAATAAGATGCGCCCCTTGACCCCAATGGTTTATGTTGCATCCATAAAGTTCAGGAACTGCAGTTGCAACAGACGGTCAATGCACAAGCAACCTTGGAGAAGGACGTAAATATGACTAAGTGTTACTCACCGTTTTGCACCGTTCGTATTCTTTATATTTACTTACCTTACTCGCTGTTATCTGCAACTTCTTCTTTTTCGGGATAAAAGAAGCCCATATTATTTAGGGAAAGTGTAGGCTTCTGTACGTTACATTGGGCATATACTTATATAATCAGTAATATGTGCATTAAAACCTCCTGCACATTAAAAAACATACTGGCTGAATGAACTTTCCGCTTTCTCCCGCGCGGCGGCGCCACCAGTCAGTCTCGAAAATTTGACAGCTCGAAATGTATGCCGGCCGGCGCGCGCTCTTTTAAATTATTCATAAAAAACTGTGAAAGTGCTGTGATTGTGTCTTAAATGTGTCCCTGGGACTGAGGAATAGAGCCAGAACAAACTGTAAGTGAAACCTAATCTTGCCCAATTCGGTTTTGCTAATTATTTCAATATTAAAATGTCGTAGTTCAAACAGCTTCTATTAGTGGAAGAATTTTTTAAAAAAGGTAAAAAAAATAAAGAAGAAAAACAGAGGAAAGAATATGTTTAGATTATAGCCGTGGTGGATGGACTCTCAAGCTGTACCACTACCATGAGTTTACAGTGACCGTACTCGATAGCGACGGCGTAAATTATTTGTAGAGGCGCTGTGCAATTCTCCATACAAATAATTTACGCCGTCGCTATCGAGTACGGTCACTGTAAACTCATGATAGTGGTACTGAGGATCGTGGGTTAGCACCTCGTGTGTTGATCGAAATTTACCACGAGCTTTACTCTTACTTAGCTATTGAAGGAAAACATCGTGAGGAAGCCTGCACTTCCTGCGAAGCAATTCAATGGGGTGAGTGAAGTTCCCAATCCGCATTGGGCCCGCGTGAGAACTACGGCCCAAGCCCTCACATTCTGAGAGGAGACCCGTGCTCAGCAGTGGGACGTGTAATAGGCTGAGATGATGAAGATGATGTATAAGTTGTTCGTTTTGACACGGTCATTCATCATCTGCCCACTACGTTTAGTTTACCAAAAAAAAAAATAGATAGGTAACCTCAGTTTATCAGAACCATTTCACAATAGGTAAGTATCAGAATCATATATAAAAATTTGGAGACTAGAGATTGCAACCCGGTATGTTTCTCAACCCGGCCGGGCCCGGTTGCATTCGTCGCCAACCCGGCCGGGTTGTGTGTTAGCGATGAAACCTTTAAAGTATTTTATGAACATTTTCTATATATTATTGGAAAAAGACATAGATTCAAGGTTAATATTTATTTCAAACTGGCTTTATCACAATAATCAGTCTCACTCAAGTCTCAAAATCACACTTAATACAGAATTTATTACTTTTACTTATGGACGGAAAAGTCACATTAACTAACTAACTAGTTTGGATTAGTGATCCAAAATGAGTCTTGGCCTCCGAAATTAGAGCACGCCACTTAACCCGATCCTGCGCAGCTTCACGCAAATTGCCGGCTTGAAGCTGTCGCAGATCCGCCTCCACAGCATCAGCCCAGTGATACTTCGGCCGACCAACCTTACGAAGACCCATTCTCAGCAAGTGGCCGAGCCACTGAAGCCTGTAAGATTTAAATTCGCCGATTATATTAGGCTCAGCCACCAGCTCCTCAATCTCGGCATTCTTGCGGATCCTCCAGGTGTCATCGTCTCTTCTGACAAAGTAACATTAGTATTAGTAACTATTCATTTTATAAGTTTAAACTAGCAGGTCTTTCTCTTTACTCATTATAGTGTCTATATGAAAACATAGTATTAAAATAAGAAACTAATAACGCAGCTTAAAGTACTAAACGTGTCATAAATGTACTAAATATGTCACTTACCGGGTCAGGTGACCGGGCCCGGTAAGAATGGCCGGGCCCGGTTTGCAATCTCTATTGAAGACATGACTTTACCCAGACATAAGACCGGGCTAGATCGATTGTTCGCTCGCGAAAACCCCGAAAATTTCATCGAAATCGCTTAAGGCGTTTCGAGATCCACGAAATAAATATATACCTATCTAAGCTACCTACTGAACATCGCTATAACGCATTGTTAAGATATCACAGTAACTCAGATTTTATAGTATCCTAACTTGATTTAATAAATCCTAAGTAGATAAAAATATGAAAAAAATACCAATAAATACAAAAACCAAATTCATCGAAAAATACCTAGGTTAGAATCGGTTTTAATTAAATGCGTCCTAAAATCTAAAAGGAAATATATGACGCACAGTTATAATAAATTGTAGTAATAAATATAAGATCAGGAATATAGCACAAGTAGTATATAAATAAAGCAATACAAGATCGCATTACATACATTGTTCACCTAATAGGTTACCTTCCTATTGTTTTATTAACTTTCTTTGTTCTGCTTATGCGCACATTTAATACTTAGGTTAGGTACTAAAGATCAGTGTTATGCCATAATATATAGTTAAGTAGGTTATGTTTGACGGAATAGTAGAAAGGCAGGCTTAAGTGCAGTTAAACTGTTGTGTGTGTGTGTGTGTTTTTGATGCCACCTTTTGCTTTTAAGAGGGTAGTAATATCGTCGTACGAAAGCGATCGAATCGTGGTAGGGGACTATGACGTAATTGGATTTAGCACCCTCAGCACGATAAGTTGAGAAATTTATGCGGGTTCAATTACCGGCTCAGACCCAAAACACTTCGTCGTTTAAAAAAAATAAAAAAACCGACTGCCTTAAAAAAACTTTGTATAAAAATTTAATTAAATAAGAAAATAAATTAAATGATATATTAAATCAAATCACAAATTAATTAATCTCGATTAGCTAATAAATTTAATCATTTAAAAAACATTAGTCAAATTACAAATCACAAATTATGAAAACTATAACCTAGTCAAATAACTCGCCCCTCGCCATTCTCGAGGTGCCCATGTCAGCGGCCGATCGTTAAATCCGCGAGATCATGTAATCCCTAGGCATATCGTGAAATGGCGCCATTTCATGAATTGGCTAAGGGACATCCGCCATATCGTTCAAAACTCACCGTTTAACGATTTGCCTAGTGACGTTTGGGCAGATCATGAAATTCCTAGGCATATCATGAAACGCCGCCATTTCATGATTTGGCCAGTTTAGGCAGATCATGAAATTCCTAGGCATATTATGAAACACCGCCATATCGGTTCTGGCACTTCGCCGGCCTCTGCCGCGGCACGCTCGCTTCGCTCGTTCGGCTCGTGCGTTGTGGTCATAATTCATACTAACCACTCCTCGCTTCGCTCGTCGAGCCAATTTTTTTATTTTTTTTCGGCATATCACGATGTACCCGGTATAGAGCTAGGAATATCGACGAATACATTGCTCTAATCGATCTGCCGTATTGTTTCTCAGGCACATCGTGATATGCCTAGGAATTTCGTGATCTGGTGGATTTTACGATCGGCCGCCGACACCCATAACGCTCGCGGCATTTCCACGTTGGATAGCTATGGACAGCCTTTGCACCAAAAATGACTCGGAGCGAGGGTCCTCCACGGATCTAGATTACAAAAATTACATTCCTAACATAAACAAAACTAAACGAATCGCGATAAAATTACAAAATTAGTCAAAATCAAACTAGCAAAACAACCCACCCCGCATTGAGTCTGCACGCAGCAGCCAGCAGGAGTGGATCTATAGTCGTCTACCTCACCTACATACTATAACTATTTTATTGGGCTTCAATCACTCCTGCCGGCTCGTGCTGAGGCACCGACTTCAGACTGGTAGAAAATTGTTTTCATGGTTTTTTTTAGTCGGTTCATTTTTTTATTATAACTTTTTTCCACCCTTTTTAGTGTAAATAATCTAAGATACAATAGTTTAATGTCAACTGCTGGTCACCTTTTACGAAAGATTGTTTTTCCCGACGGATGCAGAGACGTTCATTATTGAGGAGTCCTGGTGCTTCACCACCCGTTCCATTTCACCATATGCATTATGATGAGCATAAATTGCTTAGCAACTGTGTTAAAGTAATGAGGGCTATCGCGAATGAATTCGCCGCTAGAGGCGCTAGTGTAGCGTGAGGTCTCCGAAATGTCAAATCTCATAGTTTTTGGATGAGCTACGCGGGTTTATTAGAATAAGAATAATTAGAATAATTTTGTGAATATTTTGCAATATCTGTAATTAATTATGGCAAATATGCGTTCCGGGCAATGAATGTCTGTGTTTTTGAGACAGTTTTGTCTTTCGGAAAGCTTTGTCTCCCTTTTTTCCGAACAAAACGGGGACTATGCACACTGTGGCATGCTCGATATTTATATGTACGGTTTTAAGGTGTATTAAATATGATTTTAATCTAACTTTGTTTCCACGCCCGTAATAACAGACTTTCAAAACCATACTTAAAACCTCACGCAACAGTGCGCCATCTAGTGAGACAAAAACGATAGCCCTCATTGAAATTCAACCCGTGAAATACTTGTTATTGAGTACTCGTAGTAACTCCGATGGTCAACTGTGGTCCTCATCATCAATTCCACTTCACCAAATGATGATTTTCAAAAGCAAATACACAAGTTAATACTAAATATATCCAAATTACCATAGGTGTCTCTAAAATAATTGAAGAGTTCCCTCGATTTCCTTAGGATCCAATCATCAGATCCTGATTTGGTGCTTGCTTATGGAACCTAATTCGTATTCCTATACGAACGAAAAAAAAATCAAATCCTCACAAATGACGGAGTTCTGAGGTAACAAACATAAAAAAACCGAATTGATAACCTCCTCCGTTTTTGAAGTCGGTTAAAAAGGAGAAACAAGTCTAGTAATCTAGAACTCTGTCTAGTAACTTATACTTCAGCAGACGGGCGGGACCCATTCAAATTCGGCTCCCACTGTTGATACTTAACAGAGTTCTAGACTAATAAACTTGTTTTTCATTTTAAGTTTTTATTGAAAATTTGTTTTAAGGCTGTCTGTTTTTTGATTTCTTTAATATTTTTTTTACTTCTCATTAGCTTCTCATGCTCTTAAAATGTTACTTTAATCTTTGCGTATCGGGAATAAACCTCCTTTTATTCTCTAGGATTGAAGTTTTTTTTTAATTTACGTTGAAAACCCCTAAACAAATGAAAACCTCAAAATGACAACTGTGCAAAAATATAAAAAAACACGATTTAATTTCGTGAAACACAATTAATTATTACGAATATGAATCTATTCAATTATATTAAAATTAATTAATTTTATTATGCATAATCAAATTAGTTTTAAAATAGTTTTCAATTTTTGAAAAATAAATATGCAAGCTTTTAAAGCGTCACTTCATAAACAATCTTCTTCTTGTGGTGCCTCTCCAATTACTGAAGGTGGCCATCAAACTCAGAATATTTCTACTTGTCCTTCGCGAGGTGGAACAGCTCAGCAGCACTCGTGACTCCGGTCCATGCACTCTCGAATGTTTCTCACACTCTTTACAGCCTTTTTACAAAGCGACACCGAATAAAGTTATTTTTATTTTTCAGCGACTTCTTTGCAAAATATTGTATTTTTTAACTACAACCGTTTCGTGAAAAAATCCGTTGCGTGGTTTAAGTGTTAGTGGATATACAAATAAACAGATGCGGAAAGTGACTTTGTTTTATACTATGTAGAGTAGTCGTGTTTTCCGGTAGTCCCGCGCAAATTCATTCATTAATAAACATTTAGCTTGTTTCTGCCCACAACCTGCGCAGCTGACGTAATCTGGAACGGTGAATGTAACCGAAAGGAAAAGTGGGCGCTACCGAATGCGCCTGCAACCTCGCCTGCGCCCACGCAGTCATCCTTCACCCCTCTTGCCGCTGCCTACGAGTAAAGCGATACTGTCTGCCTACCTAGCACGCTAGTTTTTGCCGCATACACATAAAGCACCTATACAAGTATGTATGCAAACTCTTTATTGTAGAGAAGAAAATAAACAAAACACAATTGACAAACTTTGAGGTACTTGTACAAAGGAGGGCTTATCCCTTTAAGGGATCTCTACCAGTCAACCATTTTCAAGTCCAGTTTTTTTGAGGTAAATCTTGAATGTTTCAGCAGTACGCAGGTAGGTAGTTGTATTAAATGTTTTTTTAAATTCCGAGATGCTGTGTCAAATATAGAACCGCCTCTTTTTGAAGCCGGCTAAAAACAAACAAAAGTACAATTATCTCATATCTCAAAGTTTTTCATTTGTATTTTGTTTCTTTTCTTTTGTACAATAAAGGGTTTACATACATAAAAGTTAAATCTGAAAATAGGCCGCAAAGAGCTTTTTTATATTTCTCTCTCTTAGTGCGCTACGGTACCTAGATATTATCGACGACATAAGTTTTTGACTCACACGCGTGTGCGAAAGTGATGGATGCACCAACGATGAACGCTATCGTCTCTGGCCCTGTGCTACGAAGTGCAATATTCGAACTTCGTCTCTTGCCGTCCCGCTGACGCCAATATTATTTAATACGAGAGTGATAGGGATGGTACGAACTTATTTTTTTGAATTTCGTAGTAGCCCACCTGAACTTAGAACACAGTCACTGACGTTTGTTGCGGATAATTCTGCAGTTTCCTGGAAAAAAAAAATCTTTTTAATCCGTCAATTACACCGGAAATGTTAATAAATAAATAAATATCATGCGACACCTGACACCAATTGACCTGGTCCCATACTAAGCAATGCTTGTACTATGGATACTAGGCAACGGGTAAACATACCTACTTAAATAGATAAATACATACTTAAATACATATTAAACATCCAAGACCCGAGAACAAACATTCGTATTATTCATAAATATCTGCCCCGGCCGGGAATCGAACCCGGGACCTCAAGCTCCGCAGTCAGGTTTTCTAACCATTTGGCCATCCGTATCGGACACGTATTTTTTTCTTTGTCAATCAAACGAAAAATTACAATTATGAAGCACGTCAAAGTTCGCGAGTGGGAGCTGTGACATCACGCCGTGCTAAAAAGTCGCACGTCGCGACGTCACGTAACTTTTACTAGCTATATCTTAATAATTTTCTGTGTTCTATGATAGTATGCTAGGCCTACTGGAAGCTGTATATAATGTAAAGGGCAAACTCCATCCAACCATTGTAAATGAGATCGTAAGGAATAGATGTAAGGAATAAAATGCTACTTTTTAATATGGGTCTTACATTATTTGTTGGTTTACGCGGTAGTGGACATAAGATAATGTTCATTCATTAAAGTTGTATGCTTGGTATTAAACAGGTACTAACGAGTATAAATGGCAGATACAGAACTGCGTAGGTAGATCTGTACGACTATAGAACCTTTTTAAGTACTGCAAAAGTTCAGAATTTCACATTGATTAGGTACTACATACTAACATCTATGAATTAAAACCAATATGTAGGTAGCTTGCTTCTTCGCAGTCAAAAATGCATCGTACAGTACAGCTACGTATCTATGCGACATAAATATATTTTCATGCAAAAGTCCACCTGCCTACCATTTTCACATAAATTAACAGAAGATGAAAGTACCATGTAGATTCAATGGTTGAGGAGCAAGGAAAGTTTGTAATTAAGGTACATACCTAGCGCTTAATTCCGTTACCTAATGTCTTTTTGTAAGTAGGTATGTGTTGGATTTGGAATTGTCTTTATTTTTGTGTATCTTACTTAATAACTAATTAGTAATAGGTAATAACTTTTTGACAGTATCAAACTGACCTTAATGGGTGTTTACTTTTTTCCCAGCAAGTTTAAATTAAAAGCAATTTATGCTGTTAATTTATTTGGCTTAATTTTAATTAAGTCATTAAAAATTTAGCCGTACGAACGTGAAATGTAGCCGTAAGGTTAAATTAAGAAAAAGCTCTAATTCTGAAAGCACGTTAACCGATGCTCAGTTCTTTTCCATTGGCTTAGCGGAAAATGTGAGGAAACTAGGTACTTAACGGGTGGATAACTAAATTCCTCCGAGCGTGCGATACGGGTTCGTTCGCCGATAATTGTTACGAGCACAACGAGCCTATTGTCGCGTTCCATAATATTTGCTCAGGTGCGCTCCGTGAGCTGACCCGCAATGAATGAGTGGAGCCGCACCGCACTGCGCATGTGCACTCGCGTTCGATACCGCACTACGCGCACGTGTCGTGTGACACTTGGAGCCCGAGCCTGTCAGATCAGGAGGCTGTGCCGCTCCCGGCCTCCCTACTAACAGGCGTGGGGTGCTCCGCTGCGCCGATTCAACGCGCCGCGCGTCAGTCGTAAGCTGCCGCCTATCGCAGCGAACGTCTTATCATCGCGGTGATTTTATTTTAATCCATCGATACGAACGTAGTGTTCGTTAAAAAAAGTGCTTCCATTTTCTTAAAGCTAAACTTTTGTGATGTGTGCGAACAGTTGATGAGTGCGGGCGAAAATTCTTCGGAAAAGTGTTTTTCTTGATTGTGGCCGGGGAACGGCGGCGGGCGGAGCGGCCCGGCGTGCCGGGTCGGTGGATGGTGCGGCGAGCGCGGGCGCCGGGGCGCGGCCGGCGGCGCCGCTAGCAAAATGTCGATACCCCTGGGCCGGGACACACAACTCCCCACGCAGGTGAGTTGAGTTCGCCAGTTCCCGCTTTTCCGAGCGATCGCGGCCGTACCGCGCTCGGTACAACTTGACGCCTCGAACGCTGGCTAACCTGAGTTTGCAAACAAGCGGATGTTACTACGAGTTACTCCCTTCGATCCAATTCCACAAAATGGAATAAGAACAAAAAACGCTTTATGTCCTGTTCAACCTAATCAGCTGTACTTTCTGAGAAGGTAACTTGATGATCAATAAATTGTTTGTGTAGGCGTCAAATTTTCCTAACTAATAATGAATTAGTCATATTTTTAAACAATTTAGGTATAGTAAACACCTGCCTCGGTTGTCTTGGCGGCTTATCAGTTCGATAATGGACTGACTGAGATAACGATGTTATTTTTAACAAGGGTTTCCCACGGGTTTACTTGCTGGTTTAGATAGCTAAAATATCTGAAAGAATATTCTGCATCAGGTGCATAGAGCTCTTTTACAAGTATTCTTTTATTTTTTAAGGATCAGTCCTTACGGAAAAGCCATCTATGCAAGAATACGCCGAAATTTTGCAGAAATTGAATGAACTAAAAGTGCTATTTCAAAATGGCAGCACCATTTCTTTAATGGTAATGGATTAATTGAAACATCATCATCATCATCATCATATATTTAAGAGCTAGGCTCTTGTCGGTGGAGTAATTTCCAGCTTATTCTACATTCAGCTCTTTTCTTCACTTCTTTATATACTATAATGATAATTGAAACATTTGCGCTAATTACAGAATTAATTATATTTCGTACTTAATGTAGGAATAGTTCATATTAAAATTATTTTTCCTAATCACCTATTGTATACGATTGTATGATCTATTGCTATAGTTATAAAGATAAACTGAGGCAAACTTATTGTAATTTTACTCAGTAGGTACGTACATATTCTAATATTTATTTAATTAGGTAGCATTGATTAACGTATAAACCAGGAAATTAATTATGTTATTATTATGTTATCTATTAGTCGCAATGTATATATAATCTAGAACTATAAATATACTACCTGTAAATTAAAAAGAAAATATTATTTTATGAAGATTTAGTATCGATTTTTTTAGAATGGGTTATTTGAGGAACCCATTCTGTAAAATAGGCAGAGTAGTCTCACCTGTTTCGCTTACATTGACTATAAAATTATAATTCAATTAATAGTTTTTTATTATTTTTTTTTGTTTGTACTCTACATGTCATGTTTATTGTCTTGTGAAACTCACATTTACTCTTTTTAGGGTTCCGTAGCTCAAAAGGAAAAACGGAGTCCTAATTAGTTTTTGGGAACGCGTGAAGGTATCAAGCTGAAATGAACATCAAATATCCTGGTCTGCTACCCCTTGAAGTAGAGAAGAAATCAAATTTCTAAATCAGCGCAATGCAAAGATACAGTCAATATAAAAGTTTTTACTGTTTTCGAATACCTAGATGGCTTTGTAATCACGTAGCTCCAAGTTCACAAGAATAAAATTACGTCATTGTACTTAAATAATCTCAGATTTTATCGTATTTGTCAGAATTTAATGATAAAGATATCGACAGCTACTTAAAATACGAACAATGTGCAAGAAAAACAAATGAACACCGCTAATCATCAGCTACTTATCAAGGAATTCGAGAAATTATCACTGTAATCAATATGATTATTAATTTGCATAACATTTACCTAGGCTCTGGAAATAAATTAAATAATACAACATAGATAAGGTAAAAGTCCGAGTGCTTGACATGCTAATACTCAATGACACACGGCGGACATAAAATTAAAGATGGCTAGAGTGGGACAGTAAACGTATGTTTACCTTGGCATTCGATTTGTTCTGATCTGAAGTTAGTTTTCGAATGAAACCGCGAGCAACAGCAATGAATAACTAATTTAAATATATGGAAGGGCACTTTTACACTGCGTGGTTGACTACTAGACTCTATCCCTGTTGCACCGGATTGTAAGGGAGATTTGTTTTCACGCATGGAGAGGAATTGTAAAAAATACGAGCATAATCGATTGAAATGACGAATGAAAATTATGATACTAGGGGTTGGTTTCGATATATTTATTTATCAAAATTAAGACTTATGTACCTATATCAAACCTATATGGAAGCATTGAGATGATTTTTGAGCTTAATCCCTTTTGACACACCTCCCTGAATCCGCCACTGAAACAACGTCAAATACGAGTATAAGGTAGCGATTAATGTCAAGGTAGTCACAGCTGGAAGTGGATTAAAGTTAACGAGCAAAGCAAACAAACAAACAAATACCAGGTGTGGCCTATTACACGAGCAAATAAATAAATCATAGATCGTACTCGTCCAACTGATCAGCGAATTAAAAAAATAAATTAAATTTAATTACACTTTAAAGTTTATTCGAAAAAGCAATGTAAAGCAAAATGTTTGATGTTTTGTAGCGTGACAGTGACAGGCGACGTCAATTGGGTTTTATAGGATTGCGTTTATTGATAACAGTACTTAATTAATTTGTATGAAAAAAGGAAAATCTAGACTCCATTATTATTAAAAGTCGCTGAACTAATGTCGCTCAGTTTGACGAGTACGATATGAGTACGATCTATCCTCCTGACGACCAAGTCAAATTTTTGATTTATGAACATTAAACTTTATGTCATTGACATAAACCCAAACGCCCAGTGTCCTTTATAAAGGACTATAAGAATAAAGAAAATGTATAAAAAGCAAAATATAGCAAGAACTAAAATTATCAACTTGTAATAAATGCCGGTTTGATGACGGGCTGATTATAGAGCTTATATGGAACCTTGTTATAATGAGACAATGACATGTGATTATTCACGAACACGTTGCCAAGTAGTGACAATGTCAACTGATGTCACAATTGTCGACTGACAGCGTTCCGTAGTGGCAAACAGTGGCAAATAATTAATGATGTATTCCATAAAGACCACGATCGTTTTTTTAATTGTGCCAAAACCAAAAGAAAAAGTGCATACATAAATTAATACCAGTAAATACCTAAACACTCAAGCAACAGTTTATAGTTTTATCCGGAAAAATCATAAAATATGGACAAATTCAATGGTAGGCCGTTATTTATAGTCTGCTACGTTTGGCGCCGGCGGAAAGTTCAAGGCTTTATTGATCCACCAAGCGGGTGCAAGGTTCCGCGGCTATTTTTCCTCTACCTTTACACTACTTCCGCGTCACGTATGGTGCTGAAAAAAAAACGTACTGCAGCTGAGTCGAGTTCGTCTTTGCAAATCATTGTTTGCAGGTATGTATATGCCGTTACGCATTTTCCAAATATGGTTAGACGAGAAGATGGTTTCATGGTTTATGTACGATCTTACAATCGATAGAGCAGGTACTTACAGGTGCTTATGTATTAAGAATACATATTTAATATTAATTATTTTTTAATAGATAAGATAGATAGCTTTATTTATTACCTTTTTAAAAATATACCATTATAAACACATGTCAGGTAATTATAAGAAATTCACAAAAGGATCGTCAAATGTATACAAAAAATAATAATAGAATTTACAATGTCAAATTAGAGTAAAATTAAACCATAATCTATAATACCTTTAAACTTTAAAATTTTTGGTCCTTTCGGCTAAACTAAATCTACATTGTTGTTCCGAATTCCTATTGTACCTACCTAAAATTTGTGTGAAATAAATTTTATTCTATTATATTATATTCTACTCTACGTTAACTAGGTATGTAACTATCCTTGATTGACATATTAACATTCGCTTTCCGTTTTCATGAGTAATATGATCAATTTTGTGGGGCCGCGAGCCCATTTATAACCCACCAATGTTCTCGTAGCTGGCCATTAATGTTTAATTCCGACAAATCGGCCACTTTAACCAGTGATTATGATAATAATCGTTCCAAATAGTGTTACAATCGGTTTCTATTAGCTAGTTAAATTTGTTTGCTTAGATTGATAAATCGTGTATTAGTGCGCCGCCATATCTATAAACTAAACATGTAACGTATTGTACATGTGTGTTATTGGTTCAACATTGATCTGTTACACGACACGTGTTGTGATCAGTACCTTCATTATACAAGGTGTCTTCAAATTCTTCCGAAATAGGCTATTTGACTATTTTGGACAGTCATGTTAATCTATTCTTTGTTACAAAATAAGACATTTTCATTAATATTTCCGGAAAATTTACTGTATTATGAGTAAAAATCAATATTAAAGTTTAAATTTTCAGAACCGCGCGAAAAACGATGTTTTTGTAATGGCGCCGAGCACCTGACATGTGTGACGTCACATGCCAGTAAACAAATTCCTAACCTCTGTTAAATAGTGCATAATAAGTGAGTTTCATCGATTTTCTTCAACATCTTTTTATATCATTATGTATAAATGGTGTGTAGTGCCACAATGTACAAATACGTCTTTAAGGAATCCACAAAAATTGTTTGTTTCTGTACCAACGAATCGAAAAAGGCGAAAAATGTGGCTACAGTTAGCTCGAAGGGACCCAAATGAAATTTCATCACATTCAAACGTCTTTATGTGTGAAGATCATTTTTATGTAAGTATCGATTAACTGTATACATACCAAAGAGTACCTAAACATATCGGTTTTCATTAAATAAGTACATATTTTAGTCTTAACCACTTGTAGTCAGAATGATCCTTTTCACCCACATTGCAGAACAACACGCTCTAGGCTTGCTCTAGGATTTCAAATATTTTTGTATTATGTTGTTTAAATATGTTTTTTGTCATTAGCTATGCTGTCTTTTAACAAGCTTTTATTTAGTTTCACTTGTCTCGTTGTCTGTCTGAAATCAAATCTTGCAAGTTAAATTCGACCAACTTCCAGTAGTTGGATTGACTTGAAATTTGCTATACTTATGTAAATTGCGTGACAATACAATAATCTGGTAGTCACATCCTGGTAGTCCAGCCTATTCTCTGCAGGACGGAACTCTTCAACAGTTAATGACATCATCAACTTGAAATTTGGTACCTACATATGCAAATGTAGTTTGGGTGGCAATGCAAGTACAGTCAACAAAAAGTAGTCAGCAGAAAAAGCTTGTATAATACAAGCATGAAATTTTTACCAAAAATTTATTTCAAAGATAGTGTGTGATAGTGGCTACCTATATCAGAAATGATGTTAAATTTCAGATGGAAAAAGACACAACTAACTACATGCAGCATAAATTGGGCTTCAGTAAGAATATACTTCTAACAAATGAGGCTGTGCCATCTAAATTTCACTGTCAAAAGGATCGCAAAAGATTGTCGTCTGATGATGAAACTGCTCAAGAAGTTTTTCTTAAAAGGAAAAGAATTGAGCTTGTCAGAGAATGTCTGCAAAGCCAAAGTGCGACTGAAACCCAAAATGAAAGGTTAAAAATAGATGATGATATAGTGCAAGAAATTATTAAGCCAGAAGGTATGATACTTATCTACTTAAAACAAATTTTAATGTCAAAGTAGAAATAAGTTTATGTAATTCAAATATAGGCCATACCATAAGTGTAACTATAAAGGAAAAGTTGTTTTGCTTATTCAATACAATTCTTATTTTCAAGTGCCTTTAAAAAAAAATTGAAATGAAGTTACTAATTTTAAATATTAATCTTTTCAGAAATACTACGAACTCAAGACAAAGATACTGTTACAGACTCTATCATTACTGCAGAAAAATCTGTTCAAGCAAGAATAAAACGAAATGTGCATTATAGGAGCAAGGCCATCCAAACAATATGCCAAAGTAAAAGCATTACCACGTCACCATTGAAAGTGACTACGACTTCTCGTTTGACTTCACCTTTTAAAATAGTTCCTTGCCATGGAAAACCATCACAGACGGGAGTTGTCAAAAGAGCGAAGAGAAATATTGCCCTTGAAGAGGAAAAATCTGATAGTGATATTTCTTATTTTGAAAGTGGCCATTCATCACCGTTTGTAACCACTTCATCATCAAGGGTTACTGACTCTGACAGTGTCACAAATACCAATGAAAATATTGAACAATTGCAGCGTCTCAAAAATACTGTGCGCTTAATTGAAAAAAAAAAACCTTTGTTGTATGTTGGTATTTCCAAAGAATGTTATTTTTAATTCAGTTATTGCATAAACACACAAATATAAAAATAGAATATATTTTACTATGTTTGAAAAAAATTAGAATGAACACTACGTTTTCTGAACTAGAGGATAATTTTGGAATGTCATTATCTTATGCCAGTAAACTATTTTTAGTAAACATACCTATAATAAGTAGTTTTTTAAAACCATTTATTGTAAAGTTGGATAAAAAGTTAATAAAAAAGAACCTTCCTATTGCATTCAGACATAACTATCATAATGTCAGCTGTATCATAGATTGTTTAGAAATTGATATACAAAAACCATCAAAAGCTGTTTATCAGGCACTGACATGGTCGGACTACAAAAAGGGGAATACTGTAAAGTATTTAATATCCTGCACACCTAATGGTTTGATTAATTTTATTTCTCAGGGGTTTGGGGGTAGAACAAGTGATGTTACTATAGTTGAAAACAGTAAATTTCTTGATGAATTACAAATAGGAAGTTGTATCTTGGCGGACAGAGGCTTCAAACACCTTGAGCAGAAACTTCATGAAAAGGCCATGAAACTTTTAAGGCCACCCAGTGTAAGCACTGGTGAAAAATTGTCAAAAACAGAAGTTCGACAAACTAAGATAATCGCTAGTTTGCGAATTCATATTGAACGCACAATCAGGCGTATAAGAGAATTTCATATGCTCAAGCAACATTCAGTGATTAATAATAACATACTTCGTGTTCTTGACCATATCATTATCATTGCATGTGCTCTTATTAATTTACAGAATTCTCTTATTAAATAATATAAAATAAAATAAATTAAAACAAGGAATTATTTTTTTATTTAATCATCACACACTGGTGTTACAACACAAAATAGGATAGATATTTTTTTTCCAGAAAATTAGTACCTTTTTTACTAAATTCCTAACATATTCACTATCATAATTTTCTAGCACAATTTCTACTTTCCTCGTCTCTTCAAATTTGCTGTCAGCAACACAAAAATAGCACTTTTTGATACCAGTTGCATACATTTGCAGTTGCACCTGTGCCTTATATTTAGTTGTAATAATTCCATTTTTTAAATAATTCTCTTTGGCTTTTGCCTTGGTAGGGCATTTAATTTCTATAATGGCATCCTTTGTTAAGCCATCAGGAGATGCTGCGATCATGGGATGGTCTTTGCATACAAAAGCCCACACAAACTGATTTTTTTTTTTAAATTTTTACTTACTGTCTTTCTGACAGAGTGCTCCAAATTTCTGCCTCTCTTCATCGCTGCTGTATCAGGTACTTTTGCACCCATTATAGTGGCCACCAATGACCCATCTGGTGTATGGCAAACACTAACCTCGTGTGCCTTTGATGCTGTGATACGGCCATATCGCATCTCATACCATAAGCTGCTTTTATTCTGCCCCCTTGTTGCTTCTTCGATCATACTTATTGCAGTTACAGTGAATGATGTTTTCATCAAGTCAATAAGCTTGTCTACATTGTTTTTGATTTCTGGAGTTTGATCTAATAGTAAACAGTGCAATGAATATTTCATAATGCCACTGTGTCTAAAATCATCTTGGTATTTTAATAACTCACAGTTATCAATTTTTCTCTTTTTGGCTTCAGTAATAAATTCATCATATAATGCAGACGAACTTGGTCGGTGTGGTACTTCTTTTTTGGACATCTGCTGCACAGTAATATACTTCATCGTAGTCCCTACTTTGGATAACGTGGACTTCTTCCAATAACACTCAATGGAAGTGCATGAAGGTTCCTCAGTGCGACGATGGACCCACATCAAAAAAGCTACTGCATGCTTACATCCTCCGGCTGAAGCTGCACAGTCGTGGCACTCGCAGCTACTTATTTCACAGTCACTTTCGTCAACAGTCAATGTCACATTATATCCTTTGGCTCGTACTTTGTGCTCTGGGCACATCTTACACTTAACTGTGCAAATTCCACGCTCTCGGTGAAGTTGGACATACCCAATCGCATCGTCACCATATGATTCCCTGGCAGACCTGTGAAACAAAGGCAAAGGTCATGACAAAGAGAATTTACATCAAATTTACGAGTATTTAACAACATAACCTAAAATTAGATTTTACAAAACTTGAACTTTTATTATGCTTAATTACATGAAGTTTTGTAAATCAATAATGTCTATGGGGTACTTACACTGCTGTTTTTACGTTTTTAAGTTCCGCAGCATAGTTATCAGCGTTATTCTTAAAGAAACGTGCGACCATAAACGCATCTATCTTGGGTAGGTTGGTGTTATCAGCTCGCACAAAATTTGTCTCCATTTTAAGATTCAAAATGAATATGAATGCTAGAATTGCTAGAAGTTGCGAGATTTTCCAAAAACTGCTTTAAAATGCCCGTAAAACGCAAACTACTTCTACTCTCAGTCAAGGAAGCTTTGTTTACTAGCATGTGACGTCACAAAAGTTTTAACCAATCACGGGGCGTTGACCATCACAGATAAAGTTGAAACAAATTCTATATTTTGTTTCGCGAAATATGCAAAATATATATATATTTTTGTCTAAAAAAAAGTGAAATATGTTATTTTATTCCTTTATCTTGTAGGATGACCATAATTTGGGGTATATTTTTAATGTTGTCAAATAGCCTATTGAGCTGAGACTTTTTAAAACATTTTCTGTTGAGCACAATAATTTAATCTGAATTTCTGAAAGGAGGCGCATGTGCCCAGTATAGTGGGACCTGTATGGACAGGATAATACGTTATATGTATTTTGATGGCAACGCTACCTACCTATTGTTATATGACTCTTTCTAGGAACACATTTCGCGATGCTGCCAATCGCGTGGCTAACTAAGTAACTGCATTTAATCCTACAATTGGATTGCCTGCATCAATCCAATCCGATTAGAGCTACCCATTGCTCCAACACGCTAATACTTGAGCCAAATCCACTATACATTAATCACGCGCTGAATTGACGAATTTGACGATTCATTAGATGAATGAGTTGATTAACTGCAAAAGAGTTAACGATATTCAATTTAGGGATTCTGTATTGTCCTTTACCATTGATTGTTTTTACCACTAAGATTTAATATGTTTGTGATAATCAGCTTTATAAAACCCCGACCAGTTGTGATGCGAGTCGGACTCGCGCACTGAGGGTTCTGTTAAAGTTTGTATGATTAGGCCAAGTAGTCTTCTCATAATTAACGGTTACAAATATTTATGCTCATTTTGGTATGATTGATTAACTTTGACCAAAATCTATCTACATAATGGTCACAGGTTTTTCGACATCAAAGCTAATTTGAAGCATCGGTTGTCTCGACAAGCGATCGTAACTCGCCGAAGAATGCAGTAGCTTAGCCATTACTACAAATCACTTAGCAGAGTCTAAGTCCGTTAGAATATCGTAATAAAGATCGCTGCTATAAACATCGATGTCCAAGTGTAAGCTTTCGACACGCTGTGTCGGCGCGGGCGCCGCGTTGACACACAAACAGGGGGGGCTACTACGAAATTCGAAAAATGAGGTTCGTATCGTACCGTCCCTCACTCTCGTATTAAATTTAATAATAATTAGCGTCAGCGGGACGGCAAGATACGAACTTCGAATTCTGCACTTCGTAGTAGGTATAGGGCCAGTCTAATCTAGGCAAAAAATAAATTGCGTGAGTGCTTTGGGCGGGTCACAGTGCTACCGACATCTGAACTTATGGATGCATCTGGTAGTCTGGAGGTCATTATATTATTGGACCATATATTTTACAATACAGCTTATTTTTTGTATGTTTCGTATCGCTATTGTAACAGTCAAGTACAAAGATATCGACACGACCATACCTTAATGTTAAGTGCATAAAGTCGTGTATACATATTTTGCAACTTTGGCCGTGTCGATATCATTGCATTTGACTGTACCTACTTACGATGATTTTAAAGGCGTATTTTGCACGTTTATTTTAACCCACTTCGATATAATGATAATTCAATGCATGTGATTTGGTTTGCATGAGACAATGCAAATACTCATTGGATACGTTTGTGTTTACACAATACAATAAAGAAATAAGCGTGCCTACTTCTAATAAAAAAGGTTAATCAACACACTAGTTCAAACTGTACCTATTTATTTAGTGCCGCAACAGTCCGGCAACGCAGGGCAACGCTGTTATATAACAGCACAATATAACAGGAACTTAAGTTTCAAACTTACACAGCTGCCTCTAAATAGGACATTAAGCATTTGTTAGGGTTCACAGCATAAGCAATATTTTTCTGTGGCAACTAAAATACCTATAACACCCGGTCCCGACTACATACGTCGTCCCGTGGCGCGGCGAGCGCCGTCTCATACTTTTACGAGTACATTGCGGAGCCGAATCGCTTGCCACTCAGTGGTTACCTAGCAGCACACGCAAAGAACAGGAAACCCCCTCGCCACTCCATCAGCTGTGGATAGACTTGGCCGGGCCATTACCGTCAGTTTGAACTTGTAACTTCGAAATTAGCAGGTGTCCTCATTCACACTAAGAGTCTTGCCGCACCTCGGCTAGATATTATGTACCAGTTCTACTCGTAGATAATAGTTCAGTGTCCAAGCTCGCTGCGATTTGTACCACGCATCGCTCTGCCATGACTCACGGTTTCTGCGAAGTGGCGCTTATCTTTTTAGGTACAGTTTAGTTTAGAAATAAGACGGAGAAAGGAAAACGTAAAGTCAAAATTCTCTTACACTTTTTGTACCGATTTAAGAGTAAGGTACAAGGCACCTGGAGTTAGCTCAACAACTTTAGTTTAAGATGATCGGGCGAGTTTACTGCTCCTGATTTGATAAGAATATTTGAGCTTAACTGTTTGATTTAACGCCATACACCACCGAAATGTAATAGACAGACAGTGATGCTTTTTTTGTATGTTACATATTCCTAAGCGTACGGTTTTTAGACAACGTTTTTATTCGACGGAGTTAGCACTATTAGCGTAACGGTAAAATCCCTCCTGAGCATGTCATCTATAACGCACAATGCCTAGGTAGCAAAATGCCTAAAACGAATGTCTAAAACGCAATATGCCTGATAAGCAAATTACATTAATCTCATATCACCTATGATTTAAGACATCTAAAACGCAAAATGCCTAATAAGCAAATTACATTCATCTCATATCGCCTATGATTTAAGAGATCTAAAACGCAAAATGCCTGCATGGCAAAATGATTAAACCTCTGGTTGCCTTAGCTGTATAATGTCTAAAACGCAATATGCCTGATAAGCAAATTACATTAATCTCATATCGCCTATGATTTAAGAGATCTAAAACGCAAAATGCCTGCATGGCAAAATGATTAAACCTCTGGTTGCCTTAGCTGTATAATGTCTAAAACGCAAATTACGATTAGGGTTTTTCGGTTTTAGCTGTACTGATTTAGGTAATTTGCAAAGCAGACATAATGCATTTCGGGCATTTTGCCACTAAGACTTAATGCGATTTAGGTAATTTGCAAAGCAGACATAATGCATTTCGGGCATTTTGCCACTAAGACTTAATGCGATTTAGGTAATTTGCAAAGCAGACATAATGCATTTCGGGCATTTTGCACTAAGACTTAATGCGATTTAGGTAATTTGCAAAGCAGACATAATGCATTTCGGGCATTTTGCCACTAAGACTTAATGCGATTTAGGTAATTTGCAAAGCAGACATAATGCATTTCGGGCATTTTGCACCTAAGACTTAATGCGATTTAGGTATTTGCAAAGCAGACATAATGCGTCTAAGGCAATAAGATACTTCGGCATTTTGCGTTTTAGATGACCAGCTCAGGAGGGGGTAAAATTATCTCTACAGATAGAGACGGTACTGGTATTCCTGTTCACGTATTTATAAAAGATATAGGGCTAGGTTTATGAGCTTTCATGCGAATGACGGAGATGTAGCACATCATTAACCAAGACATTAAATAAAGAGACGACGAATGGTCATCATGGTAAAAACTTATCTCTTGTCCTTATAAATGTAAAAATAAAGTATGATTTACAGTAAGCAAAAAACTATGCTAAAAAAAAACAATCTTTGGCGAAGACGTATAACGAAATTGACCCTAAATTTTTGGGGATATGCTTGAGGACAATATAATACAAACTCTGATATATTTAATCGCCACTGAAGCGGTAGGTATGTTGGAGTCGCCTGTATCTCGATAAATAATGATGCTATTATATTGACGTGCGAATTAATCTCGCAAATAGATCGGCACGCCATGTCGCCGCGCGGCTGAGGCAGCGGATAAGCGACCTCTTTGCTCAGTCTTTGCTCAATTAGCTTTATTATATGGACCACAGCCGCTACGAAAAATCCTACGATCAGACTGCACCGTTCGACCGGTCCGATTTATCGTAAATCTTAGGTACACACACTCTATACGATAAACGAGGTATCGGTCGAACGGTGCAGTCTGATCGTTAGGATTTTTCGTTGCGTCTGTGGGACCAAGTATATTCCTTTATTACAGGTCCGCAGACATGCTATTGATTTAAAAAGTTCAACGAACCTTCGTCGTGGGAAGTTGTTGTTTTTCGCTTTTCGGTAATTAGTCATAACCTCCTTGGACTTCATCGATTAGGATGGCGTGACTGGTCATAAATGCATGTGTGGGCAATCAAGAAATTTCACACCGCCTTTGTTATAATCCTAAATGGTATTCAGATGTTGACTATTATTTCAGCAAAATTTTAAATTTACAATCTAATAATATTACTTGATTTTTGGCGTGTCCGACACGCTCTTGGCCGTTTTTATTAAATTATATCGAAATATATGTTAAAATTGTTTTAAAATTACATACGAGTTTAGTATTTAGGGTAGCAGTTAATTGTAGTTTTCTACAGATACTAGGAACTAGTCCAAAACATGACAGACGTGATTTTTAAATTCGATCTCTAGACTATACAATAAGCTACATAAACATCTAATATACCTTTATCTAGTTGGTCCGAGAGTATTCTCAGTAATATTCTATAGACTGAGACGGATCCTGTTACATATTTACAAAACCGCAATGACTTACTGATCATTTACGACGAAACGCGTCATCTGCTGATTCGCACAGTAAAGCTATAACGGTTCACAAAAACAATAAAGCTTTAGAACTTAGGCAATTATGACAATAAATATGTACTTAGAAAGAGGTATTTTCAGTAAAAGGATAGATACGGTCCTATGTATAATCGGTATAATTCCTATAGCCAAATGTTTTGATGGGTTACGTCATGGTTCTCCAAAACAAGGTTATTTGTTTTTTGTTTACCTACTTAAAAATAATGCAAGAATCTTGACCCATATCCAGTGGCTCGATTGTCAGTTTTATGACAAAAATACAGTAAAGCTTACTTCTATTAAAATAAAACTATACAATTTTCCGGAATAAAAACTATACCATGTCCTTTCCAGGGTCTCAAACTATCTGCATACTAGGTATATTTTAAATAATCGGTTCAGAGGGTGAAGAGGTAACAGACAGACAGAGATATTTGCGCATTTATGATATAAGTAATTAAGGATTTTTTGATCCATAGTCTTAGTTTACAAGTAGGTACTTAAGTATAGGGTTAATAGTAACATACAACACATAAAATCTAGAAGCGCCCCGGGGCAATGCGGCTCAGGATGCTGTTCGAGCTGTGGCGAAGGTGATTGGCTAAAGTTACTAAATATAAATATATATAAGTAACTAGATATATGTATTTGGAAACATAACATTCAATAGCTCTCTGTTGTATTGTTGTGTTGGCCCATACACATAATATATCACTACTTTAAAAAAAATCGTACCTCAAAATCGATAATTTTTCTGAGTGAACTTTATGGTTATTATGTCAAGGTTCAATTTTGTTGACATATTTTAGATACGAGATTTTTTCAAAGTAGTGACCATATTAAGGTATGTGTTGGACTGCTGGGCTCAAGCTCCTTTCATAATAAGTAAGAGGACTAGCCTGTACTTCCCACGCGGGCCTAATGCGCATTGAGAACTTTACACACGCACACTAGAATTGCTTCGCAGGTGATTCAGGTCACCTCACAAGCTCATGGTACAACTTTTAATGCAATTTCACATAAAAAAATCCCCCAACGACACTCAGCACGACTGGACGGACTTATTTGCCTATTATACGGTCGTAATCTGAGGGCCTACTCCGAAATTCGAAAGTCGAAGTTCTTATCGTACCGTCCCTTTTACTCTCGTAATTAATAATATAAGCATCAGACTCAGAGAGACGGAACGGCACGAACTTCGATTTTCAAATTTCGGAGTAGCACGGCTGTCGCTTCCGAATCAGCCTTACAAACCACGTGCGCAAATGGCGCATCACCGTGGAAGCTGCTTTAGCCATCTTTTTATAGATGTTATAGACCAGTGGCGATGATGAGGTAAGCCAAATATCATATGGATAAGAAATCGTAGGTGTAGTAGGAAATGCTACTAACTATAGGCTATCCCCAAGCTATATCCTTATCTACACTACATTGTCTGCATCTTAGTGAGGCCCTATTATGATAATGGACCGCCAGCTATGTAGCACGGGCCAATGAAGTGTGAGTGAACAATGCCAGGCCTTATACTACGAAGTGCAAAATTCGAACTTCGTATCTTGCCGTCCTGCTGACGCTTATGTTATTTAATACGAGAGTGAGAGGGATGGTACGATACGAACTTCGATTGACGAATATTTTGTAGTAGCCCCCCTGCTCTACAGTATTAGCTCCATTACTCGGTTGTAATCACAGAACGAATTATAGGAATAGAAATGTGTTTTTTCTTCTACAATCGACGACGCCTTGTTCACCTCTCAATTGCACGCTGTCAATTGCCATTAACTACGTTTTTTTCGTAGGTTAAGGTTTACCAATGTAACACGTTAACGTAATACGATGAGGAATCATCTCAAATTAGTACTATTAATTTTAGAAAATGATAGGTGATATTCACGCCTCTATATGACTTCTTCCCGGAAAGTGTAAATAAATTGACTCTACCTATTCCGATCGCTGACAATAATCCATTTATTTAAACTATTTACTTCGTTACCGACGACTGAGTTTGAAAAGTAAAAATATGTCTTATTAGTTATAATTATGCGTGCCCGCGTGACATTTCTGTCGGTCTTATTATTAGCTCTATGGTTGCAATCATACTGCACGTTTATCGAATGGACGTTTCCTCGGCACATGGCACACTTTACTTGCAGGGCTTATCTTCGGATCGTACACTCGCACTTTGTATGGCTCGCTTTATCGATACTGATTATGTCGCGATAAAGGGATAGTGTGGTACCGTTTCTGATAATCGAAAGGTTATAAATTTAAATTTTGTTCATACGATTGCGGAAGAACATGTTATTGTAATGGTTCAAGAAATTCGTTGCCTTATGCAATAACTAGCCTCTACCTCTGGCTTTTTTCTCGCGTAGCAATTGGTCTGAGTCGAAATTCCGATATTTTACAAATTTCTATGGCTATATGAATTCTCAAAAAATACATAGTGGTCTTCATTTCCCTTGTACTAGCTATTGCTCGTGACTGTCTGCGTAGAATTCATTTATCGCTATCCCGCAAGAACTATGCAATTTTCCTGGTGTTATTCTAGTGATACAGTCATGGACATTCCAGATTAGTAGAACTTATTTCGGAGACGACCTGATAAAAACAAATGCCGGCATAGCACCCGCTTTTATGATAATTACGATCCCGCGTAGCATGTCAGCTTATATCAAAGTGCGTACCAGACATTCGTACAATGCGCATCACACACACATGCCTGCGATAGGATTCCCATGTCTCAACGAGTTCGGGCAAAAAGTCTGAAGGCACCAAATTACGCTTACTACGGGCATCGCGTGCGTGATTTCGGAGAATTCTGGGTCCTTAAATAACCTCAACTATAACGAAGGCTTCTTGCTGCGTCCTCGGCGGCATCCTTTGGGCTCGAGAATGCTCCCGAGTCCTTATTAGGCTACATAATAATCATCGACTGCGTCTCTCAAGGACCGATTGTTCGCCCTAGTTTGGAAATTGACTGCATTTTTGGCGAAGATTCATGATGGCTGGTTTTTAGTAAGAGCTATTCCAATGCCTGAAATATTTGGTTTTTGGTTGAGAAATCTAAATCGATCCCATCGTGCATCGCTCAATTTTTTAAATCTTTTCATTATACGGGCTAAGCGGCTTAAGGCATTGATTTTGTTGACGGATAATCACATCGCATCATTTTATTGCGTCAACACAGAGCCCAAATCTGCAAAATAAATGCAATGACACGTCCGCGGCGCTTTTATTCTTGCTTAATTAGGTGTAAAGTTTAAATTGTAACGTATCCATGACATTTAAATGAAACGAAACGTTCGCATAGCTGACAATTTAGGGCTGGTAGCAAAAATACTTGCACGGGCTGTCGCAAGTTGCGGGGCTCGGTGGCCGTCAGCCCCTTATAAGGCGGCGGCATTGAGGGCGCTGCGCCAGCGCCGTGAGGACATCTCCGGCACAATACCACCGCAAACACAACCTCAACCTTTTAATTTCATGCACGAGCCAATCATTCCACGCTGATTACAATTTTTGGGAAACATTGGCAAAATTCAGACCAATTCTGCCAACCCGACATTTGGCTATAGCGCGAAATAGCTAGGTCGGCGTGAGGTCGGCGCTCGGTGTCAATGTCAGAACAGCCAGAATAATTAAATTTAACTGCTTCAAATTTCGAGGGCGGTAAAAAGGTAATAAAATTGGATATACACCTACACCTTGGTTTATAAAAACCAAGCCCAACCTAAAAATAAAAGTCGACTCGATGATATTTCGCAAGAAGTTATTGAAGCATACGATGATCTATCATCAGAGGCCTTTATTCAGCATAAATATCTCTTGGATGATGGTAGATAGCCCGACTTGTGATACCCTGTGATAAAGCACGTCTCAAGCCCTCGTTAGATGGACGCTATCAACTACATACATACTAGGTCAGTTACTAGCTCGGTCAGAGTAGCATTAGTGCATCGTGTTTCATATTAGTTAATCTAAACTGAACCTTCCCATCGTAAATTTAAAATTGCTAATTAGAACTTCATGGGAAACAGTTCGAACAAGATTTCTACGGGACAAGTGCACAAGTGCAGAGCTTAGTTCTGAAAGATCTTGAGAGTTCTGTAAAACATTCGATGTTAAACTTTATTTCCATCAGAGGAGAGATCTTGTGGATAGGTTTTATAGCTGATTTGCAGTAGTTATTTCTGTTGGCGGTGGTTGCGTGACAGAATGGGAATCATTCGGAGTCGAGAGCTGCCGTTTGACACGGATTGACTCGAACATACCCTGAATTCTAAGCCCGTAATACTGGAAAGTTACAGTACAGTAAGTTCGTCTGCCTACAATGTTCAAAATTCACTATGGTCCTGACACTTTCAAAAATTCATATGCGATGATCTCTAGACACAATTTTGACATGAGTATACTCTTGGGTGAATATTTGAGCGTTTTGACCGCTCAGTTAAATTTATTAGCACAACGGAATGCCAAGTCGCATGAATTTTGATCACGTTCGATTTAACGTCGGTATTGTCTTTAGTTTTCATAAAAAAACCCCGAGCATTATCGGTCTTATTAATAATTACCGATACGCCAGAACGCTGAATTATCCACCCATCTTTTAGTGAATATAGTATTCATATTTGTGGAAAAACAAAACGACTTCTATATGCTAATAGAGTACTTAGGTTGATGTTATTCAATACGATTTTGTGCCAAGTTAACTTTATGCAAAAAATATGCGCGGACGCAAGGCAAATTGGTGGCTCGGGTCACTATTTAATTGAATCGTATATCTTCCCTGTCGAAACGGATTGCGGCGATCAGATGGGTCGAGTTTATGATCCAATTTAAAGTGGCTGAGCTTTTGATAATTGACTGGATATTTATTATTTGGGTACTGGACCAATTACTTTGTCGGAATGAGTAGGTAAGGTAGGTACTACGAGTAGTTGTGTCAAGTTTTGTTCAAGACAAACCATAAACGTTAGACGCAAGCAGTCATCAATCTTGGTAGATAGATGACATTACTTATATCGGGTACAGGATATAAAAGCAATAAATATTACGATTTCTCCCACTGTCTGCTACAGAGCCGACATATTGCAAATTTTCTAGGTAACTCGGTCACGCGCATTTTATGAACGCTCGCTTGCAAATGGGTTTTCTTTGTTTGCTATTAATTAGACATGAAACCTAATTGACTATTAGTATAACCACTCCCACGGTCAAGTAAAGTCATAGGTTTTAACCTATTTCCACTAATTACTAATTGCATTTTTTGGGTACTAATACATTGTACCTACTGATTTTTGGTATTCAACTGTAAATAATATTTAATGTTAATGGAACAGGATTTTTTTTAAACCCGGGTGTTATTAAGTTTGACCGCTATGTGTGTCTGTCTGTTGCACTGTAGCTCTTAAACGGTTGGACCGATTTGAATGCGGTTTGTTTTTATTTGAAATCAGGTTTTCTAGCGATGGTTCTTAGACAGTTTCATGAAAATCGGTTTAGCCGGGTTCTCCAACTTTTGTTGGTTAGGTTATGCTTGATTTTTAGTGCCTTTGTTTGATTAGTTGTCGATACCACACTAGAGGTACTAACTACGATAGAGCTAGGTACCACAAGTAACTTCTAAGCTGAGGAGATGAATTCGACATGAGAAATCTCGTTGAGGAGTGAGGGGAGATATCGTTATCAGCCGACAGCCAGTTCAGACGGCGGCAACTTGTCCTGCCTTGTCGCAATTATTACGGTCTTAATGCCCGGACGGCAGTGGACCGCATGATGTACTTACTACTTCCCAGCCTATATACGTCCCACTGCTAGGCACAGGCCTCCTCACAGAACAAGAGGGCTTGGGCCATAGTTCCCACGCGGGCCCCGTGCGGATTGGGAACTTCACACGCACCATTGAATTGCTTCGCAGGTTTGTGCAGGTTTCGTCACGATGCTTTCCTTTACCGTGAACACATGAAC
>NC_133479.1:7861203-7885267 GCF_025370935.1 Choristoneura fumiferana | reverse complement strand
TAAGGGGCCTAGCTATGTGGATTGAGTAGTTTCCATCTATCTAGCATTTAGTGATGTAATGCAAGATATTAGAAGAGAACTTTGCATTAAATTAACAGGGTACTTCAATTTGCTCGGCAGCAGTGCTCTATTAATTATTCCGCGAACGATCCTTCTGTCCCGGGTCCTCAAAGACAAACTAGTTCAGTCAAGTTAATTTGTTTGTCCTGTTGGAGGAGAGGAATACTAAACTTTTTCACTTTATAGTTAGCGCAGGAAATGAATTGACACTTATTATTTCGCCACCATATGCGGCAACTTGAACTGTTATACTTACTTGTAAACATGTACTCCTAAATAACCACGCACGGAAATGGGTTTGTGCGAAACGTCCGCAATATTTTTCAGTTTTATAAATTTTATGATGCAATGGTTTTACGGAATGCCAATATTACTAATTAGTTACTTAAAAGTAAATAACATTTTTAGGGTTCCGTACCTGAAGGGTTCACACGGAGCCTTATTGCTGTTTTAGAAGTAATTTAAAATCACCCCACTTCATACATTTTTCTTAGAAGCAGGACTGTGCTAGCTAACAATGGATATTTACCTATATGTAGATACGGCCGTTTAAGCGTTCTAATTTTGACCCCGGACCTAAAGTATGGCAAATGACTGAAACGACATTGGTCCTGGCCGGGTCCGGACATAGGTCGGGGTCCTTTTGTGCGGAACCCTTGATACGCTAGTCCGACTGGTTTATTTATAATTTGTTATAACACCAGTTTTAAATAAAATTTACATAGTTTCTTACTCGTTTATAGGTGAGTGTACACTAGTTAATGAATGTCAAAGCAATTTAACCTCAACTTTGTTTTATTGGAAACCAATTTTAGTTACAAGCAGAAAGCTTGCGGTTTCTTGTTTTTGTCTTTATATTTACTAGTGACATCAACATTGTATTTCATTTCAGCGCACGCGTTTTTGCTATTATTTACATAGTAGCTGGAACTAAAGAGAATTATGTCTCTACCATAAATTTCCTTTAAGGGACATTGGCGCTTAATGTTTTTCAGAGACAAGATAACCACCAGTACAAACAATCTCACGGTAGCGATTATCTTGTTTCCTATCCCGTAGGAATCAGTGGCGGTCCCGGTAGCGAGGTCAACAACCTCCCAAAGTTGTCTCGAAAAAACCTCTACGAGCGCAATAAACCATTCGGATACTTCTCATCTGTCATCTAATAGCCACCCTGCGGCTGATGCTTAAGGTCTATAAGTTACAGCTCACTGTCAAAAAAAGAAATGTAGGCTGTTTATTGCGGCTTTTTATTATTCCCGCTTGCAGCTCCTTCTTTTGTGCTCGACTCGCTACAACACAGAGTTTTATCTTTACTCGAAACGCGTAAACCGAACCTTTGTGCTCAATCTTGTGATATTAATATTGCTTTGTCTGCTCTTTATTATAAAACAACTTCTTTTTTCCAGGTACACTTCAAGTGCACAGATAAAGACGAAACTCGATTACGTTGAAGAATATTTGTAAGTTGCAATTATATATACTGCGTACGTGCCTTCAATATGCATGTTTCTGATAGGACACTTGATTGCCCAACAGCAATTATTCAATGCAAACGACATGTCAGTGTTTCTGTTTCGACATGAACCTATTAGGAGAGTCCGTCAAACTTGATTCTGTTCTCTATTATCACTTTAAGTCGCGTTACTTTAACTCAAAGGAAAGATGCTTCTTTGTCAATAGCTTAAGTCACGGTTCTCGAGTTATGAAGACGTTCCATTCTTTGCTTGTATTTTCTGTTTGGACATAGGATGCGTATACCTTTACTTGCCTGAATTTCACTTTACATACCAACGTTTGCCATAAAATATATAGAACCGTGCTGTTTTCAGGATTTTTTAAAAATTACATCATAGAGAATGCAGTAGGTTAGGTTAGGTTAGTTTAATATCAACTTTGAAGGAAATACTATTTCAGAAATAAATTACTTTATGGTAAATGAAAATTATAGAAAACGATACATTATGGCATATGAAATTCGGGCAAACGATAGTGAACCCATAGGATGGTTTTGTAGCGGATCGATATTTGATAAAAATGTTACCAAGTTTGTATTCGTAGTGCCGACATTGTTTGTGCGATAAACAGCGTCTGTTTACCAACACGCGTTGAATATTTATGCAAGTACGTAAACAAACAACTTTATAGCGTGACTTTGTTTTGAAGCTTTAAGAATTAGGGTTTTATTTAAACAGCACTCTGTTATAGCAGATTATTTTAAGGTAAACTTTGACGATAAAGATACTTCCCAACTTCTTCCCAACTAAATAGTGAAAATAAAATTATTTCACACTAGCTAGTACTGCGGTATTCACGTGAATCAATAGATTCATTGCCATTGCACGAGGAACACGGAGCAAAATTTTGGGAATTCGTATAAATTTCGTTTCCAGATGTCCAGAATTTAAGCGCGAAAAGTGTGAATCATTTGTGAAAAAAAGGTTATTATTATGGATGACAGTTCGCGCCTTTATCTCAGCATTTGTGGTGAGCCCGCGCCGCCAAAGGGGCGTCGGCCGGACAATCAAATCTGTCGCGACAATTTCTCGGCATCACACTACCTTTGTCCTTTGTGTTGCGCGTGCTCGCCTCACGTGAGGCGCGCTTGACAATGTTTCTTTGACACTTATGCGACGTCCGTTACTTAATGTTTAGTAACTACATGTTTCAAAAGAGCCGTGATATATATTCAAAACAGGACTTGCACTGTAATTTTTTTGGAATTAATTATTGTTATTTTTTTTACAAAAAAACTACTATACTATTTATTTGTCAAACATAGGTTAAAAAATCTAAATTAATAAAATAATAATAAATAACACAAAAAAAACAGTTATACATTAAAAAAAAATCCAAATGTCAAAAAGCTAAAAAAAAGGAAAGAATAAATTATATAATAAAGTAAAATAATGTATGTGATTTTAGATAATATATGTACAACAAGTCTTTGAGCTAAAAGAGCTTTGAGATACGTGTACAGTCAAGGGCATGCAACATATCTACATATACAGGCATAGCTTCAAATATATGTTCCTACTCGTATACATCGACCTTTATGGTTAGTGGCATAAAGGTGTATAGATATTTTGGACGTCTTGGTAACGTACCTAACATATATTTTTTTTGATTGTGGGTACTTTAGGTACTGCACTGGTGCGTTTTAAGTTTTTTAAGTGATTTTTACCCTAATTTCAAAATTGTTCACTGAACGTGCTAAGTACACACATTTATTTTGTGTGAAATTGCATTTGAAATTTACCCATGTGAAGCAATACAATAGTATGTGAAGTTCTCAAATCCGTACTGGGCGTGCGTGTCTTGAGTTTACATAGTGTAGTTCAACCAAGACCTCTCGATCTCAGAGAAACCCTGTGCCCAGCAGTGGGATGTATACTGTATACGTATATATCGGACGACCAGATGGCCTAGTGGTTAGATAACCTGACTACGAAGCTTGAGGTCCCGGGTTCGATTCCCGTGTCGGGGCAGATATTTGTATGAAAAATACGAATGTTTGCTGTCGGATCTTGGGTGTTTAATATGTATTTAAGTATGTATCTATAACTATATAATTATATTTATCCGTTGCTTAGTACCCATAACACAAGCTTTGCTAAGCTTACTTTGGAACTAGGTCAATTGGTGTGAATCGTCCCGTGATATTTTGTATTATTTATTTATTATATGCCGGTGAGAATATAAAATGTATTCCTTCCTTTCTGCAGGGCTACTACGAAACTCGAAACTCGATGTTCGTATCGTACCGTCCCTCTCGCTCTTGTATTAAATAGTATAAGTGTCAGAGGGACCGCACGACACGAACTTCGAGCTTCGAGTTTCGTAGTAGCCCTGCGGTCTACTGTAAAGGTTGCCTGGAAGAGATCGCTCTTAAGCGATAAAGCCGCCTATTGCTTACCTTGGTAAATCTCCATATACCTGTGTTTTCTGTACTGCTAACTATGTGTTGGTGCAGCACAAAGTAGATAATATAAGTGTGCAGTAAAGAGTTATTGTATTGTATTGTAACGATAATCACACATTTCAAAAGTGCTTGCTACTAAGTATTAATTAATTAGGGTAAACGTCCACGAGAGTATTTTAGAGGAAAATAATATCAAAGATATCGTTACAGATTACATACGTAACTCGTGATTACACAATCTCAAGTGTTAGATCATTTTCTCTCCTATCATCAAAACGCAGCGATGCAACCATATGGCTCTGCATGTGTCTGTTTGTGCGTCACTCGAGATTGTACGAGGCCGATTCATTTCTATGCAGTATTACCCCATCTGTTTAGAAAGGTCGCCTTTATCTCCCCCAGCGGTCCACTGATCGATAATTATAATAAGCCGGTTGCACATATTTGTGTTACCCTTATCTCGACTATAAAAAGCAGGTAGTTGCATTCCCAGAAGTGTGTGCGACTCAAAAACGCGGCCAGTTTAGTGTTTTAATGGATCCAGTTGGAAAAAATACTGGTTTTTATTCCAGTTTTTGCAAATATTGACTCGAGTGCCTCAGAAACTCGAATCTGCAAGCCATGTGTGTTTTACTGCCAAAATAATAATTTGCCTGGGAATGCTAATTGCTTTAAAAAAAGACGCTTAGCTCGGATCCACCCACAGTGCATTTTTCAAGCTTAACGCAGTGGCAGCATTTAAGCATAGGTTCAACTCTACCCATAAATCTCAACCGCCTTTCATTCAGAACTTTTTGTTTCCATTTCAAATCGTTCATTAACAAATTCTCAGTGAAAATGAGAGCATTTTTTGTTAATAATCGTTCATTAATACACATTAAACAAAAGTGTCGGCATGCGGTCCCGGCCGACTGAAACATGATGCGTTTCGAGTTTCTGGAATTTTGAAGTTGGTGGTCGCCATGCTGTCAATTTCAATTTATTGATGGACCGAACCACAATACGTTTAACCGAAAGTTTGACCACACCCATTTTGGCTCGCAATTGACTGGGTTTGAGTTACAGATCAATGTTTTTTTTGAGAAATATGGTTATCTGGCATTTTAAGGTCGCAGTAAAGACGAAACGAGCAAAAAGCTCCGGGCGTGGGTGAGCTATGCTGACAAATGTTTGTCATTTGTTTTTGGAGAAATAAAACATGTTTTGGTGGGACATGATAGATAAGTCGTAGTAGCTACTTGAATTTATAAAAGTTTAATGAGTTTAAGAAAGACTATTAAAAAAATTGGTATATATTTAATGTACTAGTACGAGTATATCAAGGGTGTTGTCATTAAGTAATTATGACCACAATCTAGGCAATCCTATGTATAACAATATAACAAAAATTCTACGTAACCAACGGGTACTTTATTTCTGCTCTAAGTAATAGGCTGTTCTAGGAAAACATTGAAAAACAATAAATTTTGTTCATTTATTATTCATAATTATGTCCTTGCAACAGCTTTAGTTTCACACTAAACAAATATAGGTACCTACTTATATGTAGGTACTCTACAGAAACCAAATCAGTATAAGCAACATATTTATATATAGGCTATTATGCTTTTACCTTGTTTTGCCTAACTTTTTGCCTATTTTCGGTTTGCCTAATTTTAGATTATCTAATATTACTTATGGCTCATTTTACACAATTTTCGTCTGAGTGAAAGTCGTTTTTTATACAACTTACTATACATAATTTAGTTTCGCCTAATTTTAATGACCTAATTTTTATTTTGTATAGATTTATTTCGTGTATTGTTTGACTCTAACATTATTTATTTTTCGTCTAACATTATACGTCTAACATAAGTTCGGTTCTGGCACTTCGCCAGCCGCTGCCGCGGCGCGCTCGCTACGCTCGCTCGGCTCGCGCGCTCTTATGGTCGCAGTTCTAACTTAAACTAACCTACTTTACTGGTCGCAGTTCTAATCTCTGTAAAAACGTTATTCGGCGAAGTAATGATTAGTTAAAATAAGAATCGTAACCGTGTTGTGCGGAACGGGTCATAGTATATAATATTATTTTAATGGAGTATGGATTCGTAGTATGTATGCCTCCGCATGCAGGTTAGTAAACTTACAGACATGTAATCTTAACAAAAAAATTCTTCAAAAAATCAAAATATCAAATCGTGTTTACATCTTTATGAATCAAACGGCGTATAATAATATTCAACAAAACAAGAGTTATGAAAATGACCATTTAGGAAAAATTAAAATTCGACAAAATAATAATTATGAATGATGAAATTATACAAATTGACTTAAGACAAACAATTTATTAAAAATTTGACAAGTCAAGGGAGTACCAGGCTACATGTATAGCACAAGAATAGCTTAAGCCTTCGATCTTCGGATCTATTTTTTGTTATTGCGCGAAGCAGTCAAGTTTATTTACGTTAAATATATTCCCCCGCCTCTATTGAAATTGGCGCCCTCACACCCTTATTGATCTTTCTATGACAAGCTACATAAATAAATTTATGTAGCTAAAGAAGTTTCTTCCACTTAAGTAATAAAAATGTGGGTTCAAAGAGCATACGAGATTATTTCCCTTCACATTACTTAGCATGTCCTGAACGGTGACACGAGAAACTTATCTCGAAGGTTTCATTAAAAGCCCGTCTGATATGATTAAGTAAATCGTTTAACGTACGTTCGGCTTACGTCAGATTACGGCTTGACCCCGTCTGACTCAGTTGTGCTACTGCACCAGCCCTGAAGCAAGGATGTAGAAAGTGCTACAAAACTGTAGCCGGGCTTGAAAGGTAAATATCAATCGTAAAGTGAAATAATCCGGTTGTAACTATGCTTTCCAAGATGTTTAACTGGGAAGCGTGTGTGTTGGCGTTTCTTTTGACCTCGATACTTTCCTTCGCTCGAACACTTGTGTAGAAATGGTATCCGAAACAAATTGCGCGCAAACATTACCAACCTTGCGACGTATGCACAGCTTATCTCCGTTTAGGAGGTTCTTTGTTTCTTCGCCTTGTGCCTAAAGCGCGAGCGAACATATCGAAGCACGCGCACATAAATCAAGGTGCGATTCGTCACACACCATGTGTTCATTCGTTCTGGACTCGACCCGTCGTCCGTCAGTTATAATCACTTGCAATCAACGCTCCATCGATAACTAGGGAACTTATACATGGTTAATAGGAGCCTCGTTGTGTGAAAACACTTTAATAGACTGCCAGCAACGCAATTAAGTACAGCTTGGAACTGTGCTTATAAATTACTGGGTGCGGCTGCATTTATTAGCGTTTACTGCTTCTGGAGTTTTCGCACGTGAAAATTTCCAATAGTCTATCTCAGGTTTCATTTCAAGGTGAACGTTGGATAAGATTATTTTGAAAATATGCAGGCGCGTATAAATAGCTACGCAGTAACATTATCGTTGATATTTTATCCGCTGCCCGCTCAAAAGGATTAAGATACAAATATTATTGTTGGCATACTTCATCAACAAATATGATTTTCCATTCGCGAGACCGGAACAAATCTTTCCGCAGCGCCAGTTCTTTTTATTGTGACAATGACAAGTCCACACCACATGGTTTATGTGGACTGCACAATATGTTCCCAATCCGTGCGCTGTGACGTCTTCGTTGGCTGCGGATGTGATGTCATTTGTTTGTTATTTTTAGCCTAGTGTTAGAATTCCAATTCCAATTTCACAACCTGACATGACAATGTGCGCATTGTGTGCATATTGGACCCACGACACATTGTATCCATGCTCGTGTGGGCGGAGATCTTTGTTTACCTCAGAATAAAACCAAAAATGTTGAACAGTTAGATCCTTTAAGAGGCCTTAGCTGACTTTAATATTATTTCCGTGTGTAAAAAAAACAACGATGCGCTAGCAGCTACATTACAGCCGCCAGTTTGAGGAATGCATCTTCAATGGGCATTGCATCTGAAAATAAGCCCGCATCCGCGACTTGACTGCATCACTGTAACTCTTGCTTATATAAACTTGCTTGCTTTGCTCTGTTTAACATCACTCGGTCGTTCGATTTATTTGGAATGAGACTTAGCTGGTCAGTAACCATTCCCGGATAACTCGTGAGTTATGTAAACAATTGAGTGTTCTGTACCAGGAAGAGGTTGATACTGTACACAAGCGACTGGTGCGTTTGTGGTTAGGTAAAATTAAATGTTGGAATATCGAAGTCTTATACAGTTCGGGTGTTTTTTCGGCATTTTACAGCACGCAGCTTACTTATGAAATATAGGCTTAAAACAATTGGCGGTAAGCAGTTATCCTGCTTTTTATTTATGGACCCGTCATCAAAAACAGTTTATTGAAATGTCCAAAACTATGTCTATTAGCGGATTTATATTGTTTTCTTACATCTCCAAATAGAAAGGAAAAGCTCTGTCACAACAAACAAAGGCTGTTAGGTATGCCATTACTTACAAATTGTAAGCTGGGAGTAGAACAATAAAATGTGAGCGAATAAACATTGGATCCCGGCCCCCTGTCAATGGCATTGATTGGAAAGCGGCGACGAGCTACTACCAATTCATATCCATTCGACAGCAAACAAATGGCACTTTCGTGAGTATCGTTTATTGTTGTTCCTTTCGCACCTATACAGTTTCAACATCACACGGACGAAAGAGATTCCCGTGTCGAATGTTGTTTTAGGAAGAGGTGATAGCAATATCCGCTGCAACGGGAGGATGTTTTATTGCACTCGTTTTCGCACGATATATGTTGCGTAAGATCGTCTGCTAAATCTTGCTGAATTATTTAGGTGAAACTTGTCTTTTTCGGTATCCTTGAGCACATATTACAGCGCTTTGTGCCTATGATATGTTGCAATGCGGGATTTCTACGTAGCCTAAATAATAAATAGGCGCAATTCTGTCTAAGTTGTAGAGACATGGCGAGCCGTAAACACGGCGCCCGGCGTCCCTGCTCGCGGGTCGTAACATCAACGACGTAGTGAAGACCCCACTTAATCACATTACGTTGTGCTTTCCTATAACTTGCGTGCTCTAACTTTCCGAGTCCGTAGAACAAAGGTCCGCTGAGTAAATCTAAGAACCTAAACTTGGGTACTTTTGCTGCTCTTACTGATCTACTAAAGTTCCAGTACTAGGTGAAGAAGTAGAAGTCTACCTCTACTAAGTTAAGGCTATTAGCTTAAGTGTTTATTGTATCTATAAGACACTTATCTGATTTTATTTAGATGTATAGGGTTTGCATATTAGATTTGTTACCTACGTGTTGAGATAAACATTTAGGTACCTAAAATACATGTTATGTTTTTTCATCTACCACTGGAATTGAACTAGATTATTTGTATTATTGTTGAAATATAGCGCCTACTTATATAATATACGTGCAAGCCTTTATAAATTCCCTATGACCACGACTGGGCAAGAACGACAATGAATGAGCCCAAGCATGACGTTGAACGGCGAAAGATTGAAAATGTTTGTCCCGCCGATTCGATAGAGCTTTATTGCTTATTGTAAGCTATAGTGGAAGCTTAACAAAGCTCTTCGTGAATCTTCCATTTGATGGTCACTGAACGCATCTGAAAAATGCATTATCATATTTGTAAGTAATGTCGGTAGCTATATTTTTTATCGTTGGAAGTAAAGTGTCACATCACATCGTGTTTAGTTCATGTTTGAAAATTCGGTCAACACTTAAATTAGTTTACAGAGGACGGGGTACTTAGGGACAATATTTGATCTCGCATTTTACAATTATGGCCGCAAACAAACTTAATACTCTAGACGAGAGGAGTTTCTTCTGTCACCTAATAACGTAACTAAATTACGTTTAGGCATGCATACTACATTTTTAAACCACTTTTGAGGTTCATTTAATAAATAACACGCGATATATACAATAATTAACAAAAATAAATAAAAATAAAACTAAAGCTTACTTACTCTAATCCTAAAAATCTATATTTACTTGTGAGTATAGTTGCAAGTTGACAGTGCAAGAAATATCAGTCCCGGTAACTCCCGGTTAATATTTTTGTTAAGAGATGAAAATCGTGACTGTGCTTACTTCGACGCAGTTACATGCATACTTGTTAGTGTACTCGTGATCATGTTGCATGTAACTAAGGTAAGCGTACAGTTGCTCGTCGCTGTCCCAATAGTTGGCATCTTTAATCTTATGTCATTGCAATAGAAATGACGGCAGGATGTCGTCTATTGGGCATTAGTGTGTCGAGCACTCGGACGTTTACCTTACGTCAAAATATCGGAAGCTTAAAAAGTACTCATGGTTTAATTACCCCATTTTTATTTGGACTTCGTTCAGTTTCTAGAACTATTTTCAGTAGACATACTCTTGACCTATGTAGAAGTGCGATTAGATATGTATGTAGGTAGTGCAAGAAATATGCGAGTGGCGATAGACACATTGTCGGCCATAATCGATCACTTATAAATTTATAGACGCACGGCCCCACAACCAAACGTCTAAATATAGCGTTGGGTAAGAAATCTGTTAGATTTTTCAGCGCGTAAGTCCCGTGATGGGCATATAATGAGTCCCTTTGCCCCATTAACGTAAATGGGATTGATAAAAAGGCTGTTAAAAAGCTTGCAAAAATATTCGCTGTAGTGCCGTAATGCGGTCATGGCGGTATCTCGGGTGGGCAGCCGCGCGTGACCGCTCATCTAGTTACGAGTGCCGCCCTATCGGCCGCCCGCCCGCCGCTATCTGACCTCCGCCCAGCTCCATACCCTAACAGCTTGAATTGATGCCGCTATTGTGTAAATTAAATAAGATGATGCTGAAATTGATATTGGATTGATATGACATTGATATCAAAGTAGTTCGCAAGAAACATCAGAGACAGTTGCTACGCTGTCTTTATTAAGAGATAAGCAGTTACCGTGGCCTGGTGGTTTGATTCACGGCCTCTCAACCAAAGGATCGTGGGTTCAAATCCGGGCTCGTGTCTCAAAGTTTTTCGAAAGTCATTACATTTGAATTTTCCATGAGCTTTACTGTGAAGGAAAACTTCGTGAGAAATCCAGCAACACAACAACATTCAATGGTGTTAGTGTATGTCAAGTTTCCAATACGCATTGGGCCCGCATGGGAACTACGGTCCAAACGCTCTCAGTCTGAGAGGAGGCCTGATGAATGATGATGTTGAGTAGGTAGGTTAGGTATGGAAGTTTTTGGATTAATACTCGTATCTTTCGAATCCTATTGTAATTTGAACTCACGATCATTGTTGATTTCCATTGGGTCCACGAATTGATTTAGGTCGCAGTTCGCAGGTTGGCAAGTCCTTTAACCCCGCCCGCCCTACGCCAGCGCCCTCTCTCGCCACATTATAAATTTAACTTAATTATCGACACTTCCGGGGCTCGGGTCGACTTTGCGTTTAATATTAGCAGAGGTTAATTACATCTCTTGTATAACAGCAGGGTGTCGGTAGATGTAAAGCCACCTTGTTTAGATTTATAATTAGTTTATTTAGGATTACTGTCTTTATACACTTATTCCAGAAATTCAAGAAATATTAGACTTATTTGCGTCTTCACATTTTCTAAAACCTACGATTTTTAGTGATCATGTTATGCTAGGTAAAGCCAACACCAGAAAAAAACTTCCTGTGTGTCAAAGGCATAAGCCCAACATATGGTTTTTACCATGAGAGCTAAGGGATATTTTGACATTCCGTTAAAAAGTGGTGTAAGTAAGTAAAACTACAGCTAAAATAAGTTGACAAGATAAATTATACCTATTTGTAATTTTCTACCCCTTTAGAACCATAATTTCGAATGATATGATTTCAAAAATTGATCTTTGCATTAATACTGTATTAGGCGTACTAGTTTGACCGTTTCTCTTAAAATAAGTATTAACTGTGTTTCAGTGTAGTGAGAATATACTATTATATGTATATTATTATTATTCTAATGTATTAGTGTGTGCCTATATCACCTATGTATATGTGCCATATGTGTATATTTTTAATGCACTATTTAGGTAAAAAAAGTACTCCTGTTTCCTTAACTGTAGGGGTACTGTAGAGAAGCTTAACTGGAAGAAATCCTTCTAAAGGAAAAGTTTGATTTCAAACATTTCTTTCTCCTTTTATAGCTAAGAGTAATAATACAATACAATTTTCACCCGAGACGTTCGTAATCAAGTTGAAAACTTAAACGCTGTACATATGTGATAAGTTAAAAGTGAGAGGCATGTTCACTTAAAGTGAAGCTGCGAGAGGCGAGTCGTAGCACTCATAAGTTAAGCGCTAGTGCAGACAGGAGCAAGTTTCAGTACTCGCATTAAGTTTTCACGCCGAGGCACCGCTCTCACGCGCTCTCCGTAAATCTCCACTTCTTATCTACGAGGGTTGCCATACGTCTGAAATTATAGAAGACATGACGGGAAATTTGCCGTTTACTGCCTAATGTAGAGAAAAGTTCATACGTGTGGGATTTCAAAGGTCGGGCCAAAAACAGGAGAATTCTCTTTACCGATTAAACAGCAACGTCGATTATTATAACATACGTGTTATGATTTTGTAATAAAATAAATACATTTCATCGTAAGCTGTAACACACTGAAGTTTTCGAATATTTATGCTTGATATACTGACGCCTGTTTCTGTTTAGGAGGGTGTTTTTCAAAAAACTTTGAATGTAGTTTAAATTATTTTTAAAATAAAAATAGTCTTCTTTCAGTTAAATTGTCTATCTCTAATATTTAAGATACTTTCCCTTCATGCGGCATAGCCGTGGGACACCCTGTATATCTAGCTTGCGAACATGTAATGAATGTGACGATTTCTGTTCCAGCAAAAAATGATGTTATGAAGAAATCAAAATTGCTGCCCAGAAAAAGAGCACAGTACACAAAATGTGCAAAAGTTCGAAAATTCGCATCGAATCCCGAGAAACCGAGAATCCTTTTACCAACAAAAGTCCTAGAAATTCTTTATTTTTGGCATTTCTATTTGCGAGTCTGCATTTGCAAGTTGTCGGCAGTCGCACAGCCCGTGGATTAAAAAACTGTCTGCGAACTCGCATCGAATGTTTGGACAAAAGAAAGTCGACTGTTTATTTATATTCGGATATTTTCAGGGAATGAAATTATGTTGCATTTTATATTGGGCTTTTGTTTATAGGTACGTCTCGTAACTTATTTATTAAGTGTTGCGTTATTTTCTTTGATAACTATTCAAGAATATAGGATTAATAACACCATAATATTTAGGATAAGTTAATACAGGTATGGGGAAACTTTTTCCTTCGCGTGCCAATATATACTAACGAAATATATGGCGGGCTAACTTGTTGCATTTTTGGCTATGTATTTACTGAAATAAAAATATTGATATGTATTTTCTGAAACACTAATTTGGCCATTGCTAAGGAGAATGATATTTTGTAACAATACCAAATCTTCTCTTGATTTTTGTTTGATGGTTACGGGCCGGATTCAAGCCTTCGCGGGCTGGGCTGGAGATGGCCCGCGGGCTGCAGTCTCCGTCTCTTCGAACAAAACAAATAGAGACGGCATCACACCTAACCGCCAGTTAACACTAATCAATGGATGGTGAAACAGCCCCTTACAGTTAAATAAAATTGTATTGTTGTAATTGTTGAAAGTAACAAAGACACCTTTTTTACGGTCTATAAAAGCGAATTTAACAGTTGCACGGTTTAAAATTTTCGCAATTTAATTGTTCTGGAATATTGATTTCAAAACAGCCGTAACTATTTCGTATGAATAATTTCTAATTCGTATTGATTAAGCGTAAAAAAATGATTCAGTAAAAATCAAGGGGCACGGCTGTGCCCATGCCAAGTTAGGCTCCTGTTTCTTGACTATTCGAAAGTACCTAATAAAATTATTATTGACTTTTGAGATGCAAAACAAGTGAAAGATATAAGTACGTAGGTATTAGATCTTTACTGAAATTAAAGGTTTCTTATGCATATCTATAGATATGCAATTACTATTTTCTATAAAACAAACACGCATATAAAATTGTTCAAACTGTCTAGGTATACATGGGTATAGCGCAGACAGTGTAGATAATCGTGCTAGTGTCGTCACATCGTAACAAAATAAGAAGCCAAGGGTTGAAAATAATCCCTCCTCTAGGGATTACGACGCCTGAGGGCACAGACACCTATTTAACCTGCTTTGGAAATCCTTATCTTCATGTAGAAAGTTAGTAAAAGAAGCTTTATTTTGTAAGTCTGAGCGTCAAGTTTCGGTGGTAATGGGGAATCGATTGGACTATAATGTTTACGGAGCGGATTTGTATCAGAGGTGTAATCTCGCCTTTACGCCGCGTCGCGTGCGCAGCGTATCGCAAACGATCTCGTATGATAATTACTTATACCTTAAATAAAATGGTAAAACATTCGTGTTCATATTGTTACAGTCATGTATGAGTACTTGAGCATTCATGAGATGGCTATCTAGCTGTGGGGTAGCATTATTAATGCGTGTGTCTTTAGTAGTTTAATCAAGTAAGTAGGTAATCATCGTAGTTTTTATTTACCTATTTGCTACTTATATACTTATGGGCCAATTATAACTCCTCATTTAAATAGGTACCTACTTTGTTCATTTATTTATAGGAATAGTTTACTTTTTAAAAAATGTTTTGTTTTTATTACGAAACTACCTACATTTGTAAAAAACAGGAAAACCAAGAATGATTAAGGTTATGGATGGATAAATGATAAATTAATATTCAGCTCATGATTATGCACCTACATGTTATGGAACGGATAACCCAACAATTTTGTTTGACATTTCCTCTCGCGAGCACAAAAAGAATTTGTCATATTTTCCCTCCGGCTTACATGCATAACTAGTTATAGAAGCATTAAGTTGCATATAGTACAAGTTTTGCGGAATCTTTGTTGCATGCATATTTGTATGGTAAGCATGTTGGCGAGCGTTGGCGCTGGCGCCTATTTTCTTACTAGTTTTATTCGCGTATCGCACGTCGTCAGGTCAGGACATTCTCGGCGACGCCGACGCGACGCGGGACGGCTAGCCGGCGCATACGCAATGCCCGCTACCAGTATGCAGGAACGGAAGCGACTCAGCCAGCGAATTCTCGGTCCATTGCATTTCCAAAACGTTCACTGTCCAATGGTTAATTACTGACACGCGCAATGTATTCAAAAACAACTCGCTGGTCGCACATAGTGGTAAGCGAGCCGCAAGGTCGCCGGGTGCAGCCCTATCTGCTCCGGCGCCTGCTCTCTCCAAGCTAATTAGCAACGTTTTAAGACTTAAAATTACCCTCGCAAGTGTGCCTTTTGTTGAAAGCTACAAATCAAACGTCGACGTCCTCCTTTCATGTTGCATGAGGCGTCACAAGCGGTCTTATCTAGTGCGTCAATTCGCGTCAAGTCTATTTCTATATTGGACGTGTGATATCCTTATCGAGTCTTGAAGAATAGCTCTGTCCTATATAAATATCTTGAGGCACAAACTAGATGTTTTGCTGATGTTTGTCGCAGCATGAAATATTTGCATGTCTGTATCAAAATTGCCTTTTATGTAATATCTGGCGTGAATGGATTGTAGATAATGGAACAAGTGTTCACTGTATCTTATTACAGGGGCGTCGCAATGACCACATTCCTGCATGTTTTGTTGTTTTATGCTAGTTATAGGTACCGTTTTAACGCCGTTTACCTACTAGAATGTGTCGCCCTTGCTCTATATATTAGTTAGAAAACCATTTTCTCGTAAGTAATGCAGTAAACGTGACTTGCTATTACATCATAGTCACGGTTACTATATTCTAGCTTTTATAGCGTTATCAATTTATTGCAAGTATGAATGAATGCGTACCTATTCTGTTGTGCAACTAATTCATTAAGTTCTCTCGGTCGGTTTGCAGTCCGCTGTAGGTTTACGACGATGATAATGCATTTAATTCCTTGTAAGGGTTTATTGCGTGGTTGGCAGGCCACACAAATATTTATCTTTACCACCATTAGGCACGACTCGTTATTTTACCTACAAGGATGGGGATTCGTCGCTTTTAATTTGTGTTTACATTAAGGTGCGAGCCCTCGGTAAACAACGTTTAAGTAATTAAACCTGTTACATCTAATGCTTTAAATAGATATGGGTGCATTCCTGAGTTTCCTTGCGCGACGGATAGTGGAGATATGACCGTATTGACATGCCGTGGTGGTGTTAGGAACGGTAAATTGGGTAAATCTGTCAGGGAATCGCGTAAGCACGTGACCCGACTGTCGCCGAGGAGATTACCCTGCCATATGCGCACCCCCCGACGACGGTGGATTCTCATTACATTCACGTTCACTGCATTATTTCATTCCATTAGGGGACGCTATCGCTGTTCACTGGCTTTTTAGTTATACTCGGTTAAATGATGGTTTTGAAGGGAATTGATTGACTGCAATATTGCGTCTATAGAAATTCTTTACGAACGTTATTCGTACTTACTCCTTTTCTATTAACAATTGGTTTTTAAAGTGATTAAAATTAAAATTGACAAAAACGCTTCAGGGTATTCGCGTGCGTCATTGGAGATGGGTTCGAGACATGTGCATTTAATGACAAGGGAACAATTAGTGATGAGTGAGGACCAATCAATAACGGTCGGCTTTGACGTATTAGCGTTTGTTTACAGGCAATCAAACGCATGAGTTCAACATTGAACGCACGGGTCTTCCTATGGGACAATAGCATACATTATTTATCGGCAGTCTTTATTAATATGACAGCAGTACCCGCTTTACACAATGCCTTCTGGAGCTCGCGGTTTATTTGCTATCGCTAATTATTTACTGCCTATGTCATAATATTGACCGAGCTATAAACGGGCTGGGAGGTCTGATCCGATGTTATTTCAATTCCGATATTTATGTAGCTTACCGCTCGGTGTATTCAAAGCGTTGAAAGTATGTTTATGACGGAGTTTCTGCTCGTTAACTAATGATGACTTGGAAATACAAGTACCTACCATAATACTAAACACTTTTTTGTAACCTTTTTGTATTTCCTTTTTGTACAATAAAGAGTATAAACAAAACAAACTTAGTTCCGTTACTGATTTTCGGGTATAAAGTAGCAAATCTTCAGGATTAATTTATTGAATCAGGCGTTACTTTGCGGAGGTCCATATTAATGAACTAAGTATACTAAAACCATTACTTTGCTCACCCGCGATCAAAAATAAGCAATCCCATCCCACGCCCCACTAATATTATAATGCTAAGGATTGCAAGTATTTTTGTGTGTTTCCTTCATCACGTCTAAACCGCTGAACAGATTTAGATGAAATTCGGTATACAGATAGTTTGAGTCCTGGGGAAGGACATACGTAGAATAGTTTTATACCGGAAAATTGTATACTTCCCGCGGGATAGCGATAACCGAATTCTACGCGGACGGAGTCGCAGTAACGGCTAGTTATAAATAATTTAAGTTCACGGGTGAGCAGATTAATTGTTTCAGTTCTTCAGTATTAGCTAAAAATTTCTCAGAGTAGGTATTCTTCTAAAGATAAATATTATTTACATTATACCTACCTACGATTTTATGGTTTGTATTCAAACTTGCACCTTCTAAGTTGGCCCCCCGGGCACAAGTAGGAAACCAACTTCAGTTTTTTCCCCACTTGGAAGTACCCCATGGGTTGAAGAAGGAATAAAACTTAAAAAAAAACTTGCTACTTAATTATAATCAAACTGAAAACTATAGCTGCAGTTAAAATCTTAAAAATATGTAAGCAAACGCTCTTTGTGATCTCAAATTTTTATTTTTTTATTTCTATAAAATGTTACAGAATTACGGTTATAAAAACAATCCGCTGTAAAATTTAATTAAGTATACATAAGTTATACAAGAAAGACAAAAATTAAAGAAGCTAAAAGCTACTACTAAATAAGAGAAAATAGAGTCGTGGTAACATATTTATGATACTCTAGCTACTCTTTTCATTTTCTCAGTGTAGTTTCATGTCCGAAACATCACTATTGTAGTCAACGACAGCTTTATATAGTCGTACGCATGGTAGAGGTACGCTTCGATCAAATATTAGTTCCGGTTCCGGTTCCGTAGCCATTACGAAAAAATTAACTAATATTTCTCTAATGATTTCGCATTTTATACGGAATCTTCCAAGTTTAGGTATATTTTATACCTTAGGCTGCTATTTACTCATAAACTACTAATAATTCTCAAGCAAACTTAGCCGTTATAGGTAAGGCCTACTATTCAATGGAGGAGTATATGCGTGATAGTTCTGCAACTTTTTAGACTTTATTTAGTTTACTGCATGACTGAATGTGCCTACCTACAAGACATTTATATTTGTATGCCCTCGGGCGCAGCATAGTGATACAAATCTATTATCAGTGTACCAACTATTTTAACCTATGTTTGACAAATAAATTATTTGTATTTGTATTTGTCCTTGAAAATTTGATATACTTACTACCATCCTGATTTTTTTTAAAAATTTCCACCCACCGGTTTAGATTTTAGAGGGGGGGGACGCTCGATTTTAATGAAAATCTTTCTAGCATTGATAGTCCAAAGTAGCAAAGCCGCGGACGGACGGACGGACAGACAGACAGACAGACAGACATGGCGAAACTATAAGGGTTCAGTTTTTGCCAATTTGGGTCCGGAACCCTAAAAATGAGAAGGTATACGTGCAGTCACGCTCAAAATAGCTCTTAAAGCAGCGTTTCCACCAGAGATGTGCGAGGAATATGTTTTTCATTAACCAATAGAACGCTTCATTTACCTCGCCTCGCTCCGCTCAGCTGTTTCCAAAAGAGACGTGCTGTGCGAGGATGTGTAAACGAAGCGTTTCTATTGGTTAATGAAAACACATCCCTCGCAACACATCCTCGCACACATTATTGGTGGAAACGCTGCTTAACTCCTTACTTAATACTTTGTCAGTGTAATGCAATGTCATTAATTCAAAACATTTCAAACCATCACAACCAGTGTTGTTTAATGCGACAAAGCACTAAAATATTCAGCTACTTCTCAGCTTAACTTTACGTGTGTCGCGTAGGTATATGTATACTTACTTACTGGCGTTCAGAAAGTGGTTCGAGAACAAAATAGATTTTATTTATAAAGTTGCCAATCTTAGAGATCTGCGATTCACAGCGCTTAAAGAGGGTGGCGGGGAAATGGCGCAGTCGAAGTGATTTTTAAGCTCTATTTACACCCAGAGAGTCGTTCAGGCAATCCCTTCGCAGCTTCAGTGGATTGCTATTGCAGAGTTAATCTCGATGGCGGATAATTTGCCAGCATGAGCTGAAAAATGTAAGCCTATTTAAAGGATTTTCTTTTACGTTAAAGCTGAAATACGCTCTAGCGACTCTAGTAGGTTCAAATAGGACGGTTAAGTTAAGTCGGAGCCGTTTAAATGGATATCATAGTTTTGGCAGTTATTTTTAAGTTTATTCCTGACTGAGAATTCTACACAACTTTTGTGCAAAATGAACCGGCAAACAGTTAATTTACCTACAATGATGCTTTCGGATATTGATAAACCATTTCAACTGACTCATTCCTTCTTCTGTAAAGGACATCATGGCTCTTATCTTATCTCTAGCTTATATATATCTATTTCCCACTGCTGGGCATTGGCTTTTTCTAGAGAGACTTTGGGCTGTAGTTTCAACGATTGAACTCGCAGTTTCGTATTGGTTTTCTAGCGATATTTTCCTTCGCCAAAGCTCATGGTCAATTTCGAAAGTATTTCTGCACATAAATTCAAATTAAAAATAAAAAAAAAATTAAATAAATTATTATTATTATTTAGAAATTTAAATTTAAATTTTTTTTGACGATTTCAATACAAATTTTTATAACTGACATTTATGTAAATTATAATTTAATGATGTATTGAATGAATAAATAAACTAAATAAACTAAAACTTAGAACTGCGAGTGTGGCAAACCCCTATGCTGGAGAGTAAGGTTCTTCTTAACCATTTTGATATATATTTTATAATTTATAATATTACCCAAGACCATAGGATTAGCGCATTTCTCACCGTAACGTTAGCATCACAATGCAACGTGGCAATGTAGCCAGCCTTTTGAGCATGCTTCCGCGGGACAAGCAAGACGAAGGCGAATTTTATTATAATCAGTTTGGTTATTTTTAGTAGGTATAGTTTTTAGGTACTTCAATTGCACCTTTTGAATAATATCGTATTTATGGTTGAAAAAAAAATGTTATTCTACTGCTTCAGTTCATTACATGCGTGCGAGAAAGCGTTAATGATGTATATCTCAGCAATTTGCAAGCTCATCTTGTGCTGGCGTGTCACTGTCAGGGAGGGACGTGGGTGCTCCTCGAGCGTTGGAGTGGCTGTCACGTCAAACCAATGGATCCATACCCCCCACCAACCTACTTATATAAATACTATGCCCCCATCCCTTACATACAGTGGAGGCCTGAGGCAGACAGCAAGATAAAGCCTAATGCAAAACGTTCTCCATGCCTTCCCCACAAACGTATCGATGGTACGCGGCCATGGAATACGTGATCCATTTATGAAATTTGCAATGTTAATGAATTATGCGTAGGTATGAGTATATTCTGATGGGCTGCCTGTTATGTGGTTAGGAGTTTGCGCAGTATACCGTGTAGTAAATTGTTATGAAAGGTTGATAAATCTATCGGCATCGTAATCGTTTGTTAGATATACGCACGAATGAAAATTTAATATAGTCATGGTATCATGATAGTGATGGAGAAACATTGACACTAGAACACGAAACACAAAGCAACTGCTAGGTTTTGCAATTTGAAAACTATAATTATAACTTAATTAGATTTGTTACTGAGTGGATTAATTAATATTAAACACAATTTACCTACCTCAACTTAAAAATAAAAATATGAAAAAAAAAACAGATTTTCTTGGTGACCATAATTTATTTTGACTGTAGATACCTACTTTGCATTATCACACACACTAGGTACCTAGCATTCGTAAAAAAAAACGAGTTAATCCAATCACTAGAAAGAAGTAAAATTCAACTGGCAAAGATTTGACCCGAAGAAACAAACATTACAAGTTAAATAAAGGATTATACAATAAAATACAATAAGTAACTCTTTATTGCACACCAACACAGTAAGTAGTACAAAAAACACAGGTATATACATAAAGACTATAAAAACTGTTATAAATATCTCTTGGCTTGATTGATCCTATTTTAAACCACTTCCTATCAAATCAAGTGTAAAACTCGGAGTGCAACTACCCAGCCTTCCAAAAAATTGTAGGTAGCGTCAAGTGGCGTGGCAAGGACCTCTTATCTAATTTAACGGCCCAATGGGAAGCCAGCGCGAGTACAACAAATGTAGCTCGCAATATCCTCGTCAAGCACCGGTATCCAATAATGTCACGAAAATGAAATTTCATTTCGCAATCCTTTCTCAACCCGACCCGACTTTTGCAGGGTATTTTACCAAATAAAGTGTTACAAAAATGGCTAGTTTGAACGGTGAAATATCGTGACGCGCTACGTTACTTTTGCACAATATCTATTCAGGTTCAGTATCAAAGATACTTGGGTAAGAATTTGATGGAAGCTTCCATTAAGACTCGGTGGGAACACGCAAGTTGACGAATATGGCGAACAATGGAGGCGGGCAAGTGCCTCATAAATGATCAAGCAATGATGGGATCGTTTAATTGGCTTATGTCACGTACTACTTACGACATGTGGTTCAATGGCCCCAAACATGACCTTCCGAAATTACAATTAACAAACTTCTGCGAAAACTTGGAGAAGATAAAACTATTCCGTTTCCTCCGAGTTCAGGAACCATATTAGGTTGTTCTTCTTTTTAACTTACAGAAGATTTATTATCTAATTAATTAATTTGAACATCTACGGTATAGTTTTCCTTGAAAGTTTGATATATTTATTACCATCCTGATTTTTTTCAAATTTTTCCACCCACCGGTTTAGATTTTAGAGGGGGGGGGGACGCTCGATTTTAATGAAAATTTGCACTTTAAAGTTGAATATTTCGCAAACAAATCACTGAATCGAAAAATAGTCTTAGCAAACCCCTAATGGTTTTAGACCTATCCAACGATACCCCACACTATAAGGTTGGGTGAGAAAAAAAACACCCCCATTTTACGTATATGGGAGGTACGCTAAAAATATATTTTTTTTTTTTTTATTCTACCATTTTGTCGGCATAGTTTACATATATATATCCGTGCAAAATTACAGCTTTCTAGCATTGACAGTCCCTGAGCAAAGCCGCGGAGGGACACACAGACAGACAGACATGGCGAAACTATAAGGGTTCCGTTTTTGCCATTTTGGCTCCGGAACCCTAAAAACGACCCCAGTAACCTTTTTGATATGAGACACTTTAAACGTCTGAGAAAACGAGAGATTATTTCATGTTCATGTACCTACAACTCAAAAAATAACACACAAGTGGTAAAGATGGCGACTAATCAAAATAATCAGTCTCAAAAACATCAAATTTCCTAATTTGATTTTTTGTAGGATAAAGTCTACCAGTCCATTCTAACATAAGGACGTGTATATATAGGTACTTAATCTCGGACATAGTATAAAATAATCTGGCTTACCTACCTACATGTAACGTCCAGTACCTACCTATTTACCTTATTTACACAACCCGGCCGGCGGTTTCGGTGAGAACAAACACGGTCATCGCCTGTAGGAGTTGTGTTGATCGACAGACAGAAGCTACAAACCGACGGCTCATTCATCAAAATGTCGATGGTGCTCTCATGCATTCCCATAGACAGGCCCCAAAAGGTCTAACTACTGCATTATCGTGTCCATTGATCATTGAGACGCGTTCTCATGATTTCGAGTACTTACGTACTTATACTTGTGGTGTTTGTTGGTTTCAAATTCTTCATGTGAAAATTCTGGAGACATGATTGGGTCCAATCAACGCTACACAACTCAAAAAATACTTAAATGTATGCAAGTCGTTGTACCAGCGTACTTACGTAAATCATTCGCATTTTCAATCAATACTGTTTTTTTTTTCAGCAGTAAACGACGAAATTTCTATCAACTCAGTTTAGTTGGTAGAGTACGGGAAATCCGAACAACTATCCGGCAATAGCCCACGCTATTTTTAAGAAAAATTAGATTCACATTTTTGATCTTTAGTGATAACATCTGCCACCAGAAAGATCTCTCCATTGTGGACCAGAAAAGTGGTTCCCGAAGTTTCCTTCTCACAGTACGAAGATACGAATAGGCGAGTTTGATTGAATTGTGAATCGAAACCGAACTTTAAAAAAAACGTAACTTCGCAAAAATATGAACGTAACAAATGGGCAAAAATGAATAAAGGCATCTTCATCGGAAGCAGGTAATCAAAGTTTCCGGTGAAATGTGAAAGTGTAAAAGCTACTGCTTAATCAAATCCCGTGAATAAGCAACAAACCATTAGCTCCCAGTTTCGTTGATGCATTAGGGAGCGCGAGTTGATTACAGCCCCAATAGTTCCATCACAGGAACAAAGGAAGAAAGTAATTTTGTACACGAGCCCAACCACGTCTTTATTTTGATGAATAAAGGGTCTGACTGGGCACAATCAACCTTGATACTTGCGCATTTTATACGGGCTTTATGGTATTGTTCACTCACATTAGGGGAGGAAAACGCTACGGTAATGAGAGTACTCCATAGCTAAGTACAACTGTATAAGAAAAAAGCTTTAGGGTGGCAAATACTTTATCCCTCTTGGGAGACGTCTGATCGCTGGGGTGGCTGTCTAAACGACGGGATTCGCGAAAAAATCCTATGTCGCACTTGATACAACACAACGTATATCTATGTCGAGAAATGAGATAAAAGTTTTATGCCGCGGTTTCACTCGATATCTGAGTTTAGAAACTGTTATCTGTTTTCTTTGCAATACAATAACATGTTTTGTCGATTGGCTAATAATATTTTTTTGATTTAGTTTTTTTTTAATTATTCGACTGGATGGCAAACGAGCAAGCAAGCGAGTGATGGTG
>NC_133479.1:7856408-7857014 GCF_025370935.1 Choristoneura fumiferana | reverse complement strand
AAAATAAATTGCATTTACACTTACATAGAGTGCAGTCCGGAAGTGGAGTTTCGTAAAATGAAACGATCAAGTAAATCTCTGCTGTTGAACTGATTACCTGTTGAAGAAAGTACATTTTTTTAAAAATTTCGCTAACGCATAAATTTAAACATATTTCAACTTATTAATTCCATAATAACTCACCATTTTACCAGCGCATTATTTGAGTTTGTTTTTAGTTAAAATTCAATCTATAAATAAACATTTATTTATTTTAACTAACTATATACAGATAATTCTTACAATTAAGTGGTGGTTAAAATATATAATCTTAGATTTAAAACATGATTTAAACTTTGTGAGGTCACTAAATAATAATACATGATTTCGCTCCAACCAACATCTTGCAATTAAAGTTGCAATATTTCATCGAAACTGTCTTTTATTTTACAATTAATTTTTTGCCCAAAATAATAATTTAGTTTAGTATCCAAAATGTGAGGAACGCATTCTACATGAATTCCAGTTGAGAATGGCGCAAAGATTTAATAAACGCCCACTCAATTTCGTGGTACAAGGCATGCAGTCGTTGTCAAATGTGCGGCCGGGCGGGCGAGCGGACGAGGC
>NC_133479.1:7821877-7856308 GCF_025370935.1 Choristoneura fumiferana | reverse complement strand
AAAAAGGATCCTTTTTGGAGTCAAATTATAAATAGGATAGAATTATTTTTATTGACAAAACTCAAATTAATACGAGTACAAACTAGACGAATAATTGGTGATTTTATGTAATTTAAACGTTGTGTAGGGCACGGTAGACGGACGACCTTAAAAGGGTCGCTGGCGGCGGATGGATGCGAGGGGCGGAAGACAGAATGTTGTTGGCGCGCCATGGAAGAGGCCTATGTCCAACAGTGACTGCTATAGCCTGATGATGATGATGATGATGAGCATAAGTGAGCCCGATTGGAGAGAAAATTACAAGGTAAGCAATAGGCGGCCTTAGTGATTTTTCTATACCTCTTAGTATGAGTTTTGCGTATACCATGTTAAAACCTTTTTTTCAAATTGAAAAAGTTTTACTTGTACATTATGCACAGTAGCCGTAATAAAGGTATACCTACACCTAACGTGCCTTTTAATGGCCAAAAATGAAGTCCTTAAAAGGGAAAAGCAATTGCTGTCTTATGAATAAGTTAAAGCAGCAAGTTAGCTCCATTGGCCCTGTTGCGGAGAGAGGCCCTAATGGCCCTCAGGGCTCCATCGTTAGGAATATTCCTACTTTGCTTCGGACTATGTGTTAACGCCGTGTTGGAGCGCTTGCAATTGAAAGCTTTTTAGAATAGGGTCATCGAAGATGTTCGTTGAAGTTTAGTCACAGAACATTAACATTGCAGCATTTTCTAGGCTATATCATGGTTATTGGAAATAATATTGCGTTTTTCTTGTCAACGACGTCGTTTCTCTTGAACTATTAAGCTACATCTTTATCCTCGTCTGCACACCATTAAGTGAGATAGAGGAAAATTTGTAGGAGGAACGGTGTTAAATGTAAATTTAAAAAAAATATATAGTGAGAAGGTAATTGGTCAGTTTCCTGGGTATAAAAAATATTATTTGACGACGATGATGGTTAGAGAACCTGGCTATATGAAGCTTGACGTCTCGGGTTCGATTCCCCGCCGAGACAGATCAACACCCTAGCCTATTTACGTCCCACTACTGGGAACAGGCCTCCCCTCAGAATTACTTCACTTGTGTGTGCAGGTTTCCTCACGATGTTTTCCTTCACCTAATTTCGCAAATGAATTTCTAAAAACTCAAGAGGTGTGGGCCGAGATTTGAACCTCCGACCCTCTGTTTGAAAGGCGATAGGTCAAACCACTAGGCCACCACGGCTTTTTTGTTATTTATTATTATTATTTAACGACCGGATGCAAAGTGGTTAAATAACCTAACTGCGAAGATTGAGATCCCGGATTCGATTCCCGGCCGGAGCAGATATTTGTATGAATAATACGAATGTTTGTTTCCGGGTCTTGAATGCTTTATATGTATTTATGTATGTATTTATCTATATAAGTATGTTTATCCGTTGTCTAGTATCCATAGTACAAACTTTATTTAGTTTAGGACTAGGTCAATTTAGCGTCAAGTCATATTTATTTATTATTAGGTACACAAATTAATTGATTTTGACACATAATTGAGAATGACATCATAGTTAAATAATTGCGAAAGTTACGAAAACCAAAGCGTATTGTGGAAGATCATATAATTTTTATAAACCTGCTGTTTATTTACGGCGTTGCAAATATCTATAATTGAAAACTTTAATTTAGTCATTACAGCAGCAGTTCCATTGTGAAAACGCAAGGCTGTTATTAAAGGTTCTCATTCGATTTGGGAACTTAAAGCTTCATGTTTAGGTTGTGTTTGTGTTGTTTAAATAATGTTGAATGAAAGGCAATGCCGTCACAATATCCCACTAATGACAGGCACTATTAAGTTTAAACACAAATATTCGTCGTGCTTTTCGCGGGAACACGCTGGAGTTAGAATCAAACGTTTTTTTAGCCTTTGTAGGAAGGTAATCAAAATTAAGTTTGTCATTCAAAAAGCTATGGTAGCTTTTTTGGATTGATCTCCATCTTTTGGGTAAAGGCATTCGAACAACTGCCTCCGATGCACTGCGCAGTTTCTCGGATTTTTTGTAAGTCAGCCTTAAGTCAAATGGAAATAATATCATGGGACACTTGACACCAATTGACTTAAAGTACTATTCAATGGAAAAAATCAATCGTGTAAACAAATGTGGCGACTGACATTGACACTTGACTGACGACTGGCTGACTGACTGACTGACGTTAGCTCTAGTGATGTGAATGCTCTTTAACATACTTCAATCAGCAGTAAATAATTATTTTGAATTTATTCATATTTCATTATTTAAGTATTTATTATTTGTATGTTTACAGCTATGATAAAATAGTAGCGAAATGAAAATACAAGTTTATTTATACCGCCTTATTTTTTTTAATAAAAACTTCTGTCCAATGGGGCAAAGAGTCAGAATGGCGGGTGAAAGGTGACCCGGGCTATTGTAGCTGGGGGGATATTGTATCTGAATCGTCTGATGGCGTCCTTACGACGCCATTTTCTTCTCGGCCATTTTACGTTGTGTTCGTCAGAAGACTATCTTACCAAACACACATGAACATGGCGAGCATGGCGTCGTATGGACGCCATTAGACGGCTCAGATACAATATCCCCCAGCTACAATAGCCCCGGGTTACCATTTTATAAATATAAAATAAAACTATACAAAAACGGCTAGAGCGGACTTTGATGAAATTTGGTATGTAGATAGCTGAACATCTGGAATAACACATAGGCTACTTTTTATTCCGTTATTCCCACGAGATAGGGATAATAATTCGAAATAACAACCGCTGGAGTCATGAAATTTGGCATGGTTGTTTTTATAATATAACGTAATATTACGAAATAAGTATTAGGTATGCTTATGATAACGCTCTACAACCTGAACCAAAAATTCCCCAATTTGCAGAGCCAGCCATAATTTATCGGTAGGTAAGGTTGGTTCAGTCAAATAATTATTTTGTAGGTACAGCACTAATTTCCAGAGACTAGACCGACCATAGACCAAACTTCGTGAGGAAAAAAATTATCAATGTCAATTGACAAATATAACGGATTTTCGTCTTCCAATTAATTATATAAATAAACATATTTACACGATTATTTAATGATAAAAATGATTGTTAAAAACAGTGGTGGAGTTCATTGAGATGTGAATATGATCGGGATTGGCGTTCAAATGTAAGTAACTACGGAGTAATCGTGAAAAATTGCTTTGATCATGTAAATGATTGATTTTTTCCAATTGAATAGTAACCTAGTCCCAAAACTAAGCAAAGCTTATACTGTAGATACGGATAAACATACTTGTATAAATGAATACATACTTAAATACATATTATACATCCAAGACCCGAAAGCAAACATTCGTATTATTCATTCATACAAATATTTGCCCCGGCCGCAAATCAGTAGTCAGGATCTCTAACCATTTGGCCATCCGGTCGGCAAGTATGAGGTAACATACCTCATCCCAGCCTATATACGTCCCACTGCTGGGCACAGGCCTCCTCAGGGAACAAGAGGGCTTGTGCCATAGCTCCCACGCAGGCCCAGTGCGGATTGGGAACTTCACACGCACCATTGAATCGCTTCGCAGGTTTGTGCAGGTTTCCTCACGATGTTTTCCTTCACCGCAAAGCTCGTGGTAAATTTCAAGACTAATTCCGCACATGAATTTCGAAAAACTCAGAGGTGCGAGCCGGGGTTCGAACCCACGACCCTCTGCTTGTGAGGCGATAGGTCAAACCACTAGGCCACCACGTCTTCAACATACCTAGTAACATACCTAGACGTTAGGTAATCACAGGCAAGCGATTATAAATAGATAATTATTTTATGGTACATAATAAGCATCTGATTGCATAATATTTTTTGAACAATAGAGTCATTAGGGGTAACCGTGAGCAGTGGGTAAGTTGTGCTCACCCTTTTTATCTACAAAGGGCAGAGGAAAAAGTTGTGATATGTGTAGGGAACTGAAAGGTATGATAACAAGGACTTAATATTCATTTCATTTCATTTCATTCATTTATTGCATATCACATTACAAACATAGATGGAATTATAAATAGGCAGGTATACAAGTGACGCCCTGTTAGGACACAGCAATATTAGAGGGCCAATTAAGTATTTCATTTTATAAATTGTTTTACATAAAATAAATCTATGGTTACAAATATCTGATATAAATTCTTATTTACTATTATTATTAATGATATACTTCAAACATATATAGTAGCTTAATACCTAATTATTTTACATACTTAGGTTTCTACTTACTGACATCATTAAAGAACTCAGTTAAACTATAATAACATTTGTTGACTAAAAACAATTTTAGATGCTTACAAAATAAATGTGGGCTTTCGAGGTTTTTTATACATCGACAAGATTGCGATATTGTGTCGTTCATGTTTAAACTATAATTTTTGTCATATTGACAAAGATTTTCACATGAAACTGAACATAACCAAAGTAAATCACTTATTGTTATATTAATTAATTATTTAACTAGTATTCTGTATAATGATATGAGGCTATGTTCTGTATGAGTAAAGTTGTGTGAGCATCTATCAAAAATCTCGGTTTGGGGTAAGTGTAAGCGTATTGTATTAAATGCATGGATTGGTGATATGAACAATGTACCTTTTATATGTATAAGTCGATCTCTCATTATCTAATTATCTAGTCTTCAAGATAATTCGTTATTTAAAAGTTTATAACTATTAAAAAACAATGCGCACACTTGCCCGAACGAATGCGCACACTTACCTGCGAAGCGGGTGAAGTGTGCACATTTAGATTTTTTCCCATCAACCCTTTTGTTGTAGTGTCAAAGTTATTTACGCTATTACTTAATTTCCTGTCTCCTGATGGTAAGAGATCACCACCACCCATAAACATCTGCAACACCAGCGTTGCCAACATAGAGGCCTAAGATGGGATACCTCAAGTGCCAGTAATTTCACCGGTTGTCTTACTCTCCACGCCGAAACACAACAGTGCAAGCACTGCTGCTTCACGACAGGATTAGCGAGCAAGATGGTGGTAGCAATCCGGGCTGACCTTGCACAAAAACGCCTGCAAATTTATTCCTTACTGTTTCATTTTGTCATGAGTTTAAATCCAAAAGTGCGCACACTTGACCCGAACGACCCACCCGACTGTATAGTAGTATACCTACTAATATTACATAATACTTTTCCCCAAATAATGCTATTTAAAAAAAAAATTGATATAGGGTTACAAGCGGTACCCGGCATGCGGCCCTCTTTGTATCCCTTTCCATTTGGCTGTCTAAACAGCTCATCCAATACTTATTTCCCGCAGAACTATCGATAGTAATACACCGGCGCCATATTGAAAACAAACCTAACGTACCACGTTAGGTTATTCTTACCTCGCAGACTCGAACAAAATGAAACACCACCAACGTAACTAGACCTCCGATATCTCACACGCTTACCCTTTAACATCTGAATACCCATAGGCCGAAGAACACGGGGGATCTTCGTATAATGGGGTAGGGCGTAAGGAGTGGAATTCGAAAAATTCAATTTCCTAACTGTAAATTTAGTACAGTGTAGAAATAACAGGCTTTCAGTTCGAACGGTCCCGAGAGGCAGGGTAAGAATGTAAAACATAGAAAATGGAGAGAAATTACACGTACAACATTTCGTCTGGAGGAGATCGCGCGATAGGGGCTGTTTCTGTGTATAATCAGAGGGGTAGGTGAAAAATCGAATTCGATATTTCGTTGTCAGGTCGTCCTTGAATGTGGGATTTTGGGTGTTAAGTGGAATTTTGGGAGAGTCACGAGGGGAGCGTTTAATACTCAGTCAACTACGTGAATTTTAAGCACGCTTCAATTTGCTACGTCTGAATTTGGTGCTTTGGCTAACAATGTTAAGTTAATTTCAAGTTGAGATGCAATTAGGATCGTTTGGATAGACGTTTTAGGGTTCGCTAATGTTAGTACCTAAGCTACTGTTGGAAAAACAATACTGTCATTTACTGTTACAATAGCCGTGGTGGCCTAGTGGTTTGACCTATCGCCTCTCAAGCAGAGGGTCGTGGGTTCAAACCCCGGCTCGCACCTCTGAGTTCTTCGGAATTCATGTGCGGAATTACATTTGTAATTTACCACGAGCTTTGCGGTGAAGGAAAACATTGTGAGGAAACCTGCACAAACCTGCGAAGCAATTCAATGGTGTGTGTGAAGTTCCCAATCCGCACTGAGCCCGCGTGGGAACTATGGCCCAAGCCCTCTTGTTCTGAGAGGAGGCCTGTGCCCAGCAGTGGGACGTATATAGGCTGGGATGATGACTGTTACAATATCACGTTTCGTACAATTACACAAAACCCATCATTATACAATCGTGATACAAGTATTGTTACTATTGCAACAGATGTTATGAGTATTAATTTATGTTGGGAATTCCGGAAATGACTCTAACATGAGGGACGAGAAATACCACGTGACGCAAATGTCAAAGTTGTCAAATGACCTTAGCTACGACAAATACATTTTTTGGAAAACCATACATTATGATATGAAATACGGGCAAACGATAGTGAACCCTTTTCCGACCGTTCACCGGTGATGCCCGTGTAATGAAGCGTCGACATAATTCGTATGTGTTTTTGTAGTCACACACAACACACATACACAAACAAACATCACGCCTGTATTCCCAAATGGGGTAGGCAGAGCACACGAAACGTTACCGCTTCGGAGCCACTTTTAGCAATTTTAGGTTTAAAGTTTGACAAAAACGGTACAATAGTGACGGGTTGCTAGCCTGTCGCCTACGATATATCTTAACCTCGGTTGCCTTTTTTTTGTCTCAATTTATTTATTTATTTTTACTTTAAAAAGTTAAAAATCCAGGTAAAAAAGAAACATAGTAGAGATTAATTAACACAAGAACCCGGTTCTTTTCAATTACATTTTAACTGTAATGCAATAAAAGTGCAAGTGCACGGAGTAATTAAAACGAGCTAATCCAGCTCTATCTAGAGGATGCGCGGATGCAGATGTAGCTTAAAATGAATTTTAAACCTCAATACTCAGTACAAGTTTGTTTTTACCTGACTGCTCGAAGAAAGGTTATATTTTTCGAGCATATGTAGGTTTCTTTGTACGAGTATTAATTATGTAATTTTATTTGGTCCTGTAGCCTAAACGGCTGGACGATTTTCAAAATATGAGATATTATATATTCGTCAAAACTGTCAGATTGCCACATGTTATATAATATTTCAAAGTGGAAATAAATATGGAGGGAGGCCTTTTTTATAGTACCTACATAAATGGGTATCAAATGAAAGCTTATTATATGTAATTAGCCCTTTCCAGGTACATTATATATTGAAGTGTCTGAAGATTTCATTATAAATGTTAATTAACCTTGTATATTTCACTTGATTGTAAGTACTTTTATTCGTTAATATGCTTCTAGCAAAGAGCAAATCCGGGTGAGGATGCGTATCAAACGCTATTTAACTCACTAGTGCAGTGTGTGAATCCGGCATAAAATATAATAGCCTATTAAGACACAGCGTGGCACTATAGCGTAACTGTTATGGTAGCATTAGATGCCACCTTGTAATTGTAGCACGGGAGCTGTTACACAAATAGAGGGACATTAAAGGGGTTTAATATCGAGCGATAATTAACTTTAGTGCACGAAATATTTTTCTTTCTGTTCATATTAGTATCTGACCAACTTCATCCACGGACACTGCTGGACATAGGCCTCCCCCAAGGCTCTCCGCGCAGACCGGTCTTGTGCTTTCCGCATCCACCGCGATCCCGCGATCTTAACCTGGTCGTCGCTCCATCTAGTTGAAGGCCTACCGACAGCTCGTCTCCCGGTCCGCGGATGCCATTCGAGATTTTACCGACTTACCTTTCCCTTTACTAATCCAAGTTACAAGCTTGTTGTACCAGGTGTAGAATTTAACAGGAGCAATAAATAATTAAAACAGATCTTGCTCGTCTCATTGAACGAGATAAGTTCAGTGATTTTTTTAAATTAATGGAGCCTAGATTTTCCCTATTTCATAGAAATTAAAAAAAAAGAAAAATAAATTTATTTATCAAAATAAATTAATTTAATAATAATGAGTGAATTAGGTGGTATCACCAATGTATATCAGTGTTTTTCAATCTTTTTCATGACACGACCCCTTTAGTATAAAGAAATATTTCGCGACCCCCCTAAGCACTGTTTTTTTTCATGTATTTTTTATTTTGTGACAAATAGGTATAATTAGATAACATTTTCTTAACAAATATTTTAAAACTTTTTGTTAATTTTACTTTTCCAGTAACTCCGCAACTCTGCGACCCCCTTAAAGAGACCCCACAGGGGGTCACGACCCACAGGTTGAAAAACACTGATGTACATCATCCTAGCGTAGAGCAATTAACGTTGTCTGTGACGCTACAAATATAAAAAAAAATCTTAGTCAAATATAATGTCAGAGATGGCGGCGCAACGGGGTCACGCCGTTTTTAATATTTTAACAAATGGTTTTTACCATTTTGTTTTTTAATTAATTGTGTACCTAAGCTATTAATTGTTTAGGCAGGCCATGTTAACAAAAATAAATGGTTTATTTTATTATTGTTCATTGTGGCGTTCTAAGGGTAATATTTTTCTAGCTTTTTTAAATGCTTATAAAATAAATGTCAGCTCCCGGTCCACAGTTCCTTTACTTACCGCCCTAATGCACTCCATTCCTTTCGATAATGTGCTGCCATAATTTGCACTTTATTTTGTGATTCAGAATTATCGGAAAGGAAACTTAGGAATATGGCTGATTACACTTGTACAAATGTGTAATGTCTATGAAAAAACCTGTTTCAAAATTTGGGTTCCAAATAAGATTGTTCTGTTAAAGACACATGGACTTTCTAGTTTATTATTATTTATTATACTTATTTTAGGTTATTTTATTTTGTTAATTTTTTTTTACATAGTTTTTGAAAAAGCCGTGGTGGCCTAGTTTTTTGACCTTCAGTGGCTTCTCAAGCAGAGGATCGTGGGTTCACATTTGGATATCACATCACATCTGAGTTTTTCGAAATTCATATGCGAAAACAACGAGCGATTCGAATTTACGGTGAAGGAGGAAACATCGCGAGCAAACCTGCACCCGTGAAGCAGTTCTATGTGAAGTTCGCAATCCACACTGGCCTCATCTGGAAACTACGGTCCAAACCATTTCGTTCTCAGAAGAGGCTATGTACCATCTGCCAATTAAGTGGTGTATCAATTTTTAAACAAGTTCCTATCAAATGGATATATCGCTAAAGTCGAGCTTTCAAGTTGACAAACACGTCTATTGACATTATTGTTTTATGACATGCAAACGATTATCAACTTTAAGCCGCGATTACACTGAGTCGTTCACCGCCCTTAATATGGCCGCCGCAGTAGACGGACAGACTAATGTCAAGATGACGTTCGTTCGCCTAATGAAACAAGTGCGGCGACCGCAATAGGTGACAGTGTAATCGCGGCTTTAGGGTGGTAGACCACATATTTGGCTGATGGTTCGAAGACTGGGATGTAAATTATGACTAAACTAACATTTACACTCGCAGAGACAACAACAAACATGTACACAATTTACCCCACACCTGGGTAAAAATGTGAAATACCTAAAACCTCCCAGGAAGTTAATAAAGCGCCTGTGTCACCCCACAGCCTAAACACACAAGCAGTGCGTGCAATTATACGCGATACATTACATATTCCCTGGGTACGGTGGCCCAATAAGGCGCCGAGACGTGTTTTATTGAAGCACGTACGTGCAGTGTATCACGGCAGGCAGAAGGTACACTCGAGAATGTAGATAAAGTACGACAGTGCGTTTAAGAACATGCTTTTAAAGAGATGATATGATTTTAAGGCCTTGTTTCACCACCCATTGATTAATGTGACTGATAAATGTCGTATACCTTTACTTGCCCGAACTTAATTTGCCCGAATTTCACTTGCCATACCAACGTTTGCCATAAAATATAATAATATAGAACCGTGCTGTTTTCAGGATTTTTTTAAATGTCATCTTATATAATGCAGTAGGTTAGGTTAGGTTAGTTTAATATCAACTGTGAAGAAAATACTATTTCAGAAATAAATTACTTTATGGCAAATGAAAATTATGGAAAACGATACATTATGGCATATGAAATTCGGGCCAACGATAGAGAACCGATAAATGTGATGCTGTCCCTGTTTATGAGGAAAAAATAATTAAATATGGCATCACAGAGATATCTTAGGTAATAAAATTTATCAATAAGTGACGGAACAGGGAGAAAAATTTAATAAATATAGGTTATATTTTGTTGGTTAGTTATATTTTGAGATTTCACTTGGGTCTCGTAGGAACATCCGAAAGAAAAAGTAAAATAATAATAATATGCATTTATTGATACACTAAAAATACGTCTAATACAATGACATTAAAAAAAAACAGAAGATAAAAAAAGGACACATACAAAAGCAAAAACGAAACAAACACGTTACAAATAGGTATGTGGCAAAAGGCTCAGGCAGCATTTTCAGCCTGCGCCGTCCCACAGCGGAAAGGGTAAGACTCACAAAATAAAATAAAAATAAAATAATATAAGAAAAAAATAACCGTCCAATAAACACATACACAATTATAACACATATTTACTGGAGCCCTAAAAAGAAAAGGGGGATATCTGGCAATTCTCTCCCAAGACATGGGAGTTAAGTCATTTTCTCTTAGCGATTTTTCTGGATTTTGGGGTAGTATCCATTTCCATCTAGGTTCCACTAGGTTGATATGAGCGTTCTCCTAATTTCTCCCCTGAAGACTGAGAAAAACAAAGTAAAGTTATGGGTTATAAATACACACACACACACACACACACACACACACACACACACACACACACACACACACACACACACACACACACACACACACACACACACACACACACACACACACACGCAAACACACACACACTCACGCATGCACGCACTCATATACTCACAAACTTTCACCTTTAAACATTAGTAGGACTCCTTATTATGGTTCAGAATTTACCTCTACGGTCCAGTAATTAGACAGGCAGACGAACAAACAGACAGCGGAGCATTAACTGACTCCGCTTGGCAACCCTTACGTATATATTCAATTTGTTTTAGTCCTTTGTTAGCTTAATCAAAACATTTCAACAAGTACCGTCGTTGCCGAATTATTATATTTTAATAGCCAAGAAACACTGAAAAATCACTGTTTAATTATATAATCTGTAGCAAGTGCAAATTCAAACAGTTGAATGTAAATCATTTTGCACAGTTTCGTACAAAATTATGAAAATTAATTAATTCCCACAAAATTATAATTACGTGTGATACCACAGAAGCCATTCTCGGTAAATGCAAGTATACTTGAGCTGGGGATTCAGGTATGCAACATAACATCTCATGCCAAAAAACCTACGAAAGGAAGTGCGAATATTGATAATAATATTTCAAATGTTTATTTGATCGAAAGTTTTAAATCCCGAAAGTCCATTTGATCGAAAGTCTGCAAATCTGAAATGTATAATAGTAATCCCGAATATTTAGTCGTATCGATATTTAGTCGAAATGAGATCTGCAGGGCTACTACGAAATTCGATAATCGAAGTTCGTATCGTACCTCCTTTCTCCCTCTTATTAAATTATATAAGCATTGGCGGGACGGTATGATACGAACTTCGATTTTTGAATTGCGTAGTAGCCCTGCTGGGTTTATGGATATCAAGTCTAAATGCGATTTACTCATATTGAGATCTAGTCGAACAGCGACGTAGACTTATAGATACTAACCCAAAAATACTTACATTGGATCCTTATCTTGATAACAATTTACATGGATTAAGACCAACATTATGTATAACGATGCGAGGTCAGTAAAATCATTATAATATGTATAAATTTTACATTCTCGTGTAACAATTATCTGCATAGTAGCTAATTGGCGTACCGCGAAAGTGATTCCCAAATGACAGGATCATGAATATTAATGGTAATTAATACTGCGCGTTAATTAAAGTACTGGCAATAGTACGATTACATACACGTTATTAATCTGTAGTATAAGAAACAAAATAATTTAATGCGCGTAAAAAGTGCAGTGGAAGTTATCGCCACTTGCGGAGTTTTTATTCGGTTGGTTGAGTAAGTTTGACAAAAAATATTGCAACACTGTTAAAAGATACATACAATGTTAGGTTGCTAATTAATATTGAGTAATATCAGAATAAACAGTAGCAAATATGGCTAATGTCGCTGCAGCATCATGCTGAGTTATGACCCTTATTTGTGCTTTTCGCCACTAAGAAAATACTTAGTTAAAGTTGAGTTACCACTAACAGCTCATACTTTGAAAGTTTGTAGGTACTCAGAGCAAATGATATAAAAGTGCATCGGACAAAATATTTCTTCAATGTTCGTTTTTTCGCCTGTCGTTGGAGCAGAGTATATCACTACTACTGTTTCTAGAGTTTGGGTGGAGTATAGAAGTTCGTAGAGTTTCTTTATCCCAAGTTCAGTACCTATTACAGACACAGCACACCCGGCCGATAACGTTACGAACTATTAAACAGCGCGAATTGGCTTTCGAACTTACTCTGCTCTCTGTTACATGGAGCAAGGATCAAGGATATATAGAAGTGTTGTAGGTGATAGCCAACATGGTGTTCATTGAGTGGGCAGCAGGGAAGGCAGCACTAGTGCTGGTGGTGCGTTGTTGCGGCGCAAACTACCAACAGCCTACCCTTTCTTTTTTGTCTGGGGAAAATCCTTTGTGGATGCCACCGGCCCAGGGAGGCCCGCTCCTGGTGTACCCACTAAAAACCCCAGGGTGTTTTTTTGAAACTTGAAGTATTGCTTTGAACTAGCAGGATTGCTTTGAACTAGGTAAACCTGGGCTCGAACCTCTGAGTTTGTCGAAATTCATAGGTATTATGCAAAATCCCATTTGAAATTCACAATGAGCTTAACGGTGAAGGAAAACATCGTAAGGCAACCTGCGCAAGCCTTTGAAGGAATTCAATGGTGAGACTGAAGGTCCCCATTAACAGTGGGCCCGCGTGGGAACTCCGGCTCAAGCCCTCTCATTATGAGAAAACCCAGGATAGCAGACAGAAATCATAAAAGGACAAAACCCTACTAGAAAATATTTTTAAACGTCTAAAATTTTGTAAAAATGTTTGTCAATTTTCTCATGTGTCTACTTACTTTAGGCAACTGTTTCAACTTTGCCCTCTGGCCCCAACATTGCCTGATTTGATTTAGAGTCGATAACATAGGACTCGTATAGGTTTTTTAAACTTTTATCCACACGGGAATTATTATTACGGGGATAAAAGTTTAAAAACCTATGGGTGCTAAGTTATCGAATCTAAATCAAATCAGGCAATGTTGGGGCCAGAGGACAAAAAGTTGAAGCAGTTTACGGCACTCAGAAGTTTGACCCATTTGCGTTACAAATAGCTAAATACGGGTCAGTTTTATATATGCCCTCAGTTCTCTGGATAAGATTAATATAGGTATTTGAGTAAGTAAATCGAACACAATTTCATAGATTCTACATCCGTGTTATTGTGTAAGCTAACCCCTCTTAGGTCAGAGTTCCAGCTTAGTAGATACCTACATACACGGTATCCACATGCCACGCGGATAGAATTGCGAGCTACTGGCACGAGAACACGTTGTCGTACGTTGTTATATAATAATACCTAATAAATTAATTGATTACATTCTCCTAGAAAAAGGACGGATCGATTTCGAAACCACACTCCGCAAAACTTGCGTGGCGGTCGTAGGTACGGCCGACGCGAAGCTCAAATGGGACTGGGCTGGCCACGTTTGCCGCATGCATCCCAAGAGGCGGGCACAGGTCACTCAGTAGATGTCAACTTATGCGGTGTCAACTATATTAGAACTTCTATTCTTAAAACCCTCGTTAATCATTATTAATCCTTGCTAATATTTACAACCCTTGTTAAGGTCAGCCCTAACAATCCCTATTATTTTTACAGATTTCTTACTATTCTTACTAATTCGTACTAATCCTTACTACCCCTTACTAATTCTCACTAATAATTACTCAAGACTAATCTACTAAAACTAATTGCTAAGGACTAATCTCTGCTACTTAATCTTTAATAATTACTAATCCTTGCTAAATCCTGCTTATCCTTATTAACCACTTGTATCCTTATCTATCTATTTTTTTAATTACTACTATCCTTACTAATTCTTGCAAATCATTCCTCATCCTTACTAATCTTTTTAATCCTTATTTCCTTTTGACTGATGCGTTGTCAATCAGTCACAATATTCTTTTACAGGTGTAGATAAACTTGTAGTCCAATTATAAAATCAATATGTTTATTCAGGAACTAGTTTGCAAATGTCACTTTTAAAAACTACCAGCGCTTTCGGAAAGACAATCATTGCCTGGATGAAAAAATACGCAAAAAGCTGTAAGAAACTTGGCAGAAAGACATTTTTTCAAAAAATAGGAAATACATGTACAGCTAAAAAGTAAAAATTACAGGAACGTTGAAGGTCTGATGAGATTTACCGATCATGATCAAATTTAATTAAATTGTAACAGTGTTCAGTGAAAGTGTAAAATGCTTCCACCGTCAAATAAAAACCAAGTGAATTTTAATCCCATTTCATTATCATCTTCATGTACTCACAGCGTTAGGTAAATTAATGGCTACAGAAGAGAGAACGAACGGCGAACATAAAAGTCTAATCGAACGATCATAATCTCAATAAAAAGCTAAAAATGATCATGACATTTTAGAACCAGTTCGCCATTTGCCAAATGTGGCCGTATTCAACATCTGTATCAAGAATTTTTTAATTAAAATCCTAAGTCAACGTTTACATTAATTTATAATTGACTGACTGAGTCATCAATCTCCATCGCAAACTATGATCATTATTTGAAATTTCCATAGGAATATAGCAAAGCACCCAGCACCCGATAACTCTCTCACTTATTTTCATATTAGAGACTTCTACTATTGAAAGCAATATTCCAATGGTATACAAACGCGCCTATAACTTTCTTAACAGCTATAATAGCACAGATATTATGGCACTTATAGAAGTTAGTTTAAAAGCAAACTTCCACTTTCACAATACACCGGTTTTACTATTACCTTACTCGATTGTCTGACGAAATCTAAGATACTATATCTTTTGTTAGCACACGTTAAGGAAACAAAGGACAGGGTGCAGCATTTAATTTTGTAAGCAGAAATTTCGAGGTAGAATCTTCACTCCGTTCTTTGACAAAGGTACACTAAAGGAATTTTATTGCTATGTCCTTTGCAAATGTTTTGTGCAGCGGAATTAAATGAATAGTTTTGTATTTGCAAAACATAGGTACTCATAAAGTTTTATAAAATAATAGGCAAGTGTCTTAAAATATCGAATTAGTTAGTTATTTAGATTATCAGGAAATAGTGCGACGCGTATTTTTCATTTCTCAATTAAACGAAAAAATAAAAATATACTAGCTGTTACTAGAAATTGTTTATCGTTATTCCGCTGGAACTATGCAATTTTCCGGGACAAAAACTATCCAATGAGCTTCCCCGGGACTCAAACTCTCTGTATACCGAATTTAATCTAAATCGGTTCGCCGGCTTAGACGTGATAAGATAACAAACAAACAGACTTACTTCTGCATTTATTATTTTAGTGGTACAGTTCCGCGTGACGTAACGTCGTGCGTGATTTATCCGTCAAATAAAATTAATCAATGGATGGTGAAACAGCCCCTAAATAAAAAAACATTTCTTTTACCTAACTTTCTTTGTCTGTAACAGGAGGGCTACTAGGAAATGCGAAAATCGATGTTCGTATCTTGCTGTCCCGCTGACGATAATATTATCTAACACAAGAGTGAGAGAGACGGTATAATACGAACTTCGATTTACGAATTTCGTAGTAACCTCCCAGGCTATTTGGCGCTGGTATCGTGATTCGTGAGGTCCGTTTGAGAACATTGACATTTGCATCAGGTTTGTGATTGGTTAACTAAATAAGCCAATCGCACGCAAAACTGTAACGTCAAACGGACCTTGCGATACTAGCGCCATCTAGCGATATTTCCCGGAATCCTTTTGACTGCCATAATTTTATAAGTCATAATGTAATGTTTATCATAATTACTGTTAGTCACAATTATTTTCCCGCTCAAACCATACATTTTTTATAATTTTTTAAGGGAAGTCTCTTCGTTCCATTCTCCAAACAAACGTAGTCCCGGTCTCATTTGAAAACTAGCAACAGAAATAGATTAAATTTTATAAGTATGGACTTAACGTAATTATCTATGCCTGTGGTTTTCAAGATTTTCATATAAATGTGTAATATCAGAATTACAGGAGTTCAAAAGTCGACAAAAAAAAGGTGTCAACTTTGCACGAAAATTACTGACTAATAAAGCATTTTTACAAAAATCGAATAAACCACAAGCATAGAAAATATAATGAATATTTTGATTGTAAAATATCATTGATTTCTGTGCTATACTCTTCATATAATATGAGGACAAGGAAATCCAAAATTCAACCGCCCAAATCTTGAAAAGACTACAGCTATCTTGATATAAATTACGGACGTCGTTGCGGAAGGCATGGGGGGGACGGCTGCGAGCGCTTAATTCACGAGCGATAAAGACAGCAATATCCCAAACGAATACCTAACGCGGCCGCGCGGCCAGCTGGGAAACTTCTCTTAAATGGTCCTCCTGTACAACTCTATAGGTTAGGTTAGGTTTGCTTTATAACAATTCTGAAAACTAAATGGTTTCTGAGAAAAAAAGAGTTAAGTATGTCAAACATTACATTATGCCTAACAATTTTCGACCAGTCGATATAAACCCGTATTTCCCCTGTCAACAAACCTTCATTGTGTAGCTGTCAGCTAGTTCTTTCCACCTTGCTTTATCTAGAGCTGGCGCGAGTAACTTTCGTTCCCATTGTATATTCATCTAAACACTTAATAGTAGATAATATTTACATGGCCAACGCAACACGACAAACAATACTGAACCATAGGAGTGAACCTAACAAGCCGTGAAAACTGAAAGCGTTATGCTAGTTTGCAACGTTAACTGTTGCGTGATGGTTGCACTGTGTGCAAGTTAAGTATTTATTGCTGTAGCAGATAGGTTATTCTGTTTATTTTAGTCTAGATTCGCCGTGTGTTATCATGCGCGAATTTGTCGGGAATTTTTGACTGAGAGAAAAAAATGTTTGTGATTTTTTAACCACCGACGCAAAAAGAGGGGTGTTGCAAGTTTGACCGCTATGTGTGTCTGTCTGTATCGATGGCAGCAAAGTAAAGAAGACATCTACAAAATTGCAATTTTACAGGAGAGCGTATTTAGTACAAAATATCGATAACTTTGAAATTAATGGACCGATTAACATAAATTTTCTATGATGCATTAAAATAATGTTCTTTAGTGATTGTTTAACAGATATTTTTGCTGTAGCATTATTTTACAGAAAAATTGTAGATGTATTTGTTTACTTTGAAAGAGTTTAAACGTAGAGGAAGACATCTGCCAGATATCCGTTTATGCGTTGTAATGAAAAAACGCCTGTTCCATTATAAATATCGAATAAGTTGTGGTAATTTAAACTTATAAGAGTATTTAGATATAATCTAAACGACATGCAACGAGTATACACCCTTTTCTTGATAATTTTTGCAGTTGTCTCTATTTACTTTGCATTTATCATTTTATTCATTTTATTAAATGAGTTATCTACCACTAAACTTCATGTCTGTCTATCATATAAATTCATTTATTTCGATTAAAAAAGACGTAAAAAAGGACAAAAAAAGCTAGGAACCCTAAAATAAAAATAAAAACATTACATTTTTTTTTTGTTATTTTAATGTTTTTTCGTAGTAAAAAAAATATATTTTAAAGTTTTACATTAGAATATGTAATTAAATTACTATTAAATAAATGAACAGTGTAGGTACAAAGTACAAATAATGAAATTACAAAAAATATATAATAATATACCAATACAAAACAATATAAATTGTAGAAAAAAAACAGTGTGTACTGTAATCTTAATAGTATAAAGTAAACAATATAATGCTTTAATGAATGTGAATAAGTCCAAAATTATCATCAATGGCCACATTGATCAAAGGCCCATCATCGTTAGTGAAAATCTTCTTGAATTTGTTTCGGAGTACATAGATACATATACCTCGGCCAGATTTTTCAGTTAGGTAGAAACAACTTTGAGATGAGAAGAAGGCCAAGAGGGGAATTCAGCTGGGCTGGGCAGCATTCGGAAAATTACGTCGAGTTTTCTCGTCACTTATACCGCAATGTCTGAACACGAAAGTTTTTAACCAGTTCATCCTACCCGTCATGACATATTGACCTGAAACGTGGATACTCATAGTACGGCTAATCCACCAGTTCAAGGTAGCTCAGCGGGCTATGGAACGAGCTATGTTTGCAGTTTATCTGAAGGATAAAACCCGCAACGAGACTATCCGACACAGAACTAAGGTTATCGACTTAGCTCAGAGAATTATAGCAAGTTGAAGTGGCAGTGGGCTGGTCATATCAGGTGAAGAACCGACAACCGCTGGACTTCTTGTATTAGTAAATAATAGTTCTTAGTAATTTCTGATCTTTTATTTAAGCTTCAACCAAATGATCAACACACACTACCAGTATCATCAAGACCCACCTTGAGCTAGCTACCAAAACCCGCTTATTATGGCGGGCTGTCAAACTAGTGCTGTCCTTATTCTAGTGATGTAGCCTCTACTACAACACTTCTTGAGTGGAGACCGCGTCTCGGCAAACGTAGTTTAAGCTGCTGGTAGAAGCTGGATGTATCTAGCGGCTAGATTCTAGCTGAAAACAGGGCGCAACGGCGCTCTGTAGGGCACGCCTATGTCCAGCGATGGACTGCTATTGACTGATAATCAATAATAGAATCGCTATGTTACTACTTCTACCTATTAGGAAAAAACAGATTGCTCGTCATCATCAGTCAAGATCTGAGGCCCTATTGCCTAATATTTCTGAAGCTCGCGATCGCAATAAAATGACAGATTTCACATACTAAAACTGTCATTTGATTGCGATAGCGAGCGCCAGAAACCTTAGGCAATACAGCCTCTGTTCAGGCATGTCGTTTCAAAAAGCGGTAAGCTGCAAGCAATAGAAACTTGAGTAGTTTAGGACTACATAAATTCATTATGTTAATAATATATCTATTTGTTTAAATATTTTAAGAAAAAACAAAACATTTGCTCATAGAAATAAGAAATAATACATTTGTAGATTAAGACATATGCAAAAAGTATGACGTATAAACGTACAAGTGGCATTTGTCCGTGTTTACGTCGGGCCGTAACCGCAAAACAAAATTAATTTACTACGGTTACGATCTCATTACCAGCGCTAATATTTCAACAATTAACACTATAATATAACATGATTGTGTCACAGGTACTCATTTTCATAGGTATCTTGCATTGTTTTCTTAAAATTTGTCAAATCCGAATGTGACAGGTGACTGATGACTTCATTGACGTGTCAAGCATCCTGTCAAAGCTCCGACGTAAAAGCGGGTAAATTCAAATGTCTGTTTCTACGGCGATGTTTTTTTAAAAGCTCGTGTAGATGTTCTCTTTTACGTGCCAAATTTTCTTCATTATTTTGAAATTTGAAATATTTTTTTAACAGACTTGTAGATATGGTTGAAATAAGTATTTTTTTGTAAAAAAAGCATTTTTGAAAAAATGTAGATGTCTGTATCTACTTTGCTGCCATCGGTATGTCTGTGGCATCGTAGCTCTTAAATGGGTGGACCGATTTGAATGCTGTTTTTTATTTGAAAGCAGGTTTTCTAGTGATAGTTTTTTAGATATGGTTTATCAAAATCGGTTCATTCGTGTACAAAAACATGTTTTAGAAGGAAGAAAGAAATAAATTTCGTTGCTTTAATACAAAAGGGCCACAAGTCAAAAATTTTTTTTTCAATCGCAATAATTGCATTTTAAATGCTATTTAACGTGCAACTATTGCATAACAATAAAAAATAAAAATTTTGATTTGTGGCCCTTTTGTATTTAAGCAGCGATTTATTCACAACACAAGACACGTAACAACATAGTATTAAGTACAAATAGACAACACGACCCTCATTACAGAGAAGAATACGACACAAGGAAGAGAAGGAGACAACATGAAGGAAAGTATGTGTCATTGCGGTTGTGAATCGGACACTGGCTCAGCATAATGAAGCGTTAATAATAAACACCCCAGCGCTGATTTCCAGCCAGCACCGTTGGTGACCCTCGGCCCGCTACAAAGATATGAAGTGTAACGTGTTACTGGCAGATAAGGCTTTTTTAAGGGAGGTTAAAGTAACGTATTTTTTTACTACATTAAGACTACAAAATATATTATTTACATCGTGAGGAAACAATCTTGCGAAGCAATTCATTGGTTTTTTTTTTTTTTTTTTTATAAAACGAGGGGGCAAACGAGCAGACGGGTCACCTGATGGAGAGCGATCACCGTCGCCCATGGACACCCGCAACACGAGGGGAATCACAGGTGCGTTGCCGACCCTTTAAGGAATTGATAGGCTCGTTTTTTAAAGATCCCTAAGTTGTAACGCTCCGGGAATGTTGCCGCTGTAAGCTGATTCCAGATCTTCGTCGTGCGAGGAAAGAAGTTTCGCTTAAAACGCACGGTACTAGACTGCCAATCATCAAGATGGTGAGGATGGAAAGACAGACGGTTCCTCGAAGTGCGGTAGTGGAATTTAGCCGCAGGCAGCAATTCGAAAAGTTCGTCAGAACACTCCCCATGGTAGATGCGATATAATATACAGAGAGACGCCACATCTCTCCGCAAAGCCAAAGGATCGAGTAGGCCAGAGAGCGCCTGACTATCGACAAATCGAGCAGCTCTACGTTGGATGCGGTCAAATGGAAGAATTTGGTACTTGGGTGCCCCAGCCCAGAGATGAGAACAGTACTCCATGTGCGGCCTAACCTGCGCCTTATAGAGTTGCAAGCGATGGGCTGGCGAGAAGTACTGCCCCGCTCTATTAAGCACCCCCAATTTTTTTGAAGCTAACTTAGCTTTGCCTTCCAAATGACCACGAAACTGAACATCACTCGAAATGTCGACACCCAGGATCCCAATAGACGATTTGGCATCAAGGGGAGTACCTTCAAAACAAGGTGAGACAACAAAGGGATCCCTTTTCGTGGAGAACGCGCATACTTGTGTCTTCTGGGGATTAAACTGAACTAAGTTTAGTCTACCCCAATCCGCGACATGCTTCAGCATGATCTCAATTTGAGACACAAGTATATTCCGGCTTTCAATGACGTGTTCCCTGGATATATTAGCACGACCGGAATAATGCGTGTCCCCAGTACTGTCATCTGCATAGCAATGAATATTGGTATCATGCAACATGTCATTGATATGCAGAAGAAACAACGTGGGGGATAAAACGCAACCTTGCGGGACACCAGAGTTTACAGGTTTCAAGTCAGAACATGAGCCGTCGACTACAACTTTGATGCTCCGACCCGAAAGAAAACTTGCAACCCAAGAGCACAACTTTCCAGGTATTCCGTACGCCGGAAGCTTAGAGAGCAGAGCTCCGTGCCAAACCCTATCAAAGGCTTTCGCTATGTCCAAACTAACTGCCAAGGCTTCCCCTTTGCTCTCAATTGCCATAGCCCAACGGTGTGTCAGGTAAGCCAAAAGATCACCAGCTGAGCGACCACGACGAAAACCGTATTGGTGGTCACTAATCAGCTGGTGCTCCTCTAGATAGGCTAAGAGCTGGCGGTTAATAATTGACTCCATTACCTTGGAGAGCAAAGAGGTGATAGCTATCGGTCTGTAGCTGGACGGGTCGGAGCGATCGCCCTTTTTAGGGATCGGATGCACGAGAGCTGTCTTCCATCCACACGGGACAACGCCAGTAGAGTAGGAAAGCCGGAAAAGACGCGTAAGTACCGGTGCCAACTCGGGAGCACACATTTTGAGCACAATTGGTGGGATTCCATCTGGTCCACTTGACTTATGGATGTCTAGGGAAAAGAGGGCCTTGCGCACGGTTTTTTGCAAGAACCGAATGTTCTGCATAGAGTGAGCACACCGCGGTATGGTCGGCGGTATATTACCCCCGTCATCCAAAGTCGAGTTAGAGGCAAAAAGAGAGCCAAAAAGATCGGCTTTCTCTTTCGCAGAGTGGGCCAGGGAACCACCATTAGCACTCAGTGGTGGAAAGGTCGGCTGGCAGAAATTTCCAAGGACAGCTTTGGCGAGAGACCAGAACGCTCGAGTACCCGAGGGAAGACGCAGTAGCTTCTCGCCAATTCTGCCTATGAATGATGACTTCGCCTTAGCAATGCTTCCCTTAAACGACCTAGACGCAGCATTCAGCTTCTTTTTGTACGCGCAAGTGTTGGGATCCTGAGATGCTACCGCCCCAGCCCATGTCCGGTAACATTCCTGTTTCTGACGGGAGGCTAGTTTACAGGACCGGCCAAACCATGGTTGGGATCTACCACCGATGCGGACCAAAGAGTTTGGAATAAATAATTCCATTCCCTGGAGGATTACATCGGTGATAGAGTCGGCGCTAGCGCTAGCGTTCGGATCAGGCGTCGAGAAGCAGACCTGTGCCCAAGGGTAAGACGCAAAGAAGGCACGCATCCCGTCCCAATCCGCTGATTTATAATGCCAGACACGGCGGCTTGTCTCAAACTGAGAGCGCGTCGGTTTTGTGAGAGGCACAATGCTATGGACTAGACAGTGGTCAGATGAGCCTAGTGGTGCATCAACGGAAACCAGATAGGTGTCTGGGTGAGAGGTCAGCATGAGGTCCAGTAAGGAAGGAGCCTGATCGTCCACATCCGGTATCCTCGTAGGCGAGGCAACCAGTTGAGTCAAGCCGTAGGCCAAAGCGAAGTCATGTACAGATCTCCCCGCATGGTCAGTTGTACGTGACCCCAGCCAATCAGAGTGATGGGCATTGAAATCGCCCAAAATGACTATTTCAGCGGAGGGGATCTGCTGCAGGAGGGAATCTGCCACCGATTGGACGTGCTCAATGAGTCGATCAGTTTCGGCATCTCCACTATGGGACCTGTAGAGGCAGGCGTAGATACGAGGATGGTCGTCGCAGTCTACGCGTAGCCAGATGAAGGTGTGTGTGAAGTTTCCAATCCGCACTGGGCCTGCGTGGGAACTTCGGCCCAAGCCCTCTCATTCTGAGAGGAGGCCTGTGCCTAGCAGTGAGACGTTTATAGACTGGGATGATGATGATGAAATAATAATAATTTGTTTTGTGGCTTTATAAGACATTAAAATCCATGATGATTTTCTATGGGGTGCAGACACTACAGTCATGTTCATGAATAGATCAAAGAAATTGCTGGAGTTTTTTATATTCATCGTACTTAGCTAAAATTTTCGTATTCGTAGTAGCAATGATTTGATCTAGAATCTCAAGCTCAAGGTCGTAGGTTCGACCCCGGACCTCGAAGTTTTTTAGAATTATGTGCGAAATAATATTCGGAATGTAATGTAATTTACGTGTATGTATATGTGTGTGTATGTATGTAATGTGTGTATGTAATAAGCCTTACGGTCAAGCAAAACATCGTGACCTGTCCTCTGAAGAAATTTAAAGATGTACGTGAAGATTCCAATATACACAGGGCCTGTGTAGGAACTACACGACAAGGCCTCTCGTTCTGTAAAGATGCCTGTGCTTTGTATGCTGTGTGGACGTACATAGGCCGAAATGGGCATAAACCACCACTGTGCGCATAAATATTCATCCATAATTGTATACTTCAACTGCAATTTAGGTAATAACGTAATTATTATACTTAAGAAAATTCCGGAAGTACATCCATGTAGAAGAAGCCTTTTATGAGGTCATCAACAACATCGTCATCGTATCAGCCATATAGGACGTCCACTGTTGGACACAGGCCTCCCCCATGGACCTCCAGTTGCGTCGGTTGGAAGCGGCTTGCATCCACCGTGAATCCACGGCTTTGTCATCCGTCCATCTCGTTCCGCGGCAAAATTTATAAGATGTTTTCTTTTTAGGGTTCCGTACCCAAAGGGTAAAAAAGGAAACCCTATTACTAAGACTTCGCTTTCCGTCCGTTCGTCCGTCCATTTGTCACCAGGCTGTATCTCATGAACTGTGATAGTAAGACAGTTCTAATTTTCACAGATTATGTATAACTGTGGCCACTATAACAAAAACTACTAAAAACAGAATAAAATAAATATTTAAGGGGGCTTCCATACAACAAACGTTTTTTTTTTTCGCCGTATTTTGCTAATGTCTAATGAATGTGTATAGATGGTACAGAACCCTTCGTGCGCAAGTCCGACTCGCACGTGGCCGATTTTTATTAATTAACAATTGACAGGTAGAAACAAATGTTTATTATAATAAAAGAATACATTTTTGGAAATGCCTTCTATGTTCCCGATTTATTCCTATGTTCCGAGTTTATTTATATATTTAAAGTTATGGATGTTAAGCATTCATAACTTTACATGTCCAAGTCCCAGATATTCCGGATGAACTGTAATGTCACTTCGCTCATTGCTTACTCTATCAAATACTAAACTTTATAGAGGTAAGATAAAGGGATGGATTAGTTTACTCAGCTTAGTGACTCCCAGTTTATCCACGTTTTATTTCCTCCCATAGAGGAGCTTAGTAACGCTATCTTGTTGTAAGATAAAAGCTCGGGTTTATTTTAAAGATTTAATTAATTTCATTGGGGCTCTTGACTTTGCTGAGTAACAGGAACATAAAAAGTTACGCCAAGGTCAGGCGTTTTGTATAATATCTATGTTTTTGGATGTTAAAAGTAATAGGCATAAATAAAACTTGGAATTTAGTAAAATATCCGCAGTAGAACTAAGGTTACCGACATAGCCCGAAGAATTGCGGGGCAGATTGCTCGCAGGACTGATGGCCGATGGGGTCAAAAGGTTCTCGATTGGCGTCCGCGGACCGGGGAGAACAAGATGGAGCGACGACCTGGTTAAGATCGCGAGATCGCGGTGGATCCGAAAAGCACAAGACCGGTCTGAATGGAGAGCCTTGGGGGAGGACTATGTCCAGCAGTGGACGTCTTTCGGCTGACATGATGATGATGATAAAAATGGGGAGGGTATAGAGTCGACATGTAGTACAAAGTATCAACATCTATTCGTTTGGGGCGATTACCTAAGTATAATAATATAAAATATGTAATGCATACAATACATAATAGTGCATAAATGTTTTCACCAGTAAAATTGGAAGCGTTTAATAGTCATCATCATGTTAGTATTATAAAACAGAGGAAAACTTTATCCAAATTTAGTTTAGAGTTACATTTTAAATAGAAATAGAAATAGAAATAGAAACGTTTATTCGCTAATTCGCAATTACATATTATAAGTAAGTACACAAAATAAAAAATAAAAATAAAACGCCCGAAAAAAACGCTGCTTGAAAAGGGACTAATATTTTTTTATCTAAGCGTTGTCGGTGTCGGGGGACCGCTAAGGTTAACATGAAAGTAAATATTATGTTGTATTTTTTTAAAGTATTAACCTTAGCGGTCCCCCGACACCGACAACGCTTAGATAAAAAATATTACTAGATACTTTATACTAATTAACTTAGGCTAATTTTGCGGGAAATCAGCATAGTCCCCGCGGGATAGAGATAAACGAATTCTTCGCAGATGAAGTCGCGGGCAACAGCTAGGTAGCGCATAATTATTTTTTACTTTTTAATTGTCTTTTCAAGCAGCGTTTTTTTCGGGCGTTTTTATTTTTATTTTTGCTGGCGTTTTTTACGTCGGGGGTTTTTAAATTATAAATTTAAGTTTTTATTTATGTTTTTAAACTTTGATATATATTTTTTTAAACTGTACTAGTGTGTTGGATATCCTGGCTGCAGCATCAGCTCATCTTGTTGCCACCATTGCATTGTATGTAGAATCAAATACTGATCAAAAGGAATCAAACACGACATATCTGCTATTATTTTTCCAAGAGTATACTAGTGTGCTGCATATCCTGGCTGCAGCATCAGCTCGTCGTGTTGCCGCCACTGCATTGTATGTAGAATCAATTACTGATCAAAAGGAATTAAACACGACATATCTGCTATTATTTTTTCAAGAGTATACTGGTGTGCTGAATATCCTGACTGCAGCATCAGCTCGTCGTATTGCCACCACTGCATTGTATGTAGAATCAATTACTAATCAAAACGAATCCAAACACGACATATGTGCTATTATTTTTTATAGTGTACTAGTGTGCTGGATATCCTGGCTGCAGCATCAGCTCATCGTGTTGCCACCATTGCATTGTATGTAGAATCAAATACTGATCAAAAGGAATTAAACACGACATATCTGCTATTATTTTTTCAAGAGTATACTGGTGTGCTGAATATCCTGGCTGCAGCATCAGCTCATCCTGTTGCCACCATTGCATTGTTTGTAGAATCAAATACTGATCAAAACGAACCCAAACACGATATATCTGCTATAGTTTTATTAAGAGTGTACCTACTAGTGTTCTGGATATCCTGGCTGCAGCATCAGGCCGAGAATTCCATAATCTTGCATAGCTATATAGCATACATGGGTGTTTCAAATTTTAGGTCCCAAATATGTTTGAAAGTAAAGTAAATATCCATTATGCGTCTAAGATTCCTACCGCAGCGAACAAAAGATCTGATGATCTTGAAACGGCTGAACCGATTTTGATAAATCATGTCTAAGATCCATCGCTAGAAAACCAGCTTTCAAATAAAAAAACCGCATTCAAATCGGTCCACCCGTTTAAGAGCTACGATGCCACAGACAGACACACAGACACACAGACACACAGACACACACACATAGCGGTCAAACTTATAACACCCCTCTTTTTTTCGTCGGGGGTTAAAAACAAGTATAAAATAAATATTAACGACAGTATTTGCGAAATCGCGAAACGGTCTCATTTTGTAGTTTTTGAGTCAACCGTGACATATGGACGGACGGATGTACGGATAAACATGTCGAAAGTATAGGGGTTTCTGTAGCAAACGCGTTTTTATAATATTTAATTATTTATAAAGTAATTTTTTTATATTTGTCATTCTTGTTTGTTTTAGATGCCGTGACTGATATTGGTTTGGTTGTGTCTGTATCGTAAAAATAAATAAATTGTATCTTAACATTATAATTAGCTTTTTTCTATAGTCCATCCTTTTGCCCTTTTTATTTACATTTTTGCCATTTTGCCTACTGAACCTTAAAAAAATCCTAACTTCGAAAAAAATCTTAACTTCGCGCAAATCCGCCGGCACTCGGTTATCGTCGGGATATTACGCCAACCGGCGATCACGACCGGTGTTGCGCAAGCGTCTAATGAAGGCTCTCATGTTGCTGCCTCATTGAAGCTGACCTTAAGGGGTCGATGACACTTTCGATTTTTTCAAAGGGATGATGAAATGAGATTGAAATAGAAAGGAGTTTTATTTTGGTTCGAAATTAGGTCATATGCAAAAAAATCCTAGGATGTGATGAAGGTATGATGTTAAGTTTCTGTTGCACCTAGTGAGTGCGTTCTTCAATTTATAAAAACAAAAATGGTTTTTAAAAATATATTTCGGGACTTAATCAAGTATACGCTGTGTTATTTTTGATATTCGTGAACTTTAACAATCTGCAGGTCAAAAGAAGTTAATTTTTCTAAGACAGTAGTGGCCTAACTCTTACTGTTTAAAAGATTATCAAGAGTTAAGATAAGTAATTAATTATTAGCAGTAAAATAGCGTAAAGGTCCTTAATTTATGTTTTTTTTCCAAAGTCCATAACTAATCCGTGTTTAATTCAAACATAGTTAGCAAAATAAAGAAAGTTAAACATGTAGATTTTTTTGATGCCACTCTTATGTGCCACGTCACTCACCAAGTTTGTTTATTTTACAATTTAACAATTAAATCAATGAATGTGAAGCTATTATATGCAAGAAAGAAAGTTTAAAAAAAAAAAAAATATATTCGCGAAAAAGATAATTATCAGGTAGTTCATATCAATGAACTAAGTCGTCTGCCGAAGTTAACGGATATCAAAAAAACACGGTGTATATATTGTAAAAATTACCTCGACGTTTCGACCACATTGCATTCAGTCAACTTGTGACCACGGCCGCTACAATGTAGTCTAAACGTCGAGGTAACTTATAGTCGAGATTAAGTCCCTATTAATTCAGTGTGATTCAGTTAAAGATAAATGAAATCGTAAAAGTTTAAAACAATAAAAATAATCTTAATAAAATTCTATCCATCTCTGCTCTTAGAACAATATTTCTACATCACTCGTTGTAAGCAAGATTTTTTTTAAATTAAGTTTTTATAAACATATTTTTTTGATAAATGCTTTTCTTCTTGCTCTTCTTTTTGCTGACTGTACTTGAACTGTATCTAAACTACATACTGTGCCATATTTCGAGTAGATTAGATTACTAAAAGCACCTTACGTAACATATGCAAATTAAAAGCAAAATCAAAGCCTGTAAAAATTATGAATGCATGTCCTAATTTTGCTTTACAAAAAGCGTAACCCCAGTTCAATTGATACACATAATACATTTAGTTAAAAGCATTATGTGACTAGTTGGTTCATTAAAAAAGTACACCTCCTACCACTTGCGAAAATTAAGTGGCAGTTCAGTTCACGCGCAGCCAGCCAGTCTCTTTGCGGCAGCGGAGCTATACAGTGATACGATAGGCATAATGTGCGGAGAAATGGGCAAGGCGGTTCTGCGGGCGCTGACGGGGGCTCTACTCTGTGGTCTGGTTTCAGACGCCGCGTATTTACAGGTAAGTTTTTTTTTAAATTACGACTGGCCAGGGACTAAAGTCTATACCTCTTGGTAAATGCAGATGAGGTGAAAGACAGTCACTGGTTCAGTTAGAGCCTGACTCTGATCTTCAAAAGCCCTAAATTGTACTTACTCGTAGACGGACGTTTGCATTTAAATCCTAAACGCTGAAATGCACGGGGGACTTTGGAAGAAACGCATAGGTACTTAGCTATTTTTTATTTATTTTTGCTTCCGTGTTTAAAAAAAATACTTTTCGCACTTAAATTTGTATCTAGGTAAATACAAAACTTTTTCGTTTTTAGTAATTGTTTTCCAAAAAGTATCTCTTCTTGTTGTAAGCTTTGGTTTTGGTGTGTGTTAATTTTTTTATATTAAGAATTTTAGTAAAATCTCAATAAGCAATTTATAAATTAAATAATAGGTACATAGATATTTCTTTGTTGTATAATTATGTCTAATGTTTTAAGCGAATAAATGATTATTATTATTATTATTATTATTTAGTAATTTAAAACTAAAAATTTCCACGTCAATTATTATGACTCACCTTTCAGCTCAATCGGTTGCTAAATTACTAAAATTGTCTAATTCATTGTACGTACATACATAAACCATAAGAAATATCAGTTTTACATTGAGAGACCGTTGGTTGTACAAATAGAATATGAACTCACGTCAAAGCATTTCACCAAGATTCGTATGGTAAATTGGCATACGAATTATTCAGGCAATGTTTTCTCGAAAACAAACCTATTCCAATTGAATCCAGAGACGGTAAGACAAATATTGGGCCTACGGACTGCACCAATAACATGTATGTTAGTCTACCTTGCTGTTTGCTGCAACCCTAGAACTAAGATGCAACAAGATAAATATTAGAGGAGCTTTGTGACGCTGTGTGCTTGTGTGGCTGTGTGTTTTTTTGTGTGCTTTGACATACGCGATCCTGAGAAAATTGTTTTTGACAGACAGACAGATGGTTAAGTAGTGATCTTATTTATGTACGGTGGTGTGCGAAGTTCCCGATCTGCGCTGGGCGCGTAGGAACAACGGCTCAAGCTTTAGTTACTAAGCCATGTCTTGTGTCATATGTGTTGTTTTGAAGAATAAAGATTATATCTATCCATCTATATACCTCATTGTGAGAGAGGCCGGTGCTTAAAAGATTTTATGTTTTTCTTATAAAGCCAGTTAAAGTTCCACGTGACGTCACGCCGTGCTAAAAAACGTCGGCGTAAACTGGCTCCCATTCCCAAAAAGTGACGCGCTTAATCTTAGTATATTTTTTCTTTTTTGACAAAACAAAAAAAATAAGTCAACATTATCTTCTGATAATCTTAATAACGGACTAAACAGAATAAACCCAGAAAACTATCAAATTGTCACATCTACTTCGCTTCTACAATCTCAGCCAGCTATATAGGTAGGACAAATATCGCATTGCTAGTTCAGTAAAGTCTTATGTTACACGATAAGTGCATTCAAACATAGACTTCGCGCCGAAGACACACAGTTTAACTTGGATTTACTAAGACGTGGTATATAATACTGGGAATAATATTCGGATGCAAATGAATTAATAGGCAAGGGGTTTGTGGCAAAACAATTTAGTCAAGTGATCTTCGAATATGTTATTAGGTCCATAGGCGTAACTCACGAATTTTTATAGACAAATAGGAGCAAATAGATATAAATGAAGTGTAATTGGCTTTTTGGAGTCGTTTTGTATTTTTTATTTCAACTCCAAATTTGTTACTTTTACGGGTATCCCGTGAAACCATATCGAAAATAGAAACTGAGACATGGATGCACAGCAAAACAAGAAAAAGAGACCAGCACTGGTAATCGAACCCAGGTCCTCAGCAATCCGTGCTGCGTGCTATAACCCCAACCAACCTGAGATATTTATGCATAGGAAAAATTCGTGTCTAGATTGCTGTCCAGCAGTGGCGTAGGGGTTATACCACGCAACACGGATTGCTGAGGACCTGGGTTCGATTCCCAGTGCTGGTCTCTTTTTCTGGTTTTTCTGTGCATCCATGTCTCAGCTTGTATTTTCGATATAAATGTAGTGTGTCTAGCGACGATTGAAGAAAAAGCGAGTGGGAGATGTGAACGGGGGGTTAAAATTTAGACGATTGGTGGGAATCAACTTGTTACTGGGTCTTGGTACCGCCCCTTTCGATTTCATAGAAAACGTGCCTGACTTCTTCTCTTGTCAGTTGTCACACTGACTAGCTCCACTTAACCGATGAATGACAACTTTACTGTCACTGTATCATCGGTTGAGTATTAGCGAAATTTCACAACAAAATGCTTGGAAAAGCGTGTGTCCCTTGTCTACCAACTGCATTGCTGGAGTCAGGCGTTCATAGTTCGCAAAAGAGAACGCTGATCCTCACTCTTACGCGAGAGAGCGTACTTCGGAATTCGAAAAATCGAAGTTAGTATTGTATCGCCCCTTTCACTCTCGTATTAAATAGTAAAGCGTCGGAGGGACGGAACAACAGGTCTCTTAGTCGCTTTTTTACATAGTCAATGGTAAGAAATGTTCCGTTCTTCTAAAACAATGATACGATACTGGTGAAATGACTTCCACTGCGTTTTTAAACAAAACAAACAAACAATATGGATTAAAGTAAAGTATGCCAATTTACATTAGAAATTTCCACGACCTTGACGGTGAAGGAAAACATCGTGAGGAAACCTGCACAACCTGCGAAGCATTCAATGGTGTGTATAAATGTAGGATGAGTGGAAAGGAGTGATAATCATGACGTATGAAGAGTGTAAGAGATAGCATGAGATGTGAGTGTATGTGAGTGACAGAGGAAGAATGAATAAGCAGCAGGTGTATTTTGAGTTTAAATGTGGAACGGAAGAATTGCTAAGCGACGAAAAGACGAAAGACGTGGTTGATTTAGTTATTTTAAGATTTATAATTATATTTTTTATTTTACTATCAAAGTTGCTTTTCTTCAATTTTCACGATCCTACAATTTTGGGGGCTCGTCCGGGATCGATCAAAAAAAAATTGAAGAAAATAATCGGCAAATTTTATACGACGGAAGAACGAACTGAGACATACGACGTGACTAAGAACTAAGAAGACGTGAAGACGAATTTATTTTCAATTTAAGACGACAATTTAACCATGTCATCATCGGGACGGCAACGGGATTGTGAAGACAATTTCGAGGAATGTTACAATGGCGGCGGTTCGAATTTGCATTTGACAGAAGGTCTGATAAAGAAATTTACGGGGCAAGATGAGACCTACAGCGCGGAAAGATGGGCAGAAGAAATTGACGACAACGCTGAAATATTCGGTTGGACCCCAGTGCAACAGCTTCTGATGGCGAGACGTTCTTTGGCAGGTACGGCATTACTGTGGTTCCGATCGGAACGTACCTTCAAAACATGGGCGGAATTAAAGGTCGCTATTATCAAAGAATTTTCCGACAAGATTGACCAAAAGACGATCCACGAAATCATAGTACCAGACACCGGAAAAGCAATGAGTCATGTCTCGATTATCTTTTGATCATGAAGGAACTTGTAAGAGAGGCAAGATGGCAGATTATGTCGCTATAAAATATATTGTGGAAGGCATAAAAGACGACGAACTTAATAAAATCATGCTGTATGGCGTTACGACGTATTCTGACCTAAAAGAAAAGTTGAAAATTTACGAACAGTTGAAGCAAAATACATTACGGGTGAATAAAGAAATCAGATCGAAACGTGAAGACAACACAAATCAGCGTGTTTCAAGATGTTACAGCTGTGGAGAGATGGATCATGCATCAGCCGAATGTCCGCATAAGGAAAAGGGCTTAAAGTGTTTTAAGTGCAACGACTTCGGCCATATCGCACCGAATTGCAAGATGTCATTGAAGGAGACAGCCGGAACTTCAGGCGGTAACAGCATCGCAAAGACAGCGACAAAAGGCGGTGTTGGCAGTATTGAGAAAAATTGGCACAAACACTAGCGGCGCGCCGAAAAAATCTTTTTACGGTTGCACTAATTGCAGTCACTGCCCTAGTAAAATGTCAGATTGTTGTTTGACAACGGATGTCACAACAAAACCGGCGGATATTATGAATGTGAGTAGCAATCGAAGTTTTTCAGTTAAAAAGCCGACAAAAGAAATAAAAGTATTCTATGCGACTGTGCAGGCCTTAATAGATTCGGGAAGCGACTTAAATTTGATATCCGAAGACTGTTATCACACGTTAGGCACACCCCAATTGTACAAAAGTGAAATAATTCTGACGGGTTTGGTGCCAACGAAGTGAAATGTTATGGGCAACTAAATTTGGATTGGAGATCGACGGACAATGGTACGATGATGTTCTATTTCATGTTGTTCCGAAAGATGCTATGCCTTACTCTATGATTCTGGGTCAGGAATTTTTACAACACTGTGTCGTGTTGATGAAAAAACAATGATGTAACGCTAAAGCCAATCTGCAACGTCAAACGATTGACCCCAAGGAAGGAGATTGAGAAGGAGACCTACATAACCAAAATTGAGGCATTGGAAGAAGAAAAGAGAATTTTACAGGAAGAGATTAAGAAATTAAAGAGGAACAACAAGCGTTTACTTCAGCTAAGAAAAGTGCAAAGAATGAATTAAAAGAAGATCATGAAAATTTACGAGTTATTAGACCAGAAAATTAACGAAAGTAACATGTTGAACCGAGAAGATTACAGAAAGACTACCAAGAAAGATAACAGAAAGCATTGCCATAGAGAAAAGAGAGCACTACATACAACGAGAATGACTTGGTGGAGGTCACACGTACTCAGTCTCAAGCAGGCATAAATCGTAAGTCCGAATACTTAGATCCATACCAGATGCCAAAACCAAAAAAGAAGTTGATGACTATAAGTACTCAGAACATCTCAATTTCACATAGTACCTGACATGATTGATATGACTAGGAGGTAGAATTTACTTTACTGCAGATTTTTATTATTCAATTTAGTGTTTTTATTGTTCTCTGTTGTAGTCAGATGTTTTAAGTTGTTTTTTTACAGTTGAATTTTAAGTTATTTTGTTGATGTAGAGGGAAGATAATAGAGTTAATTAAGTTAGTTTCAGAGCTTTATGTTGTGTAGTCTGAGGGCAGACTAAATGCAGGAGGGCCGACTGTAGGATGAGTGGAAAGGAGTGTAATCATGACGTATGAAGAGTGTAAGAGATAGCATGAGATGTGAGTGTATGTGAGTGACAGAGGAGAATGAATAAGCAGCAGGTGTATTTTGAGTTTAAATGTGGAACGGAAGAATTGCTAAGCGACGAAAAGACGAAAGACGTGGTTGATTTAAGTTATTTTTAACGAATTTATGATTATATTTATTTTACAATCAAAGTTGCTTTTCTTCAATTTTCACGATCCTACATAAATTTCCCAATCCG
>NC_133479.1:7775964-7820849 GCF_025370935.1 Choristoneura fumiferana | reverse complement strand
TATTTGAGGTGTAAGATAAATGTTACAGAAATAAAAACACACATTTTGATGTGGTCTGTTTTATTTTTGAACATAAGGATATGTACCGATAAGATGCTTTATATTATAAGAGATCGATAAAGTTTATTTTGGTTAAAAAAAAGCAAAAATCCAATTTTAACGGTAACGAAAAAGAGCATCGAGACCACGAAAAAGAACATTTTGCTTATTTTAAAATCTTATATATGTACTATAATGAAAATCCGATCATAAGAGAAAACGAATAGCATTATTTAATTAATCAGGTATCAACAGAAATAGACAATCGATATGTATATAAAAAAAAAATTAAAACTTGACCACGAAAATTACGACTTCAAATTGTCATTTTGTAACCTTTTAAATACTATCTAGAAATTACTTAATTAAAGTAAGATTAATAACTTCAACTCACAAACCAAAAACAGTTTTCAATACCTTCCCCCCGTGCAGGTTACGGTAAAACAGAACGAAATTATGTTACAACAACAAAATGCTCCTCTAAATGACGAAGTTTTCTTTTAATATTTAGATATATACATTTCACACGTACATTCAGGGCAAAATAATTCTTGATCCTCTCGCCAGTTAACAAAATTGGCGTCGCACTGGTCATAATTCCTATAACCACACCTGGAGCAAATGTTGTTGACGGTCAACCATTCTTCGTTTAAATCAATTAAATCAATAACGGCATAAACGATTACACTGTAAAAAGCAGAAAATTCTATAAAAAGTGTTCTGTATTTTTTCTACTTGTAGGGAAAATCATCTTTTTCGTGGTCTTTAATCAGTTTCGTGGCCCATAGGACCACGAAATTGAAAAGCTCTTACTTTCGCGGCTCTGCAGTAAATATCCTATAGATTTGAATAACTTAACTGCAAATGACACAGCACCAGTAAAATATTTATATTTATTTACCCAATACTTACCAAGTCGCAACCGTAACGAAAATGACGCTCGATCTTTGACGCAAATCTAACTGAACCTTTATTACATTAATTATAGATAAATAATTATGACTTGCGATAAACATTATACGTTATATTGACGCAGTCTTATTTTCAAAGTTGCTTATAGTTAAAAAAGGATTTACAGGAGGTTTGACCTCTTTTTTTGTTTAAAAATATACTTAATAAGTGTGGCTACGAAAATGATGGTGTATTTTGGAACAACGGGAAATGTAGAAAAAAATAGTCTTATCAATGTCCTAATTTTTTATGTTTGCATGCATGGTATATCATATTATGAACATTGAATCCATGTTTTAAACAGCAAGTTTTTCTATACCTTGTATTTTTTACAATACTACAAAGTAATCAGGGATAATCCGAACCTGACCACGTAACTGACTTTTGTGCAGAAAATTTAAGTTATTGTGGAAAAAAAGATAAAATAGAATAAAATGTATTTACCGCAAGTTTCAGTGATAATATCCTAAGCAACTTAAAAACAATAAACGATATATTTCTAATTTTATAACTGAAAATTTGAGTCTGAACACTATTGAACCTCTCGAAATAATAACCCAAAGATTGATTAGTTGACACATATTATCCTCCTCAGTTGATTTCTTAGTAATGAGGTACGACAAAGTTAAACTACGAAAACTATGTTACAAAGCAAGATCTCAGGCTTTTAGCTAAGAATCTGCTTAGTTAGAACTTTAATACCGATAGCGATCGTTCACGTATGGTAAGGTATTTTGAGCTACATTTTTATTCCAAGTCAGCCGCAATTGCTGCATAAATCATACTGGGACATATTTTATTCTTAAAGTTAATGCGCTGAAGGGTCGGTTAACCCATATGAATATTGTTATTAGGAGTTATGTGGGAGAGAAGGGTGTTTATTTTCTTGTCCTGCTCTTACGCGTGCTTGAAATATACAACGAACATAATTTAAATTCGTTACTTTACTGAAACATCAGCGTAGCATACGAAAAATTTCCTATATAAATCTGCGCTTTCCTTAAATTTTACATACCGGTTTTATTTCCGAAACATTTTAAATTTATTTTTATGCCAAGAGCTTTTCCATTGCTGGTTTATTTACGAATAATAATATGTCAATTTTAAATTGAAGCTTTATTTTAATTAGATTTGTTTGTTTCGAAGCTTCGATCAATTTCGAAGCTGCAGCAAACTACATAACTGCGGGTAGTTTGAACACAAAGTTTTTTTTTTAAATATACCTCAGACGTGAATATGAGCACGACTTCTCCACAGCATCAGTGATTCATCAATTATTTCCTTAATCTACATTAAGAGTTCAATGCAACCGATGGCATTACTGTTACTGCAAAAACTCTTCGATAAAGCCTCTGTCCACGCTCGACTAGTTTTTGCGACATCACGTCTTTAACCGCATAAGTACAACTGCTACCTTGTGGTAAAGTTCTTTTATGAATCATCATTAATTTTGCAAAAAGGCGCCACTGCAATCTTGCATGCCTTATGCAGTTTTTTATCTATGTCATTCGATGCACTTCCCTGATAATCGTGCATGGGTGTCGACATAACACGAGAAAGCGATGCACTTATGTAGACGAAATAGTAACATTTCGCTTGTTTTTGCAAGTTAAGACGTGAATAGGACAGCGAGAGTCCTGTCGGTCCCATCGCAAACACTTTAATCGTACAAGCAACGTCATAAGCAGTACTTGACTTCGTTGATAAGCCTCCGCCACTCTTATTTGCTTCTGCATTGCCTTTCTTATCTCCCTAAACGACTCTACATAGTAAGTGGTAGCCGGGACAAGTTTTTGCTACTAGAAAACTTCATTAAAACGTCTCTATGATGAATGTCATCAGTTTTTGCGGTACTTGTCAAACTTTAAAAGGTCTCAACTTTCTAACTTTACGTGAGGATTCGCCAAACTTCCAAAACAAAACTAAAAGCTGCTCATCGTTACTATTCCATTTTTAAAAAGGTCGATTGAGATGTAATGAATCGTAAAATGCCGAAAAAATGACCAGCTCATTAGCGTAAGATAACGAAAAACTATTTAAAACAGAAAACAGCCAGTGACAAGAGTCTAGACGAGAGGCGCCAGACGATTGACCCCATTCAGTGACAAGACACAAATAGGATTGCTATATTTCACAGACGCATTTTGCAATTTAACTACTATCGGAGCTGGGAACGATATGTATAAAGTGCTATAGCACCGTGCTGGGTTGGTCTTTTTCAATTTTCCAATGCAGGATTCGTTTTACCGATTGCATCTGAATGCGGAGAGGTAAGTTAATTAATGCGGTGTCGATGTTGGATTCTAGCACGATTTAAAGCGGCTGCTGTTCCTGATTTAAGTAGATCAAAATGTTATCCACTACTTTAGCTACCAATTTATTTTGTATGTCTTACTACTTTACCTACTGAGGCACTTAACTACAAGTATCAAAAGAGGTTATAGAAATATTGAATTTGTTTGTTTTATAGGCACATATTTTTGGGTTCATCAAAGGTATCACAAAATAAGAAACAAATTCTGGAGACTTCCAGGGTCAAAAACTTTCACTGGCCTATTTTCCAAGAAATAAGCTGTGAATATAGTCGACGTAAATAAAACGTTTACAGGGTTACTAAAAAAACTACAGAAGTAGGAATTCCGGGTTGAAATCTGGTACGCATGCGCGTTAACCCTTCGCGTACTACGGGAGCAAAGCGCGACCTTCGTAGGTCGGCGCCCCGCCATTCAGTCCCCTAGCGGCAGCCATTGATTTTCGACCGTCCCACTACCACATGGCGCCTCTACTCAACCGCGAAAACTACCCAGTTCACTTCGCAACATTTGGCACACATGGCTGAATTGCCAGTGACCCAAGCCTAAAGAGAATAAGGGTATTTATAACCTAAAAGACTAGGTCAATGAACTCAACCGGGGGTGGGTGAAGTGAAGTGACATATTGAAAAAACCTGGCGTAAATGCCGGAAACTTGAACACGGAGTTTTTCTCCTTGGTAAGTAATTTCCTCTCGCAAATAAATGGTCCACCCACGCTGAGCTGACCCATCTTAATTATTCCGTGCAAACAGCAGATTTTTTTACGGCTCCTTAGTTTATTTGAGCTTATAATGCGACCTACGCTTAACCGCAACGCCCGTGAGTTTTATGTAAATCTTGCAGAATATTTAAATTAAGCGAGCTTTGTTGTGGCTGTAAGATTCTGTTTGTTCTGCGGTTAAATGGCTTCATGACAGCCTAAAAGAAGATTAATAGTTAGTGGAAAACGTGTATTTATGTCATTCATGGATTTGTAGTTTATATTGTTTACAAGAGGTCGGAGAATGACCTCACTGGCCTACGTGCCCGTGCCTTGTGCCTTTAAAGCTTGATTCCAGGTATGTGCGGATTTATCTGGCGCCATGATTCACTCTTATGATATCCGATGACGCAGCATCTTTATTTGATGCATAATGCTACTTTTAGACGTTAATAGCAGCGATTAGCAAATACAATGAACGCAATGCGGTAACTCTACTTAAATGTACCGTAACTATACGTTTCTTGCTAAAGTTGAAAATTTACAGATTCGTACCTACATTATACTTCTGACACATTCTGGCATATTAATATTCATGGGGTTGATAATGTAAAGTCTTCTATTAAGAATTCCTTTCCAACATTATACAATTTAAATTTTTATCGTAGCATATGAGAGAATATTTAACTTATATACTTAGTCTTACTTTCAAAATAATACTTATACAATTCGCTATTCCATATAAGCTACCTACTAGATTGCGCGCTGTAACCACCGGAAACAAACCGGATTCACATCACAAATAATTGGTACAGTCACCAGCACCAATATCTGATACAACAAGCGCGCATAAATATCTGATACGACTCTATTTCTAGGGCCGGAAGGACGTGTCAGATATTTTTGCACGCTCCGCTGTGGCAGTAATTAATGCTGGTGACTGTACCTACCTACTTACCTATGTTCGCTAAGCTGACCAATTGATGACGCGATCGCTGACTGCATTTTGAACTTATTACGCAGATCTAAAACGCAATATGTATCTATTTATGTATTTTCGCAGCTTACATATAAAAGGGACAAGAAATAAAAAAAACTTTTATTGCAAATATCGCATTTTAAATGCTTTCTAAAATGTGATTTTTGCGATAAAAGAACTTTTTTATTTGTGCTTTTTGTATATAAGCAGACATAACGCAACGCGCAACGAAGAAATAGGAAAAAGTAAAAAAAACATTTGACATATGCAAAAACATGTGTAAAATCAATTTAATCCTTATTCCCTCTACTCAATTTGCGCGTACGCTTGACGTCAAACGTCTATGCGTACAGAATAATTGTTGGTTGTTTCCTGTTTTCCATCAATCTTATTTTCGTTTCCACAAACTTTTTTCAGGGTTTGAGGAAACTCGTCATTTAAGTGTGTTAGTGATTGTGTGTTTACCGGGCTATACTTATGTCGGCGGCTACAGATTTCAGCAAGCATACTGGTCCACATATTTTCTTACTTCTTTTTAGAGTTCCGTAGCCAGAATGGCAAAAAAGGAACCCTTATAGTTTTTCCATGTCTGTCTTTGCTCAGGGACTATCAATGCTAGAAAGCTGTAATTTTGCACGAATATAATATGTAAACTATGCCGACAAAACGGTAGGTACAATAAAAAATTAAAAAATATATATATTGTACCTCTCATAGACGTAAAGTGGGGGTGTTTTTTTCTTATCCTATCTTGTAGTGTGGTGGGTATCGTTGGATAGGTCTTTTAAAACAATCTCCTCAACCCAGGTCCTCAGCATTCCGTGCTGCGTGCTATAACCCCTACACCACGCACGCAGCACGGAATGCTGAGGACCTGGGTTCGATTCCCAGTGCTGGTCTCTTTCTGTTTTTTCTGTGCATACATGTCTCTGTTTGTATTTTCGATATGGTTTCACGGGATACCCGTAAAAGTAACAAATTTGGAGTTGAAATAAAAAATACAAAAAGACTCCAAAAAACCAATCATAATTTGATTGCTTAGTGGCGACATCTCTTGTCTGGGTGAGCGGTTGGTTCCGAAAGAGTGTGACGTCTGTCGAAGCCACATAGATGTCGCTAGTGCTGCTGCTTAAGTAGCAAAGTAGAAATAAGCAACCTGAGATATGTATGCATAAGAAAAATTCGTGTCTAGATTCCTGTCCAGCAGTGGTGTAGAGGTTATGCACGCAGCACGGAATGCTGAGGACCTGGGTTCGATTCCCAGTGCTGGTCTCTTTTTCTGGTTTTTCTGTGCATCCATGTCTCAGTTTGTATTTTCGATATGGTTTCACGGAATACCCGTAGGTAAAAGTAACAAATTTGGAGTTGAAATAAAAAATACAAAAAGACTCCAAAAAACCAATCATAATGAACGCATTAGCCAAGTAAACGACATTGCCCCTGTTGACCTTACCTAAACTTGGAATATTCCGTACAAAATACGAAATCCTTAGAAAAATATTACTTGACTTTTTCGTAATGGCTACGGAACCCTATTTCGGGCGAGTCCGACACGCTCTTGGCCGGTATTTAAATGCACCATCGACGTGCGTTTGCATCGATACAAACGCGATACGCACACGGCTGCTCTATGGAAAGAAAAACGCGCTATTCTCGCGCCTTTAAAAAAAGTGTGTGCAAAGGCCCTTAACTATTCCCTTGACCGTAACAAAATAGGCTGTATTTATAATTCGTCTTAAAATCGAACTAGTCAAAACCGAATAAATCTGTGCTCCTTTAAATCTAAAATCGAAGTACAACGCACTCTGCGCGTGAACGAGACGGTGATTCACGATCGAACCGCTAAAATAATAGCTAATTTAATAAATTCACTTGCGTATGCGTCTCCCGATCAGTGTCCTCCGATCCTGCGACGGGAACGGACTTATTATATTATATAAAAATAAATTATACAGTTAATAAATAATAATTTTCGCGAGGTGTTATGTGATAATGCCGGAGACAGTGAATATTCGTGTTTACATCTCGGCCGTGTATAAAAACTGTAAAGGATGTTATTTACGAAGTATCAAGAAATTGCAACCGAAAAGGGTACGTTTGTTTTATTTTATTTTATTTTCTTTATTGAGGAAAACAAACAGCAGTACAATCATACATAAAATTAGTATACATGCAGGTAAATCATGAGCCAGTAAAGTTTCACTAATATATCTACACTTATTAGGAAAATGTTATGCCCAAAGTAAATAACAAACGAAAGGAATGATGACAATATCTTTTTTTTATTACAAGACCTAATTCCTTGAAAATATGCAGAAAACAGTCACTAAACAACTATAAAGTTGTTTTATGACAAAATATGTAAGAAATAAAATTTTAGATAGGTACTTCATAGATGCTTTAGAGCAAAAAAGATTTTGGAGCACATCCCTGTTTTTGTTATGATTTCATACCTCATGGTTACCAGAGCAATGCATGTTTTTGGGATCATTTAATTTATTGCTACCTATTTGATATCTTACTATTCATACCACCAACAAAATCATTTATTTGGGTAAACTTGACATTTTACATTTAATTTTTTTTTCACCGACCACCCTGATCATCACAAGTCAAGCCATTCAAATTTATTTGTGGTTTAAAAAAAGTTTTTCTATGAATTGGACTCTAAACCGGATGGCCATGATATTACAAATTGAAAAAAAAAAACTCAGCCATTGTTGTGGTTTACGTCAATTTTACCTTGAAATACTTACGCGATGGTTAAATAAAGATGTTATTCAAATTAGTTGGCTTATCGCAGGTAGATTAAGTTTTCTATAGCCGTCACTTTGTTGTCGTATCATAACATAATATTTAATCACAAGTTCTTCGTGGTCAGGTTGAGTGTTGTCGTTATTTGCTGTTTTCGGCATATATACGTAATCTTAGTTTGTAAGACAAAAGTTGTTCAATTGTTTTCTTGTTATGTTTATTGCTCGTACTACTTATGTGGAAAAATTTGCGTAATATTCTTTTTCTTTTCTTTCTGACCATGTCAGAAATGCCTAGAGCAGTTTTAAACGAATAAATCTTAGTATAAGTACTCAAAATTATATTCATAAGCTGAATCGCAATCGCAATATCTACACACTTGTAAATGATTAACTGACTGACAGTCACAGACAACGCACAGCTTTAACAACTGGAGGTAGAGAATTGAAGTTTGGCAGACATATTTATTCTTAGAGAGTCATAAGGTAACCAAGAACGAATTTTGCGAAATTACCACGGGTTAGAGAACATACATAATAGGGATTTATAATTTCCTTGCTAATTGGCTCTATCTCCGTACCTAACTATAATAATTAATTAGAGACTTCAAAGGCATTTAAATAGGAACAAGCTATATTTTCAGGATTTTCCAAAATTCCCGCAGTACAAGGCATAAATTTCAAATAAATGACAATAAGATGAAAAAGAGGAAGAAATTTCATTGCAAATTTGAATTCAAATAAAAGCTAGTCAATTTATAACTCAATTGAGTCGGGTTAATCTATTTATATTTGGCTTAGTGCCGATCAGTGAAACATAATAATATGCCCTAATTACAAAGGCAATTGCCTACCCCCGACTGAATGTCATTGCCCGCCTCTCCGGTACTGCACGGAAATGCATAACGTACTTATCAATTGCATAAACATGCGATCGGAAACGGACATGGCCTGCCCCAACTGCAGAGCGTTGCACAATGCCATCAATCTTTATCGCAATTTAGGACGCGCGTTCCGACGCAGCTGCGGCGTACGCGCCGAAATGTGGGCGAGGGTGTCAAATACTAATAAGTAGTGTTGAGACCGCCAGCAGAAAATAAAACTAGCTTAACCCCACATATCATTATGACGATTTGAAGTTTGACACTTTGCAATAACGTCTTTTTTCAATCGCGGATCTTTTTGGTTGGATCACATCTCTTCCGATAAACTTAAGCCATGCACTGGGGTTTCTTATTACAGGATGGTCATCTCCTTTTGTAAGGAGGGTCATAGTTCGAAATGCAACGGTAACTTAGGTACAGGTTTCTGTGGGCATTAGTTGTCGTTAAACCCTATTTAACACAGCGGATTCTAGATGTTAACTTTCTACGCTTTCTAACATCTTCGAAGGGCAATAGGAATTAACGTAAATTTCAATAAAGATAAATGGGGATGTGTGTAATATGCCTAGGGTGGTTGTAGTTGTGTTACATTTTGATTTATTCAGCGTTATTTAGATTGTTTATTGTGCTCCTATTAATGAACTACCTATCTATTACATCACACCTCGCTACTCCATAACTTTTCCTGTGATTGTGTCGTTGAGTGGCATTTGTTTATTATTAGGTTTAATAGTTAGAGACAGTGATAAAGGCAGAATTAGGGATGCTATATTACCTACATCCGATTCCGATTCAACTTAGGCTGCGTGTGAATAAGGCTACAATGTGTAAGGTAAACACGATTATACGATTGCCAATTGGCTAATAGCCAAGATACCACCGGTTCGAGTAGTTGGTCGTAATTAACATCGCTTACCTACCTAACGTAGGTAGGTACTAAGTATTAAATACGACTCATAAAATGCTAGTTTTCCCCATTGACTTTGCTTGTGCACCTTAGATCCGGCAGTTTAATTGAAATTCCAGATTTATACTAAATTTCCATCCATGGGATTTATATAATAATAGTTACGTACTCGTATTTACGTAGTATGAAGATTGAAGAGCACCCGTACCCGTGCACAATGTTATGTCTACAGACTTAGTGCCCCATCGCAAAGGGCATCGACATAGGACCACACTTAACGAAACGTCATTACCGAGGCTTTAGGCGACACGTTCACATTTGAAACTCAAAAGAAACGTTGTTTATTTACTTATATTTTCATTTTTTGTGTTGTTACAGTGTATGGCGCGGGCTCTGTACGACAACATAGCGGAGTCCCCTGACGAGCTGGCGTTCCGACGGGGCGACCTGCTCACCGTATTGGAGCAGAACACTGGCGGCAGCGAGGGCTGGTGGCTCTGCTCGCTGCGCGGCCGACAGGTAAGCTCACACTACTATCAAGACAAGACTATATACAAGTACCAAAACTGGAGGCAAAGTTTATTGTTTAACTGACCAGCAATTGACCTCTAACTTACCTATTATGTTAAGTACAGCACACACAAACATCACGCCTGTATTCCCAAATGGGGTAGGCAGAGCACACGAAACGTTACCGCTTCGGCGCCACTTTTAGCAATTTTGGTTTAAAGTTAGACAAAAATTGTACAATACTTAGTGACAGGTTGTTAGCCTGTCGCCTACGGTATAAATTAACATATATCCTCAGTCGCCTCTTACGACATCCACGGAAGAAATGGAGAGGATGGAAACGGGTATATAAACAGGTTAAGTACAGATAATACCGAAAATGCAGCTCACTGGTTCTCAGACTACTCTAGCCGTGAAGAGCCCTAAATCTGATTTATCTGAAAAAAAAAAACAGGCGGCGAATACAAGTTTCAATCCTTTTTAATTCCTAATGCCGATCCTCACAGCTCGACCATCACGTAATATTCATTAGTATCGCCTTAAGTTTCGCAGCATGCTTTGCTTAGGTACTACCTACATTCTTTAAAAAAAAAATGTTTTATCTTCTTTCGGCTAGATAATAATAAATATTCATCGGGAACAACATATAGAGCTACTAATTATGACTGTAATATATAAATACAAATTCGTCTGCACAAAGCAACGACGCTAGCGAAATAATTATTAGCTATTGCTTCGTTCACATATCAGATACCTACATGTAATGTAATGCTCATAATTCATAATAAATGTCGCAGATTCAAGGATTTCAAGGTCGTATTTACTACAAACTTGTCGTTTAGCCTTATGATTGCAATAGACTTGCGTCATTTCGTCAGGTTCTTAGTTTTTATTTCCACGTCGTAATGCTAAGACCGTGACGAGGTGACGGAGCTATGTTTCATTGATTAGGTCAACCAGTTACCTTGGTGTAGGAATTTTCCACTGAAATCCCGAAATTACGCATCTTTGTAACACAATGCAAAGCGTAAACGTATCTTTGATTACGCATTCACGCAGGTAAGTTCGGTTGAAGACCGATCAAAACTCCACTGTCCAGTCCAAGTGAAATTTTGTTTCGCAATTTTTTACCATTATCTATGTGTCATAGGGTAATACATGATAAATGTTATTTATACTTGTATTTTTTTTTAAATAAAATATAAATAGTCTAAATTACCTACTATTCATCGTCATCCTTCAAACTTTAATTTATAATTTAATTTACGAGTAAAGTTTAATGACTCAAACCAATGAGTAACAATCATAATTATTATATTTAGTATTATGATTTCTTCCTATGAGTCGAAGTAAATAAGTTATCATTATATTACGTAGGTACGTCAGTATCCTATCAACAAAAAATATTTTCGCAAAAGCTTCCTTCCTTCATTCCTTGTTGTATTAAATTAGAAACAGTTCTAGTTTTTGGATATATCATGGGATATTATAGGAAATGATAGGGAATAAGCATGGAACACAAATGTTCTCTTAGGTAAGTATCTTAAAGTACAAAACTGAAAAATTAAACAAATAACGTAAAACAACAATGTCAGTTAAAAAAAACTACGAGCAATTGAAGATTGCATTCCATTTCTTTCTAGAAAAAACACGAAATTTTGTATGAACTTTCCCTTATGACATGACACAACATGTAGGTACGACCTCTTCGATCTATTTCCATATTTGTGTGTTTTGGAATTGTATACTTTTACAATCGGATATAATGTATGAGCGTAAACAAACCCGAATATGACTCTACCTATATGCCTCTTGTTTCCTCTTTTATGGTGTAAGTGGATGTGACTCAGACGTCACTGACTGAGGTCGTCACTATTGAATGTCGTCACCGCGACCCTGGCTTAATATTTATAATATTACGAAAATTTGAGTTAAAGAATACACAAAAAAAAACCAACCTAGCCATCTGGCCCTCGATTTGGCGGTCAAACTCAAACAAAATTGTCTCCTAAAGCAGGTATCCCAGTTTGCCATAGTACCTACTCTCCGGCTATAATATTGTACTCGTAGTATAGGTATAGGATAAAGCACTCAAAAAGTTATTCCGCCTTTGAGATTTTGAACGCCCACAACAGGGAATTATTATCCACTTTGAGAACCTATATCTAGTAAGTTTACGAATACGGTATTTGACAACTGATTTTTTGAAAAATCTATATACGGTACCTGTCCCTTTCTAAAACGCTTTTCTCTATGCAGCATGTAGCAGCAAGTATGGCGCTACTTGCGTGTGACGTCATATGCAAGTATTTCTTTCTCTGTCTAATCTTCCTTTATAACTTTGTTATTTGTATAGGGAGCTTAAAAATTGTTTCTCTATTCGATAACAGGCATTGTGAAGTTTTAATTTATAAAACATATAAAAAATAGTCAAATACTGTGTTAGACATTTTCAAGAACTTTCATCAGATGTCTACCAGGGACAATAGCACAGATCACATAATAGTAGGTACTAACGTACAGAATGGCCACGCTCCGCCCCGCACCGGTTAGAGTTAGCCCACCCCTCAAGCGCAGATTGCAGGAAAACCGCAGGGAAGCAGTCGGGTGCGCGACGCGATGTATGTTGGCCCCACGGCACTAAGTTCGAGAGCAATAAATTTGCGAAATCGTAACGGTACCCTACCCTTCCTTTTTCTAAATAAATAGTGATTTCTGAAATTAACGCGATTAATACATGAATTAACTACCTACCGAATGGTTCTTTTAAGTTTGTAGACGTACCTATATCTATTGTAATTGAAAATAATAATGCTTAAAATACGCAGACAGACACATTTTAAGTAGGTTTAAATAAATGGAGGATATTCTGGCAGAACCGGATAAGTGCACAATATTTATTTTTTATACGGTTTTGCTAGATAAATAAAGCAGAAAACATTCGAGTATGTCTATGTATGTAACTTTAAAAAAATTGCACTTATTCTGTTTAGCCAGAATACCCTCGAAATAGGTAAGATTAACGATTACATTTATTTGCACATATCTAAGCCATACCTACATTATGAGTACCTTTAAATGTCATTGGTAGCACATAGTACTATACGGTTTTGCAATAGTCAGCCCTGTGCAGCTTACGCACACATTGACGCGTGTACAGACGTCGTCATGCCTATGTAGATTCAAGAACGCGTATTTTGTACGGCGTGGCCGCCCTGTGGTAATAGCGCGAATTTTGCCCGTTGACAGAAATGATAATAAGGTATCGTTGCAGGGGATATGCCCGGGCAACCGCCTGCGCATCGTAGCGGGCGTGTTCGACGCGAGCGCGGCGTTGCAGAGGCGGCGCGCGCGCGCACCCGCGCCCGTCGCGCACCAACCAATGCCGACGCAGCAGTCGCCTGCCTTCACTAAAGTAAGTCCCTTTTATTTATTTTATTGCTTTTGGGATCGTTCCTGGATTAAGACTAAACAGATTTAAACTAGGTAATAAATAGGAAACTAGGAATTAAATATACCTCAACGTTTCGGTTACAATACAGCGGGGGTGGTCACGAGTGGACTGAAATGTTGAGTAGTTTTGAACTACCCGCAGTTAATTTTGATTTTGTTGGAATAAAATTTTGTCGATAAAGTTTTGTTGTTTTTCCGTTACGTGATTAAGATTCAACGATAGATTGGAGTCACCTTATTTCAAGTCATATCATATCAAGTAAACTATGTTAAATATGGCCAATAAGATAAAAACCTTCCCTAGACATGCAAATGAAACCTACTCCTTTCTTGAAAATCGGCAAAGAATTAGGACTCACTTCGAATCTAGAATAGGCGAAAATAGGTGGTCAACGTTATGATGAAAAGTGATACTGCAGCTTTAGATGCCTGTGGCCAGTTCTTCTAGCCTTATTTGCTTCATGTTGGTACTTTACATTATCATTATTCGTTAAAATAAAAAAGCGGTTTTACAAGTTAGTCAAGCAAAAGTGTACTAAGAAATAGTTCATTCAATTTCAGATAGAGGAATGCTCGCACTACGACGTGCCTCGTGCTCCCATGCCGGTCCATAAGATCGGCACTTACGACTCCCCACGGCCCGTTGGCGACTGGTACGTGCCCTTTAGTTTACTTATAAATAAATTTTAGTAGCTTCCTACGTTTATGTTACCTATTCGTAAAGCTATTTTGATGGTGAAAAATCCATACTTCAATGAGCGTTGAAAGACCACGAAGATTGTCTAATGAAAAATGATCATGGTTGGTTTTATTATAAGACTCATAAGGATGGATGGAAGGACGATGAAATTTGGACTGCATAGGTCAAGTCAGTCGCAAATATTTTCCAACTCCTCACATTTCATTGAGGCTACTAGTACAGTCAAACCATTTGATTCCTGACCCACCGTAGAACGTTCTCACAGTAAGTGCCACAGTAAATTCCCTTGTTAAGCAATGCGACGTCACTATGACTTTTTCTACTATATTAAGTCTTGATTCACGGCGCTCCACGAAACTCACGAAAACATGATAGCGACCCCCATCGCTTCTTGAACTCGGAAAACTTCAAAATTCTTGGCAGGGAGTGTTAAGCTGCAGTGGTACTAATTTTAACTCTGTTTTACAGGTACGATGCGCCCCGTGCGCCCCGGCCTGCCAGCGCGGACTCAGCATGCAGCGGCACCGGTTCGCTGACGTCAGCAACTTCCAGCGCGTCAGCAAACTCGGGCAGCTCGCACTCCGCGTCCAGTACCTATGATGTGCCGCGATCGCGGGCCCTGCCGTTGCCCTGCGACGCCGCGCTCGAAGCCTTGGAGCGACTACAGGCAAGTGACAAAGCACAAAAGCTATGTTGGTTCCGAACCTGGGGGTAACGAACAAGATGCCATCAGACATAGTGGGTACAAAAGCGCTCGATTTTAATGAAAATTTGCACTTTAAAGTTGAATATATTGCAAACAAATCACTGAATCGAAAAGTACCCCCTAATGATTTTAATAGACCTATCCAACGATATCCCACAACACTACGAGGTTGGATGAGAAAAAAAAACACCCCCACTTTACGTCTATCGGAGGTACACTAAAAAAAATGTTTTTTTAATTTTTATTGTACTATTTTGTCGGCATAGTTTACATACATATTTGTGCAAAATTACAGCTTTCTAGCATTGATAGTCCCTGAGCAAAGCCGCGGACGGACAGACAGACAGACATGGCGAAACTATAAGGGTTCCGTTTTTGCCATTTTGGCTCCGGAACCCTAAAAAACGTCGTAGAACCATTGTTTGGATAAGCACCTACGCTTATCCTTATGCTTACCTAGGTTAAAACCTAGAGCAGTTTTTATAACCAGCCGTTGTCCTCCAGGAGGAAGCGTCAGCAGCAGTGTCCCGGCTGCTGTCGTACGTGTCGCCGGGCTGGCGGCGGCGCGGCGCGCTGCGGCCGCGCGTGCTCGACGTGCGCGTGGCGGGCGCGAGGCTGCGCGCCGCGCTGCATGACCTCGCCGTGTTCGCGGACGCCACGCTCGCCAACGCGCACGATGCACAAGATAAAGGTAACACCAAGAGCGGTCAGTGCAATCAACTCCTCTCTCCAGGACCAAGTGCCACAGATGTGTGTGTAAGACCGTTCAGGATAGATAACAAAAAAATCATTGGGTAAAGGTTCTCGAGTGGCGACCACGAACTGGAAGACAGCGTTGGCAGGCTTCCCATTAGGGAATTATATTTTAGAATATATTAGATATAACGCTACAAAATATTTCAGAGCGCTACGATGAACAACTGGTCACCTGTGTTTTCTGGTTGCCTGCTAAGATTTGGTGTTGAGATTTCTATTCTACGTCATCGTTTATTCGATAAAAACTATAAGTAGATAAGTATTGTAGGTATTTGGTACATTATGGCAGATGTAATACAGGTGACAGCTGGCCCGTCACACTTATGAGACTACTAATTACCACCTACAGTTTACAAATACCTATATTGCTTCTGAAATAGGTAGGATATGAAGTACATTTCATTGTGCTATTGGCATCTCTGTCGCCCGTTAACGCTATTCTCGTGAAAACTCCAGCTAAGTGCTAGTGCAGAAAATATTTCGCTTCTTGTTATAACTAGAACTTTCTTGGATTCCAGGCATCGCAGTAAAGCTACGGCCACTAGTGAAAGCGTTGAAAGACGCGGAACGCATAACACACGAGGCGACGAGTGCGCTGGACGCGGGGGACTGGGCGCCGGAGAGGTTGGAGCGAGAGCGCGAGCCGACTGACGGGACACAGGACGCGCTGGACCAGCTCGTGGCGTGCGCGCGCTCGCTCACCGAAGACGTGCGACGGGCCGCGTCGTTCATACACGGGAATGCGTCACTGTTATTCAGGTTGGTATCATATTATCAGGTTTGATCGCTGCGAATCCAGAAAAAACATTCACTGAAGCAAGCGATGGGAGAATAGGTAGCTATTTTATGGAGCGTCCATCACACTGTTGACACGTAGCGATTCTATTTTCTTCGGAATTGTCACTTAAAAACATACTCTACAACTGCTACTAAGTAGCACCGTTGGCGGTGAGTTAGCTGGTAGATGAATATAATCGGCTGTCAAATGCGAGCGAACGATCTGTTACGTAGTATTGCGTAATTTTTCGCCTTGGCCGGGCACTACAGTGCCCCCAGATCTGTAATCTGTGACTGTGACTGAGTTCTTTCGATGTTGCTATAGGTTTTTGTTTACGGTTTCGAAAACAGCGATTGAGGGGTTAATTATGGCCACATTGCCCAGACAAAGAAGCAACAAACACGATTAAATTTGAAATTTCGAAACTCGAAAAAGTTTCCTAAACGACTTTTCCAACATCCAATCCTTACGGATCTGTCTTTCTCCAGGCGATCAGCTGGCACAGTTCCGGAGCACGAGTGGACGGAAGAATACGACTACGTCCGGCTAGAGTCCCGTACGGCGGTGGGCCGGCGGAACGCGGAGATCCGAGCCGCGTTACCGGACAAACTGCGGGCCAGCTTTGACGCACTAGTCAGAGATGCCGACCACGCCGGGGAGGTGAGGATGTTCATAGTTCTTTAAAAAAAAGTTCATCATCCCAGCCTATTACGTCCCACTGCTGGGCACAGGCCTCCTCTCAGAATGAGAGAGCTTGGGCCATAGTTCCCACGCGGGGCCAGTGCGGATTGGGAATTTCACACACTCCATTGAATTTCTTCGCAGGCTGATGCAGATTTCCTCGCGATGCTTTCCTGCACCGTTAAGCTTTTGGTAAATTTTAAATGTAATTTCACTTCGCACATGAATTGTGAAAACCTCACGAGGTGCGAGCCGGGGTTTGAACCCACGATCCTCTGCTTGAAAGGCCATAGGTCAAACCACTAGGCCACCACGTCTTAAGTAGTGTTTCGAAAAAGTTGTCGGTGACGTTAGAAAGGACGTGGATTCATCATTATGTTGCATTTTAGAACCACGCACAGTACAGTTAGGTTATTTTTTTGGTCCTTCGAACCGGATTATCCAATACTAATACATTCTGAATTCCCCGTTAGGTCAGTGCAGTAGCAGCAGCGACCCGTCTCCCGGCCGACGACCGGCAACTGGCGGCATTCTACGCGGCGCAGGCGGCGACTTACGGCGCGCACCTCGCGACCGCCGTCGAGGCGTTCCTACGAACCGTCGATATGGGCCAACCACCTGATGTCTTCCTAGCTCACGGGAAATTCGTCGTACTCAGCGCGCACAGGATTGTGCACGTCGGCGATACAGTGCACAGGTGATTAATTAATCTATTCCATCGCAAAAAAAAACGCCATGATAGACGGGTGACCTGGTTAATGCCGCGGTTCGCGGTGGATGCAGGCCGCTTCCAACCGAGGCAACTGGAGGTCTATGGGGGAGGTCTATGTCCAACAGTGGGCGTCCTACGGCAGATATGATGATGATGATCGCAAAAAATGTGTTAATGAGCCAATTGCAAGCAAGACCGCAACGTCAAACAGACCTCACGATACTAACGCCATCTAGCGATATTTCGCTTATCAAGTAGTCCTCATTCTAAGCATCGCCACTAATATGGCCGCGTGTAAGTTTGCCGTATGGAAAGCATCCTCATCTTAATTTTCACTTTGGCCTTTACCTGTATCACCTCAGATCTGTACCTACATATCTCCTGGTCAACATAATCGTATTACCATTCAACAACGTTGTATTTGTCAACAGGAGCGCCCAACACGCCGGCTTAAAATCCCGAGCACTCCGGTGCTCCGACGCTCTCTCAGACGCTCTGGCTGCGACCGTCGCGAAGACGAAAGCAGCAGCGCAGCAGTTCCCTTGCGCGAGCGCTGTGGCGGAAATGGCCGAAGCCGCCCGAACGTTAGCCGCCCGAGCGCAGGATTTGCGACGAGTTTTAGTCAGGGCTGCCGACCCCCCGCCAGACACACCACTGACGCCCGCGACTGCAGTGGCGCCCTCTGCACCCACGACGCCTTTAACACCCTGCACTCCACACAACCCCGCTCCGCCTTCCCTGGCTACCTTGCAGATATAAATATTGTCAAAACTGTAGTCTTGACATACTACAATTTTTACTACACATTCTGTGAACGTATGGAAGGACTTGTGCAGGAGTCGACGTGACAGCTGCTATTTGGCACACCGTGACGCATCAAATAGGTTGTTTTTGAGCGAATAAGGCTGTGAAGTACAATGTTGGCTCAATACGGTTTTGACTTATACTTTGGCGCTGGATTAGGTGAACGTGTATTGAGTATTGGTCACGTGATGTCCTTTGCAGCGACAAAGAGGATTATTGTGTCATCTAAAAACATGATAAAACTATAATTATTCGGCCGAAATGTTTATGTTGGGCCGATAGAATAGACTTTATGCAAAGGATGTTTCTAAGAATTAAAATGTGCCGTGTATTATGAAAAAACAAGGTACACGGATCACAGCACGAAGTATGAGAGCGCATCATTACCAAAGAAATTTATCGACATAGTTGCATAGTTATGGAACATACGTGACTGCCATATGATGATAACGAAATAGTTACACTTAATGTTAGCATTAAATAATGATTATCTACTAACAATAAATTGAAGGCTGCATTTAGATTTTTATGGGGTTCTGATAGTTCAACCGATATGAGCAGAGCAGAGTATACGTTTGTGCAAATTCTCTCAATTTGCACAAACGTATACTCTCGAATAAGGTAAAGACAAAGATTGTGAATGGACGTCAACTGCAGCAGAACGCTTTTGGAATGTTAACATTTTTTAATGTACAGAAATGCATCTATTGTGCTGGTCACATGGGAAGATAATCTTTAGATTGTTATATTGAAAGAATGAAGTGCTTGATGGTACTAATATTAAACGACTATCGGAGCCCTACATCGGATGAACGTAGTTTATACGCTTCGGCGCATTTATTTAATAGTCGACAGACGCGGAACGCTGTTTTGCGAGGTTTAATTGCTGGATGCTCATTTGCTACAGTGAGTTGAGTTGTCCGTCCAGATTTTATACAATTTTGCAACAATTAGTAACGACTACTAGTAGATGTGTTACGTGAGAAAATGTACTTTACTTATGTCAAGAATCTTGAGTACTTTTCAACGACTTTCATTTATTGTTAAATTTTAAGCCTTCAAAAGTGTAGCATCAATCAAGGCGGCAAAAAGAATAGAAGAGTGGCATCATCGTCTTGGAAAAATATGTTTCCTAAACGTAGAGGCCGTATTCTCTAACATTTCTGACGCTCGCGATCGCAATGAAATGACAGATTTCACATACAAAAACTGTCATTTGATTGCGATCGCGAGCGTCCGAAACGTTAGGCAATGGCTATTTCTGTGCAATATGGCCTCGGAGGCTATTGTCCAAACACATTTGGAATCACAATCGTTTTCAAATTTTCACCACTTCTTTCTTTCACACGGTACAAAACAAAGGTAGAAAGAGATGGCGAATGTGATCGCGAACAACTGCGCGTTAGACAATACGACTTCAGGAAAGTTCTAAGTACTGTGATTGATGTTATATTCTTGCCGGTGCTTTTTTTCATGCTGGTGCCATTTTAAGTTTGAAGACTAAAATAGACTGTGTACCTATGTACTCTGTGGGTAACTCCATGGATTGTGTTAAAAGATGTTCCTGAAACTTGCCTATGGAGTCAGTACCTGCACACGATTGGTAGCTATAAACCTGCTTATAGCGACGTGTATTACATCCCTACTGACTCATTCTCTAGAAGAGTACAACAGTAAAGAATAGAAACCGAAAGGAGGAAGTAATTTTGTTTTTATACAAAATTGTTGCCATATTCAAGTATTTTATGTCGAAAATGCGACAGTTACTAAGAAAGTGGCACTCCAGTTTAATTTCTACTGTTTACTGTCGTATTTCTAATACGCTCAATTTAATGACTAACTGTATTATTTTCAAAGAGTCCGCCTGAGTCTGATTAAATATGATGTGTATTAAACCTACATGGACAAAAATAAAGTGGTTGGCTACTGGTTGTTCCGATGTTCCGGCAAAGAACACTTTGGTCGAGTGGCAGCTCCAACCCATCGTATGGAACACTCTTCTTCAACTTCTAAATCGATTAGGTGAAAAAGATGTACAAATATACAGGGGTTTCAATCAAGGCGACCTTTGTGAGATCGTCTGGACTACCGTATGGTGGCCGCTTGAGCTAGCATCAAACCAGAAATATGTATATGTAAAATTATTTAAAAAAAGACTATTTGACTCTGTAAATTATGAACTTATATTTATATAGGCATTGTTGTTGTGGCTGCAGACGGACCCTTATGTGAATGCTTGTCGTTAAGACATGTGGCTCATTACTTAACCTTTACACTACTACTACCATAGCATTGTGTATGTATGTACTTACGTTTTGTACTTTATACATAATGACATAACTAGATAGAAGTAGATTATGTAAAAAGCATGTTGTAAATTAGCAATGTGTAATATATTTCAATAGGTGTTGTAGTTTAGTTAGTTATAGATGGAAATTGTACAAATGCATATTTAAAAATATTAATTTTAATAATGAATTACCTATAATTTATCATCTTGTAAAATGCAATTAAGTAAAATATACAAAATTTTCGTATCTAAATTATTGTGATTTCATTCCAAAACAATCATCCTTAAAAACAAATCAAAGAACTATTGAACAACTCTGCCATGAAAACAACAAAATCGATGTTTCTTCGATTTCTACAACAGACAACTTCGTACGATTAAAAAACAGTTGAATACTAACATGGTTTCAAGTATGTTCGTACTGACGTAAGTATCTTTCTGCGGGTAACTCTCCCGGTGTGAACAACAAATCGGGGTGGCCAGGCGGCAATTTCATTGCAGCAGCTACTGCTTCTAGTCTCGCCGCTCGTAGCCTTAAAGACGTCTCTATAGATCTCGCTTCTATCGCTGCAGCTTCGGCTTGCTTTGCTTCTTCGACTTTCTGTCTTTCCAACTGTAAATATAAAATAAAGTATTAGGTAACGTTGGCGCTGGGTTTTATATATTGGGTCTGAAATTACAAGTAATTCTAATAAAAGACATATAGCGATTTCGCTCACACGCATAAAAAAGGCGAGAATTTATTATATGCGCGTGTTAAACAGCATATGAAAATTAGGATATATTCTAAGCAAAAGCAAACTTTTCTTAATCAACATTAAGTTTCAACTACCAATTCATTTTCTTCTACAATGTATAATAATAATAATATTGAATTAACTCACCCTAGCAGTTTCCATTTGATAATTTAATAACTCCTTTTTTAATTTGACTACTTCTTTATTTTCTTGACTCCATGAACTTGAATGAGTCGATCCTGTGACAAAATATATAATAAAATCAAAAATGATTATCTTGGAATCTTGTTACTTCCTGGAAATTATCAGGGTCATTCTTAGTGGAGTTGTTGTATATAGATTAGATAGATCACTTGGACTACAATGGTGTCAAATATAAATACCTACGAGATTACTTCCCGATACGTCGGAATCACGTTTTGCCATACTTGTTTTGGCGTATTATTTTTATAAAGATATTATACTTTAATCGATATTTCCAGTTTTGCTTAATTTTCTATACCTAACTGAAAAGATCCTCAAACTAGAAGCTAGAACCCGAGGAATGAGGGCTAAAAGACAGGCGAAATATCGCTAGATGGCGTTAGTATCGTGAGGTTTTTTTGACGTTACGGTCTTGCTTGCAATTGGCTCATTTAGTTATTAGCCAATTACAAGCAAGAAAATGTTTTGCAGCAAGAGGACGTGACTACACGCGTTTGTGTCTGTGTGTGTGCGTGCGTGCGTGCGTGCGTGCGTGCGTGCGTGCGTGCGTGCGTGTATGTAACTTATCATATCACAATTACACAACTCAGTAATAGTATAGTTACTTAACTATACAATTTTTGTCTTATCTACATCTTAGGACTAGGACGATATCTTACATAATAACAATTCAGTTTCCTCGTAACTCAGATGTTTAAGCAAATCAGTAACGGCTTTCTTACACTTATAGTACTGTAGCTCATATCATATATGCCAATCTTAGTGTTTATTGCATTGTATAAATATGATTAAGATTGTTTTTTTGGAATCTTTTTGTATTTTTTATTTCAATTCCAAATTTTCGTGTCGGTACCGTTGACCATCAGTGGTGTAGCGGTATAGCACGCGGTACGGATTACCGAGGACCTGGGTTCGATTCCCAGTGATGGTCTTATTTTTCTGTTTTTCTGTGCATCTGTATTTCAGTTTGTATTTTCAATTTTGTATAAATATGCCGATTGTACAGCATACTGTCTTTTTGCGAACTTGGATTTGTATTTTGAGAAGGGGACAATTCTTCCAGGTCGTCTACGAGTTTAAAAGCAACGGTTTAAAAGCCAGGGTTCGATGTACTCTCAGAGTTGCATTCAGAACGTATAGCTTTCTAATTGATAGTTGGTCACTTATATGACACAGTTCTTTAGTGGGAAATCTAAATGGCTTCAAGTGCATCACTTTCAATAAGCAGCGCTGTCCCCTCTCAACCTCTAGAAACTTGCTTTTAGTGGCCTTGCTTTTAGACCGTAACGTCAAAAACACCTCACGATACTAACGCCATCTAGCGATATTTCGCCTGTATTTAATTTATTAATCCTCATTGAGAATCGATGGCGTGTGGTCGGTGCGACACAGTTCTTGACAATTTTAGGCGTCGCTTAAAGGTTAAGCAAGCTGAGGCCATATTGTCTAACGCGCTGACGTTCGCGATCGAATTCACCATCTCTTTCTGCCCTCGTCTAAAGCAGCGTTTCCACCAATAATGTGCGAAGATGTGTTGCGAGGAATGTGTTTTTCATTAACCAATAGACACGCTTCATTTACACATCCTCTCACATCCTATCTTTGGTGGAAACAGCTGATCGGAGCGTGGCAAGGTAAATGAAGCGTTTCTATTGGTTGATGAAAACACATTCTTCGCAACACATCTATGGGGCTACTACGAAATTCGAAAATCGAAATTCGTTTCTATCCGTCCCTCTGACGCTTATACAGTCAAGTGCAAAGATATTGATACGGCCAAAGTTACAAAAATATGTATACACGACTTTATGCACTTAACATTAAAGTAACTTTGGCCGAGACGAGATCTTTGCACTTGACTGTACTATTTAATAAGAGGGTGAGAGGGACGGTACGACGATACGAACTTCGATTTTTCGAGGCCCTCTGATGGAAACGGAGCCTTATACCGTATAACAGAAAGATGTGGTGAAAGCGATTGTGCTTCCAAGTGTGTTTATCAAGGAGTACTCACCAATTCCAGAGTCGCTATTAAGAATGGTGCTCAGCGGATCAGGCGCAAAGTGGTTGTGGTTGCTGTCAGAATGACGATCATCATCATCGTCATCGTCCACACCATTGTCAAGTTCCAGCTCGAATACTGGCTCTGACTTGATTTTCTGTAATAAGAAATTAAAGATGATTCAAGCTCTTGTACAATAGGTTAATATAAATAAAAAAATTGTTTTTTTTTATATGTATTCTATAATTCTAGTATGTGTTGATATTCTCAGAAACTGCTCTTTAGTCTTAACAATAGTTAATTGTTTGGAAGATTTTTTCATAAAGAGAAAATTTAGCAATTTTGTTGCAAAAAATAATATTAGGTACTTCCCATAAAATATTAAGAAAATATTTAAACTCCATCTTATAGAACTGTAAGAGAATAAGTTAGTAGATTATGCTTCATTCAAAAAATAGCTACTTAACACGTTCGTCCCCGGCAACAATCCATTAATCTCTTATGCTATGCCTACGCATATCCCACAGCAGTCACTTATTGAAGTGGCATTGGCACTGGCATTGGCCAGTGACACGTATACAATGTCACAGACTTAATACATTCCACTGCCAGTGACACAACGTCTGTGACTTTTTACTTCTTACTTCTATGCCAGTGACATGCGTGTTGTGTCAAAATAGGGCTTAGCTGAACGTTGCCGGAGCCGAATGCGATCCACTAAGCTCATACGCTAGACATAGTGCATATCCCACAGCAGTCACAAATACTTGTCACTGGCATAGGAGTAAGAACTAAAAAGTCACAGATGTTGTGTCACTGGGGCCGAACGCGTTAATAACAATTGAGTCAGAGGCAAAATGTGTTGAACAAAGCTTGGTCACCCAGGTGTGTACAGTAAACAGCAGAAGTAGATCAGCAGCAGAGCAGTTGTCGTGTTCAAAATGATCTAAACACTCTTATTAGCTAGGTAGTAGAGTCGCGTGTAGATAATTTTGAGCACTACTGCTCATCGACTTCTGCTGGTGACTGTACTACTAACCACGACTCTTGCACTTTTTCTATTAGATATGAACTGGGTCTATATATACCCTTAATGGAAAATAGCTTGACAGTTATTACCTTTGAGCTTTCATTAACTAATTTCTCATGTTTTGGGATGCTGATATTGAAATTTTTAATGGCCTCCTTTGCGCCAATATTTTTGGCTATTGTCTTCATGTTGTTGAACTTAGTACGAAGTACTTTTTGTGACCTCTTTTGTGGGCTTTTCTTGTTGAAAACATCTGTTATCTGGAATGTAGATAAAACTTTACTATCAATTTACTGCATTTAAAAAAATAACAATGTAAATTTACCAAGAAAAAAAAAAATTGCTGTACATTCTGTATTGGATTTCATACTCGTAAATGTCAAAGCAGCCATTTATTTGCTCAATAGAAACATGTGCATGTTCGGGATCTCTGTTACTGTCTCTTCCTACCTCCTGTTTGACAGAGATCAGTAGAAAAAAAGCGATTGTGATTCCTAGCTTGTTGGGTAATATATATAGCCTCTGTGCTTTGGTATGACAATGAGACTCAAATACCAAAAATATTTAAGTTAAAAGTCAAAGTGAAATTAGTGACATTGAATTTCAAATTCAAACAATTGAAAGATGGCTGACAAAATGGTCCCATTCGACATAAGACATTTACTATAAAAAATGATAAAGATGAAAGATAAATATATGTTGATTGTTGTTTTTTTTTTTAAATTTGGCTCTGTCCATCAGAGGACAATTTTGCCAGTGTCTAGTAGGTTTTGCCGTTGTATGGTAAAAAAAATCTAAAAAACGAAATATAAGAGGTAATGGTAGATGAACAATAACAGCGCGAATTCTCAAAAATAATCTTATTTTAGGTTATTTAAAATTCTGAAAGCACAATTTTAAGTAAATGCTTCAGTAGACAGACCCAGATGAATATAAAGTACAGTATTTTATTTCGTTTTCAACATACCCTCCTCCATGCTTTATTTTTGGAAGCTATGGCATGTGCACTATACTCCTTAGAGAACACAAAGTTTTTCTCTTTCCTGACACATTCTAACAACAGGCTGCATTCTTGTGGAGCAAAATTTAATGAACGATTGGATCTGAAAAAGGTTGGTCAAAAACATGGTTGGATGTTAGGTATATATAGCCAGTGTTATTTTGATATTTAACCTCGTAAGTCCTGTCCTGACTTTTTTAATATACATAGTTCTACAGACAGAGGCGAGAATTCTAAGTTTTGTGATTTTGAAAATTACAAAAATTAAAAGTACAATTTCATTGAAAAATTTGTACTCCACCACATTCGGCAGTTATTCTTACAATTTATTTGTACTTTATAAAGTACATGGGGACTTACGAGGATAAGATTTTGTTGGAATGATCCAATATGTTGTTATAACTAACTGGTAAAGCTAAATTAATAGTGTAGTAGGCAAAAAAAGTTATAATTCTTTTACCTTCTTTCATCATCACCATCTGAAAATTAAATGAAAAAAGAAATTACATATATGTATGAGTATGGATATAACTCCGGGTAGGGAAATGAGGAGATTGAAGGGAAAGAGAGCTATGTCCAACAGTGGGATACAAATACAGCAGTGTTTCTTAACACATTCAGTGCCAAGAAATCAACAATGGAGTTCTAGCTAGCTTTATTCATAGGTGGGTTTCATAGCAATATGACATGTGGTTAATGCAGTCATGGACTATATTAAGAATTTTAAAGAATTCCATTGACCCCTGTCGAAGAATATTATAGAAAAAAAGTGTTTAAAAATGCATTTATTAGTACTTAATTAAATGATATCAAAATATACCTGAGCACACACCCCTTGGAACATATGCTACACCCACACCTCCCCACTTTAAGAAGACCTACAATTCAGGATCATTAATAGAAAATATTTCCCAATCAATTACTAATTAGTTTACTGACAAAAACGTTTTACCATTAGAATCATCAGAGTTCTTTTCCTCACAGCTTTCCCAATAAGATTTCCTTTTTAAGTTTTCACTGAATTTTTCATCATTTATAGCAGCATCTGCAATAAAAAAGAAATTGGTGTTGTAGTAGTATTATTCATGTTTGCCTGTTAACACATTGATGGACAGTATGCCTATAGGTATGCAAATATAATGCTTAACAATGTTTAATTGAAAGTAGTGCCCATCAATGTGTTAAAGAAAAATTGTAACATAGAAAACTGATGATTCATTAATTTCTGCTTAAAATTTCTTCCATTTCATATGCTTAGTTTATAAAATTAGCATAACTAGGATGAAATTAGCCAATTTTTTAGCATTTACTTCTGTAAAGCTTCATGATAAGTCTATATGTTCATGATATAGGACTAGGATACTAATTGTTTGCTATTAGGATTACCAGATACAGGCATTTCATTTCTGGGACAATTCCAGGGTTATGAATTGGGTTGGTAGTTAAATACCAATACAAGCACAAAACCAACAATTTTTTTTTAAATCAACAAAATCATTAGAATTGCTTGTTCTAAAAAAGTGAGCCCAGATTCTGTCATTTGGCAAGTCTTTTGGAAGGACCTCAAAAACAGATCTTGGGCATGTGAATTCTGAATACTGGTTGTCAATTTTAACCACAGCTTCAAGTTTTAATATGGAAGGAAATACTGCTCATGTATCTTATTAATAAAAAACTAGTATTATAAGTTAGTAGTCGAAATTTGGGACAATCCTGGATGTTCCGGCCCTCTGGCAACCCTAATGCTACTGCATATAATTGCTATCCTAGACTTATACAGATAATGTCAATCAACTCTGACAGAGTTTGAATAATTTTATGAACCATTTAGGTCTTATTGTCCTCTCTGAGTATCTCTTAATGTCATTAACAGATACTACTTTTGATGCACCACCTGTTGTAAACTAATCCTTCCTTCTTTCTGTAAAAAAGGTTGCCTGGAAGAGATCACTCTTAAGCGATAAGGCTGCCTATTGCTCATCTTGTAATTTTTTTTTTCTCTGTGTATCTGTTTTCTGTATTGCTTACTATGTCTGGTGTACAATAAAGAGTCTTTGTATTGTATTAACATGTCACATCTTACTTACCCTGAAAGTCATCATTATCATCTAAATCCTGAGCAAGGTCTGCTGGTGCATTGTTTTCAACATCACACATCATACCAACTATTTGCCTCGTTAGGTCATTGTAGCCACTATTAGTAACATCTATAACATTTTTAGAAAGCTTTCTTGCATCCTTTTTGAGGTTCTCCCATTTTGTTTTAAGGGAGTCTATGCTTCTTTCATGCTTGAAGCCCCTACTGTTGAATGTTTTAGTTATCTTTTCCCAGGAAACTTCTTTTGCTTGATTCACTGTGGAATTTGTTGATTTGTTAAGAATTGTATGTTTGTGTCTCTCTATGATGTTAATTAAAGTTTGAACTTCGTTTCTACTGAACGTTGGACTCCTGAATCTCCTGAAATCAACAAGCAAAACCATATTGGTAAGAAATTTATAAAATTAACTGCCTATTTTTATGTTTAGTTAATTCGGTACTTTGCTTACGATAAAATAGAAGCAGAAGGTTTTTCTTCTTGAGTTTCTTCATCCATTATGTGTATAAATCAAGTCCAAGTAATTATTTATTTAATTCAATATAATAGAGATGAAGACATAATATAAATTCAACATTTACGGTAGATAGCAAAATACTTCTGTATTATGCACGCATTTAAGTAATGTTTTGTTTGATTAATACAATTGACAATGTCTAATGACAATATTTAATTGACAATTCAGACAATTTGTGTTTTGAACTTTTGGTGTGGACTTTTTTTTTAGGGGTAAAGCTAAGGAACTATAGTCTGTACAGCTATATTGGCCGAAATACTGTTTTATTATACAATTTGATGTCAAAATAATTTCTGCATAATTCATTTAAAATGAAATCAGACATCATTAATTTCATTTTACGTAAGTAGACTTAGTGAAGGATTTCGATTTGATTTATTATAAAATTTCTTTTAAAAAATTAAGAAATATAGAATAGAAAAAAAACAAATTCTCTAAACAAATTATACAATAATCGATTAGCATCGAAATTTAAATCGATATCATAGTGATGTTCACTCACTTTTTAGAATAGCCGGAGAGCCATGCCATAGACAAGGTAGAAACATTCATTTCGTATGTCAAGTGCTTAAATTTTAGGTTAGTTTATGAAATTTGGTATTTTGGTTTGTTAGTTAAAAGATTCAGAAAAAAGTGAATAACTAGTCATCAAGATATTAAGCTGAAGTATGTAAACCTGCGTTTTTGTTCAATTTTATTACGTATATGTTTAACAGATTTTTTGTTTTGAGACTACACTTCAAAATGGCGCTGTTGCTCACTGCTGCGTGAACAACTTCTCCCTTAATTTTTTTTCAAGCCGCCCCAGACTGATATTGACTGATTATTTTATAACAAATAGCACATTTTTATTTGTAGCTTTATTAGCTGGTAAATTGTTTACATAACTGTGTTAACTTTTTTTAATCCCATGCTTAGTTTGAAATGAAGGAAGTGATATTAGCTATTGTAACCTTCGTATGTAGTGTATTTTTAGTTTTTGTTTTTGTGTTGTTTTGTAAGTAGACCGATTTGCTTTAAGTTATTGTAACTATAAAATCTAAAACCATTACTTATGCTGTACGTAAGGTATTGTTTCGATTCGATTACATTTTTCTTTGTTCTTTGTTGCAGGCTGGTATATTGTATGGAAGTGTTGTTTGTCGAAATTCCGATTTGTGCGTGAACTTTTAGGGGGTATGTCAGATACCCCTCCAGCATCAGAAACAAGGCAACCCAAGTCGCGAAAATTAAGGAAAGAATAAATTACTTAACAGTTAACCTTTAAGGTAAGTGAACTCATCACTCATCTAATGCATGCTAATAAGTATCATAAAAATAAACATGTTATTAATTGATGGTTTTATTGTAACAGTTCAAAATGAATATTCGCTGCGCACGTCCCAGTGACCTCATGAACATGCAGCATTGCAACCTGCTTTGCTTACCGGAAAATTATCAGATGAAATACTACTTCTACCATGGACTCTCATGGCCACAGTTAAGCTATGTGGCTGAAGATGAGAAGGGACACATTGTTGGTAATAACCTGTTAAATATTATACATTCTTATATTTACAGTATGAATAAAAATAACTAAAACTTTGAAGCTTTGTCTGTACATGCATGTTTCACTTAATGTTTAAACGAGTATTATTGGCTTTCAGCCTTGCTTTCTTGGCAAGGGTTATTTTACCAGTGTCAACAGAGAAACATTAAACACATGAGACTGTACAATCCATGTGTTTTTCCAAAGTCTACTAAAGTGTTAGTTAATGAGGGAGGCCTATGTCCAACAGTGAACATCCTACGGCTGATATGAAATGAAAATGAAATGATATGAAAAGTTTTTATTGATTAGAAACAGTGTAACTTAAAATGCAGTGTCAGCGGGCCCCAAACTAGGCAGTGCCTGTATCTTGGGCGCCCTGATGAGTTGGTATTACAAACAAAAAACGAATTACAGTGTTCTTAATAGGTACAGACAGAGGTAGTTCAGAAGAAACAGAATTAAACCTTCCTAATTAGATACTACCAATGCCACAATATACATAACATACATAATATGATGACGATGTTACTATGTATGTAGGTATTTATCCTCTTTGAGTCTTGATTATTTCTAACAGATGTAGGTATGTAATTTTGGGAATTATGTCAGCATATTTAAAGTTCATTATTCATTCAGAAATTTGTACTTCACATGTAGAATATTCTTCTATTCTAGGATGTTAAGACTTGCAAGGTTGATGCCCATCACCAAGATTTTAAAAAAGCCTGTATCTCAAAATCAATAAGTATTATAAAATTATGCTACTCAAAAGAAAATAGGGGCACCTGACTTTCATTGGTAAAACAAAAACACTAATAAATCTAATTCTTTATAACATTATTTGTTTAAGGGTTCGTATGCACTATGCGGCCAACCGCGCGGTTTTTAGCGCGTCGTCTGTTTCTCGACCAATACTTTGAAGAGGGACGGCGCGCCAAAACCGCACGGTTTGCCGCATAGTGTGTATGTAGCCTAAGGATGGATTTTATTAATACAACATAACACAATACAAATACTTTTCGTTTGATTAAATTTATTTACATAAAAATGCAAATATATTTTTTATTTTATTTTAACGGTGAAACTCAAGTGGCCCTTACTTTTTTTTGACTAGTATACTTTAAGCTTTATATTCCACACAGTAAGATTCACAAATCAAGTAGTGAATTTTGAGAAACAGATTTTTTCATTCAGCCTATTCACTTATTTCAACAATACAATTTTTTTTTATCATCCGGGCAAATAAGTATCTGTAAGTGCAATAATCTGGCTCGGGCCAGCCTCAAGAATTTGAACAACATCTATGTTATTAATATATTTTTAATCTTTTGACTTTTACAGGCTATGTATTAGCTAAGATGGAAGAGGATGGTGAGGACAATAGGCATGGACACATAACATCACTGGCTGTGAAACGGTCTCATCGCCGGCTGGGTCTCGCCCAAAAACTCATGAATCAGGCTTCTTTAGCTATGGTAGAATGTTTCCAGGTGAGCTATAAATATATTTAGTTATCTAAATGACGTATGAAGGTCTAATTATGGCATATTTACAGAAAAAACGATTTTGAATTTGAATTCTTGTAGTTAACAGTATTCTATTCTGTCAGTAGCCAAGCCACCAGCAATCTTTCTTTATTAATTGTTATCATGCATATCAAAATTACAACAATGTCATGAAATAAAACTTTGGCTTTAATTTAACACTGTTATAGTGCCCACCTAAAATAGGATTTTCAACTAATTATCTGCCTTGAACTTGGGCCAAAATCGAAATTTCACCAATTTTGAAAACAGCTGGTATCTCAAAATCAATGATCTTTCTGAGTGAACCTAATGAACATTGTTTTAAGGGTCAAATTTGTTGACATATTGATATTAAATATATTAAATCCTGTTATAAACTGTTTTTTATAATCTCAGTCCAGTCATTCTGAAAATCAAAGAAATGTGTCATTTCATGAAACATTTACTCTCAGAATGACCAAATTTTCAGTGTCTGAAATTTGCCAAAACCATGCTTTGGTCAGTCATTTCAGTCACTACCTTTGTAATCAAACTGGTTTCCTAATGATAGTGCTTGAGGCAGAAGTTTTATTTCTTATTCTTTACTCTAGTTTTAGTAAGCCTTTATTCAGTGACCTAAATTTTTTATTTATTTTTATCTTTGATATTAAATTAGAGTTTTGTTTGTGTTAGTTACATGAAGATTCTGCTTCTGATTATCTTACTGATAAACTTACTTTTCATTTCAGGCAAAATATGTGTCACTTCATGTCAGAAAAAGCAACAGGGCCGCATTAAACCTCTACACTAACTCACTGGGCTTCAAGATCCTTGAGATTGAACCTAAGTACTATGCTGATGGTGAAGATGCATACTCAATGATGAGGGACTTGAGTTCATTCTCTGCAGACAGCAAGCCAGAAAGCCAAGCGTCAGACAATTTAGAAATTAAGTCTGATTCCGCAGTTATATCACAGTGTTGAGAATAATGTAAATAAATGACTGAGATATATTTGTGTTATTTATTATTGCTAGGTGCTGCTAGACTAGCAAGAACATAGCAGTTGCTGCTATTTTTTGTAGTTTTGAGATGGGTTATTTATTACAGAGATGTTGGTTCTAAAAGGTTAACATGTCATTGATGAGTACTGTAAATAATCTACTATTTTCTAAGAAAATATGAAAAAACGTGTGCTTATTGGCAGGGAGGGAGGACACAATAATATTTTTATTCCTCTTATAAGTTCAGTGATAGGATGCACTAGTTCCATTATAATTTAAAAATAATAAATATTGGTATAGGCAAACAGCAAAGTGCCACTAGTAAGGGCCTGGCCGTATCACCATGGCATGATGCCATAACGTGAAACAGTATGGTATATTGCTGTTACAGTGCACCATAAGATGCACATTATAGGGTGCTAGTGCTTGACACTATACTATACTTGATTTGGATAGGTATTTAACTAAATGTAAACAAAACAAGATCAATTGGTGTCTTAAATATTGAAATTCCAACATTAAAATATCTAAACATACACATGTATGTTGATTGGGATGGTATGTGATTATGTTATTGCTATTATGTATTTTTATGTGTATTGAATAAATAAATGAGAGTAAGTAAACTCTAAAAAAACATACACATACCTTTCTGTATTGAAATAGACTAGTTTGTATTACAATGATAGATAAGTAAAATATTAAAAATCCTTGAATTTACCAAATCTGGCAGCTGAAGTTTGTTTACATTTAGATAAATACCTATCCAAACCAAGTATAGATTATCTGTAGCACCACTGACTGACCACTGTTTTCTTCAAGTATGGAACCCTAACAACTAAAGAAAACAAATCAGTATTAGTTTTAATAAATTCATTTGCTTAGCTTCTTTCCATTTGGCTGGCAGTTGAGCTGAAGTGAGCTTTGATCTTCAATTACTACTGTTTTTTATGCTCTACTTAATTACAGAGGAGTCAAACTTTTGTTTGAAATAATATTAATAACATTTAAATAACAATACCACAAGATAGTCTTAAATTTTGGACAAACCCAGGCCAAAGCATATGAAAGCATACTTTGTGCTTGTGCTAAATTACAAAAGAAATAAAATACAAAATTAGCTAAGTATAATTAATGTATAATCTTGCAACCAAGTTACGTTCATAACAGCAGTATGTATGTCACAAATTTAAAAAGTAGAATTACTCTATTCCTCCTCATCGTCATTGTCTTCATAAAGATGATTCAATTTCAGCGTTGCTTTTGGCTCACCTTCTACATCACCTTTAGCCAAATCCCTTCTTACAATTCTTGTGTCTTTGTGCTGTGTTCGTCCCACAACATATTCTGGCATAAGAACTTTACTACTTTTGAAAACTGCTTTAGGACTCTCAAGCTCCGGGGTTTTCTTTACTGTTGCTGATACATGGAATATGGGTTTCTTGAATACAAAATCTTCAGGACCCTCACAGTCTTGTTCCATTCTAGACTTTTCAGCTTCTCTTTCTTCTAATTCACGAATGAATGCGTGGGCTGTCGCGGTGTTCGTGGAATCGGACATCTGTTCCTGGGTCACATCTGATAGTGAATAGTATTTGTATCTTTGTGGGTTCTTCATGTAGTCTGGAGCGGATCTTGTACGTAGGCAATCCCTTATAGTTGATTCAGGTCTCTTAAATATACTTTCCTTGCCTCTGAATTGCTTCATTTCATGTTTTAGTTTTCTGTAGTGTTTTCTGTCCATAACTCCATTGTCGTGTGGAGTTTCAACTTTGTTGTACTTTGAGAAGCTGTACTGATCCTCGGCATCTTTAAGGTGGTTGAAAAGGCTTTTCTGCCTATCACTAAACGATGTCATATCACGATGATAATGATTTATTACTGTGAAAGAAGAGAATGAAATAATTGTTTGCTTGACATTTATAACACGTATAAATTCAGTCCATGTTAATGCGTTTAACTCACTTTAAGATAATTACTTATCAAAAACGATCGCTTTATTAAATTATTCAACTTCAACTTTATTTGCTTAATGGCAACCGAATCAAATTATTAGGACGTGTTTTTATTTACTTCCCGTCCCAAATTCGCAATTTTTAGTATTTTTACACTGGTAGGTTGTCAAATTTGACAAATTGACAATGTCAATCAGCAGGGATACTACAAAACTCGAAGTTCGTATCGTACCGTCCCTCTCGCTCTCGTATTAAACAGCGTAAGTGTTAGAGAGACCGCACAACACGAACTTCGAGTTTCGAGTTTCATAGTAGCCCTGCATTGAATAAAGATATTTTTGACTTTGACTTTGACTTGTAAAAAAAACTAAAACAAATCTTCAAATCTTAAAACCAACTATGGTTTCTTGTTTGGCAATACTATAAAAGCGGATACATATAAGACGCTTTGTGGCGCAAAAAGAAGATTCTCCTTTTTATTTTTGGCACTTCTCACTCATTTTTTTTTTTATAGTACATAGGAAATTGTATATACCTGCAAGGCTACTACGAAATTAAAAAGTCGAAGTTCGTATCGTACCGTCCCTCACTCTCGTAAAGCGTCGGCGGGAAGGCGAAATATTAAGTAGGGAAGTATATGACTTACTGACTGACAGACAGTTCGCCTACAGGCGCAATATGTCGACAACTCACGCTGCACACCAGATCTTTGACTCGATCATCATGAGTCTAGGCAGTAAGTTTAAGGTGGCCGGCATATTTTGTGACCTATCTAAGGCTTTTGACGTCATCAATAACGACCTTTTACTGACGAAACTCAAAAATGTATGGTATCAGGCATAAAGTGTACGAATTGTTAGTCATTTTTGAAAAGTCGCAAGCAGACGGTTGAAGTAGTGATGTCGAACGGAGAAAAAATCAGGTCCAAGCCGGGTGACGTCACTATAGGTATTCCACAGGGATCCTCACTTGGAAATACACTTTTTTTAGCTTTTATAAATGACCTGCCTAGTGTTATCACTGACGGTCTCACTGTGCTCTTCGCTGATGATACTACTGTTGTAGTGAGCGCCACCACTTATGAGCAGCTAAACGACAAGATAAATAAAGTGTGTGGGCAGCTGCAGCAGTGGTTCTCAGCGAACGGGCTCATCATGAACCTCACCAAGTCGAACATCATGCTGTTCTCGGGTAGGGTATCGTGTCACCGCCATCGATTGGTGGACCCATACCGCTATGCCAGCAGTGCAGGTTTCTGGGCTTCACACTAGATCCAAATTTGAATTGGAAGAATCACGTTGACTCCCTATGTGGCAGTTAAGCAGTGCGGCCTATGCTTTGCGCAAATTAAAGCCCATTCTGGCAGATGATGCACTAAAGCAAGCATACTTTGCGTATTTCCACTCGTTGCTTTCGTATGGTACCATACTATGGGGAAACTCCACGGACTGTGAGCGCGTATTGGTTCTGCAGAAGCGGGCAGTGCGGGTCATTGCCGGTATCAACCAAAGGCAGTCGTGCAAAAAAATTTTCACAGAACTTGGTATCATGACCCTATCTTCGTTGTATTTGTTTCAAGTTATTATGTATACGCGCACAAACATATCTAACTTCAGTCGAATGGGCGTAGCTGGTAAGATCACTCGCAGCACGGGTCGCTTACGGGCAGTCCCTCATAGAATGGCATTAGCGGGAAAAAACCCGCGCGTTATAGGGCCAAATACTATGAACACCTACCCTCACACCTAAAAAGCGAAAAGAACGATGAAACGTTTAGCCGTCGACTAAAAGACCTTTTGTTGGAAAAAGCGTTTTATTCCGTAAATGAATTTATGAATCTGACATTTTAATTTTATTGTTTAAATTGTTATTATTATTTCTTGTTTTTATTTTATTGTTTTTATATTGACATTTAAATTGTTACTCAATTATTGCCTAATGTATTAATCTTAACGTATCCTTGACATTTATTCTTTATATACATTTCAATGTGTTTTCAGTCTGACGATCCCTTAAGGAGAACCAGTCTAATTTTAATTGTTTACATTCACATGACATCTTAGAATTTTATTTTTTTATAATTATTACTAATCATATTACCTTTGACGATTTCAATACAAATTCTTATAACTGACATTTATGTAAATTATAATGTAATGATGTATTGAATGAATAAATAAACTAAACTAAACTAAACTAAACTAAACTAAACTAAACTATATTTTCTAAAGAACATATTACAGTAAAAAAAAAAAAAACTGTTAAGTACTCACGATATAAATCCGACTTTCATGATTATTGCAATTTCGCTCACATCACATTGCTCATACTAGATGCGGTTGAGAACTTTACCGAGTTTGAGTAACTAGGGAAATTGAGACCTACGGAACCTAAAAAGTACTACCTAATTGTTCCTACCCGTTAGGTATAGGTATCTATTCAAGGCTTGTTTTTGATGTTAGAGTTTAACAAGCGTTCTTGATTAGGTAGGTATTTAATGGTTCCAACCATCAAATTTGCGTCAATGCGTCAGTATAGTGTGGTGGTGGTGATATTAGATGGGTTTGTGTGATTTCTGTGTGTTCTTACAGTATGGAGGTGGAGGAACTGCATGAATACATATTTCTTGCATAACGTAGTCGGTATCATTAGGTCGCGGGTGAGCAAAGTAATTGTTTTTGTTCATTGATAGGGATCTCCGGAAAGTAACGCCTGATTCAATAAATTACTTATTTTTTAACCGACTTTAAAAAAGAGGTTATCAATTCTAGTCTTTTCTTCTTTTTCTAGTCTCTTAGTATTTCTTTGTAGTCGCTGCTAGTAGGGAGGTAGATAAATGATCGTATAAGGGTTCCGTTTGTTTTTATTAGACATGGAACCCTAACTACGCTTCGCGGTAAACGGCTAATTTTGATCACTGATTAGCGTCAAATGATTTCAGCGGTTCAGTGGCTGCATTGTCTATCTTAAAATAGTTTAATTGGTTCGAAAATATACGCATTTAAATGTCATCATTAACTATTTATACACTAAGCAAAAAACCACCTATCTTTATCGCTACTTAATTGAACTAGCAATCTTTAAAAGTATCTAAAAACGTAGCCAAAACATTGACTCAATTATCTCGGCGAGCTAATTTTGGCCACAATCAATCTTATTTGATGTTATGTGATTACTTCAATGGTCAATAAGCAATACAGAACAGTTCCTCAATAGCTGGCAGTCTACTACCACAGTTCGTTTCTTGCAGAATTTCTGGTGAAACTTTGGAATCAGCTTGCAGCGCTAATATTTCCGAAGCGGTATAACTTGGAGGTTTTCAAAAAACGAGTCCTTTTTCTCAAAGGGCCGGCAACGCATCCGTAACTGAACCTATGTTACGGGTGTCTATGAGCGGCGTTGATTGCTTTCTATTAAGTGACCCGCCTGCTCGTTTTCCCTCTATCATATAAAAATAAAATTCCATCACGGGCAACCTCTAGACAGATCAAAGTACATACAAACACATTTCTAGTTTCCGGACATTTATCATAGGTATAGTGTTATTTTTATTATTTCTAAGCTGAAGCGTCCTCCTTAATAACTATACTTATACATAATAATATGCTGCGTGAAAATGTCATGCGTTTACGGTTTCTCTAAAGCTCAAAAAATATATCCTGTAATAGACGACGTGGGTAGGTACAGTCCAGTCCAGAGGTTCCCAGTTATATTGTAAAAACAGTTATATTGTAGCGTCCTCCATTTCTGTTTCACCTTATAAACCTCAATAACATATTAGTGTCGCCTAATGAAGGCACAAAGGTGAAGATTTTTTCTGGGCCCCTTACCGCCCCCCCTCTAGGCCTCCAGCGCCCACAAGGGGACGTTATCGCCCACTTTGGGAGATACTGGTATAGACAACGGAGCCTTAGTAATAACACCGCCTTGTTATAAAGGCCGCTAGCACTTGTGACTCTTCTGGTGTTGCAGGTGTCCAAGGGCGACGGTAATGCATACCATCAGGTGATCCGTTTGCTCGTTTGCCGCCTATTCCATAAAAAAAGAGTAATAGAAGCCGTGGTGGCCGAGTGGTTTGACCTATGGCCTCTCAACTAGAGTATCCTGGGTTCAAACCCCCCGGCTCGCACCGCTGAGTTTTTCAAAATGCAGTGCGGAATTACAAGGAAACCTGCACAAACCTGCGAAACAATTCAATGGTGTTTGTGGTGTGAAGTTCCCAATACGCACTGGGCCCGCGTGGAAACTACTGCCCAAGCCCAGCAGTGGGACTTATATAGGTTGGGAATCATCCCAACCATCATCAGATGATGAATAGGATCTTTATTAGGGTATAAAACTCAAAAAACAAAAGTAGCAAATATCTTTAAAGGAATGTTTAATTTAACCCACTAGCTCGTTTGCCACATCCCACTAATATTATAACTGCGAAAACTTGTAAGTCTGTTTGTTTGTTAATTCATCACGTCCAAACCGCTGAACCGATTTAAATAGATGAAATTTTGTATACAGACGGGGAAAGACATAGGATAGTTTTTATTCCGGAAAATTGCGTAGTTCCCTCAATAGCGATAACCGATTTCTACGCGAATGGAGTCGGAGTCGAGAGTAAGGGCTAGTTACTTAAAAAAAAAATTTTGCTCGTGAGGTTTATGCTCGTTTTTGCCCACATTTTAGGTCGCCCCGCGCCTAATAAAGCAAGTTCTACACGCATAGCTTAACGAATTTTGTATACTTACACTGTAAACAATAACAGTGTGTTACGTGCCTACCTATATGTTTAGTCCATAGAACTAATAATAAGAAAAATAGAAAGCTATTTAAGTAACTCAGTTTTGGTAATTAATTTCGTTACAGACTGAGCTGGGAAAATGAATCCATACTATAATATTATACATGTAAAAATGTGTTTGTATGTTTGTCTGTCTTTCACGCCGTAACGGAGCGACGGATCGACGTGATTTTTGGCATAGAGATAGTTTATGGGCCCGAGAGTGACATAGGCTACTTTTATCCCGGAAAATGCACAGTTCCCGAGGGAACAGCGCGCGATAACCGAATACCACGCGGGCGGAGCCGCGGGCAAAAGCTAGTAATAAATAAATATCACGGGGCAAAGCTTGCATTATGGGTACCAACTAGGCAACAGATAAACATACATAAACAGATAGATACAAACTTAAATAAATTATTAAAAATCCAAGACTCGAGACCAAACATTCATATTTTTCATACAAATATCTGTCCCGACCCGGAAACAAACCCGGGACCATAAGCTTCGTAGTCACGTTCTTTAACCACTGGATGTCTAGATGTCAAATATATTTTCTTTATTAAACATAACTTTCTAACAATAACATAAAATGATTAAAAAAAGAACTAAATCAAATAAACATAAGTATAGCTTTTTAGACATTTCCATTCGCCTTATTGTTAGTGCTATGGTTTAGTCCCTGACCCATTATAGCCTTACCCACGAACTAGCCGGTATTAACTAAACTTTAGTAGGATTAGTAGGATTAAGCCACTTGTTTGCTTCTGAGGCTATAGCGCCCGATAAGATAATGTTTTGCAAATATTTTCACTTCGTATCGCACAAGATTTTATTTGATTTTGAATAAAGTAAAGCGGTTTGGTCATCCCATAGGTAGGTAATTGCAAACGTATTATACTTGATTTTATTTTTACGGAACCCTCAGTACGCGAATACAACTCGCACTTGACCGTTTATATTTCTTAGTTCTATGGAGGCAATAATGTAGGTAACAACTTATTATTAAAATATACACCAAAGTCAGGCGTACAGGTCAACGACATTGGACATGTTCGATAAAGGAAAAAAAATGATTGATAGGAAATGAAAACGATATTTAGTTGTTGAAACTAATTTACAGCAATATCAATTTAACTGAGTACAAACGGAACAGCCTTAACTCAGACGGCACCGGAAAACAGGAAGCGTTTGGAGGCCAATTATTCATTAACATTTTAAAATTACGCCTTTCTATAAATACAAATAATGTAATATTGTGCAAATAAGCTTACAGATTAAACCTCCACCCAGACAATTTAAACAACCCAATGTTATTATTAACATCGAACGAGATGCGTAGGTATGTGAGTCACAAACAATAAAGCATTATTCTGACCCATTCGATTCCTAATGAATCGACTTACAATTTTTTCGATAGCGCCACTAAGTTCTTTCGTTACGAAGGACCATGAAACAGCGCTATTGATACTGCTATCGAATGAAACGGTTAATGTTTGTACCCTTGGAATAGGTATGTGGCCCCGTTCGGAAACCACAATAAATACTGTCAACTTTTAAAATAATAGAGCTTTATTGTACGCGATTTTTTCCAGAACTGCAACAATGCTTCCTTTGTGGTTGCAAGACTTATGAGTATCGTGTCACGCTTAAATATAATGCGGTATACAATGTTTGGATTAAGCAGAGTCGATAACAAACATATAGTAGGAATAATAAGGCGTAAACCCATGCCAAAGCCAAAATGTACAGAGTATGATTTATTTTGTAATATCTATCATCTTTACAAAATAAATTCATATTATTAAATAATTAAAGCTACCGTTTCATTGAAATACTATTTCTGCTTCAGGTTTTGTACAGGCTTTCGCTAGATTTGACAACTCTATCTGGGGTAGTTGTTATGACACATGGGTGGAGGGAGACAAGTGTAGGTACAGTACAGACATGTATAGTAATAGGTAGTGCCACGGGAGTTGAAGTGAATGATTACACACACAGCTACATGAAGAACTGATGGCATAAAATGAGAACGAATGAAATAAATGAGTGAATGTCAAAATCCCGCTGTCATTACATGACATATATATATTATGTTCTTGTGTGCATGACCTCAAATCTGGTGGCACTACCTATACTGATCCAACGCTTCAAAAATATGTTCAGACTCTCATCGTGACGTTACATATCTTTGCCTTGACTTTACGGCTGACTGGTAAAAGTTCCGTTGTGACACAGAAATTACCCCTACAGAGGTACCTACTTGTCTGTTATGCAACGTTTTTTCGGTTACGGCAATTTGTATGGAAACACCTTTTTAGTGTTCCAGCCAAAATGGAAAAAACGGAACCCGTATAGTTTCGCCATGTGTCTGTATGTCCGTTCGTCTGTCTGTCTCTGTCGGTTCTGAATCTTGAATGAAGTCAAAAGATCAAACAAAGACGCCGCTTTTTTTTTAATATACCTAATATTGCAACAAAATGTCTGGCAGTTTGTACTTCTTGAATATACATACATACATATGCTAAAAATCCGTTAGCAAAAGTGCGTGGGCTCTAATTTTCAAAATCTCCTTATATTTGAGTGTTTGTTGCCATTAGGTAGGAAAAGGTATATACCTACCTAAAATCCTTTAATTTTTTTTTGTTATTAATTACCATTCGAAAATGGAGATAATCCTAAGATAATCAGAGTTGAGTATGAAATGCGAAAAAAATTACCGCTGAACTGAGCTGAATTTTCACGCTGCTCAAAAATTTTATTCGAGCGCTAGATTTACATAGCTGTACTGCCCTCTTAAGCCAAAAGCCGGTATCTCAAAAAAAAACTTGAGTTGTGTATACCATATATGTTGCAGAATGTCTCAAGCTACACAAAAGATACCTACCGCCTTTGGCTTACTTAGAAGGGCAGCGTAGGTAATTTCAAAAATCGGTTTCCTTGTCCGAATCATAGCTAAAAGAGTTTGATTCTTCAACAGGTACCAAAGACTATTGAGTTGAGCGTGACGTGTGACCAGTATTGTTTAGAGCCGGCGCGCATGCGCGCGTGGTAGCTAAGCGATGGTCAGCGGTGTAAACTGAGTCCAGTTCGCTACTGCACTCCTTCACAGCACAGGCTGAGGCTACGCGCTTCTGCGCGAAAACCGCGCTAATATTAGCACGCGGGAAAGCATGGCCGATAGCGACGGAGCAAATACGAACACACTTCGGGTTTTTCCGGGCGAGGTCGCGCAGGGCGGGCGGCGCGCGCCGGTCTCCCGGCACTGCTTCAATACAACATAAACCATACACACAACAGCACGCACCAGGACTCAATAATAATAAATCGCATAAATTCAATATACTCTGTAACACCATCTCACTGTGGAATGTGCGCGATTTTACCAAACGTCCGGGATTGATGGATATCTGAAATGTGAAACAGCTGACCACTCGGCGCATCACAACAGGTAATGAAATGTTGTCTTGTCATGTTTGTTTTAGCAACTGAAAATTGCGAATTAAATCTGTAACCATTGTTTGAATGCCCCAAGAAGATAACTACGGGTGTATTCAAGTAAACCAGTTATTTTTTGAATCAGTGACATATTGCAACCATTTCATCATTCGTCATTTTATGTTTGCATGGTGTCTGTCATCCTTAGTTCGTACTAATCACGTGTTTGATTAATTTAAATATTGTATGCTGTTACACCTGGGAAGTAAATCGTGCGAAAATCACCCTTCAGAGATGGTTGCCATTGCCACGAAACATGAAAGCGATTCACAGAGTTATTTACCATAAAATACTGTGAAATGAAATGTAAAGTGCTTTTCATTCTGGTATGGTTTTTTTTTTCAATAAACACCTAGATATAAAATAGATTCTTATAGTATGAGTTAGTAAATTTTAAGTATTTACATATAAGTAGCTTTTATAACAAGTACTACTAACAGCGTATATACTAATACCACTGTATAATACCACTGTATAAGTATACAGTGGACCCCAAACTAGGCTGAGCCTGTATCTTGGGGCAAATCTCTAACATGTCCCACCGGTCCTACAAATATGAGTCGTATCAGATATTATACACGCTTTGTTGTGTCAGATATTGTTGCTGGTGACTGTACAATCAACAAAAAGTACAGTCTCCAAAACATCTTACTTTAGAAGTGATATTAGAAAAAATGTGTTGCTTGAAACTCTGAAATCTTAAATCACTGGATAATAATGGTCGTGCCAATGTCATAATCGTAATGACTCGACGTCGATATGTATTACCGTTTAAACATTATGTATTCTCTGTGAATGTTTTCGTGACACAGTTATCGCTGAAGTAATAAATAAAAGTATTTTTAATTAGGCTCCGTGAGCGATAGCATCAAGCATACATACATAGCTGATAAAAATACAAAAAACCAATTGCAGTTGTAAACATTTCTGAAAAAGTACTTATCCTGTTTTAGTTAAAAATCATGGGAAGTTTCCGAAAAATTCCTCAATTTTGGGAAGTTTCGTTTGGCACTTCATTAATTTTAGCATACGCAGTGCCACGAGAGTTGAAGTGAATGATTACCACAGCTACAACATTTGTGTAATGACGGCAGGATTTTGACATTTACTCATTCATTTCATTCATTTTTGTGTAATCTTTTTGTAGCTGTGTGCGTAATCATTAACTGTAACTCTCGTGTCACTATCTATATCTGCCTTGCGAGGTCTCTCTAAACCACGCAAATAGCCACTAGTTCCTATGATCTGCGTTGTCTTTTTCACGACCTCAATATTAAACATGCTTTACATTATCACATTGTTTATCTTACTACTAACTAGCTTCTGCCTGCCACGCGCCGCAAGAATTCGTTTGTCGCTAATTCGCTAGTATCTTACTAATATTATCTTACTAGTCTTACTAAGTTAATATTATAAACGCGAAAGTTTGTATGGATCGATGTTTGTTACTCTTTCACGCAAAAACTACTGAACGGATTTGCATGAAATTTGGCATACAGGTAATATACTCGTATACCCTGGATTAACATATCCTTTTCATATACTTTTTATCCCGATAGTCCCACGGGATAGGGATAAAATCTCGAAATAACAACCGCTGGGCTTAGAGTCATGAAATTTGGTATGTGGGTAGCTGGACGTATGGAATAATACATAGGCTACGGGATAGGGATAAAATCTTGAATTTTCACTGGGTTTAGAGTCTTGAAATTTTTAAACAGTTGAACACAACCACAATGAAGATCACGATATAAATTTTGATATTTCCCAGGGGAATTTTGTAAATCCCGGAATTTCAATTGTAACTACCAGATCGAATAGTTTACGCGTGTGAAGCCGCGGGTAAACTCTAGTTATAAATAACTTTGTTATTATCCAGCAATAAAGTGTCCAATGTTCATCTAGGTTACTTATCTATGTACGTGTGTCAAATTTCTTAGGGGAGGCCTATGTCAAGCAGTGGACATTCCGCGGCTGATAATATGTCATTATATCATTGACCAGGTGATAATGTTAAATTGCATTCATATTAATTCAGTCCTTTTACCCCCTGTTTCACCATCCAAACAAAACAAACAGAGACGGCATCACATTTATCCGTCAGTTTAAAAATTAATCAA
>NC_133479.1:7728375-7775864 GCF_025370935.1 Choristoneura fumiferana | reverse complement strand
AAAATCAATGATCTTTCTGAGTGAACCTAATGAACATTGTTTTAAGGGTCAAATTTGTTGACATATTGATATTAAATATATTCAATCCCTGTTATAAACTGTTTTATAATCTCAGTCCAGTCATTCTGAAATCAAAGAAATGTGTCATTTCATGAAACATTTACTCTCAGAATGACCAAATTTTCAGTGTCTGAAATTTGCAAAACCATGCTTTGGTCAGTCATTTCAGTCACTACCTTTGTAATCAAACTGGTTCCTAATGATAGTGCTTGAGGCAGAAGTTTTATTTCTTATTCTTTACTCTAGTTTTAGTAAGCCTTTATTCAGTGACCTAAATTTTTTATTTATTTTTATCTTTGATATTAAATTAGAGTTTTGTTTGTGTTAGTTTACATGAAGATTCTGCTTCTGATTATCTTACTGATAAAAACTTTACATTTCAGGCAAAATATGTGTCACTTCATGTCAGAAAAAGCAACAGGGCCGCATTAAACCTCTACACTAACTCACTGGGCTTCAAGATCCTTGAGATTGAACCTAAGTACTATGCTGATGGTGAAGATGCATACTCAATGATGAGGGACTTGAGTTCATTCTCTACAGACAGCAAGCCAGAAAGCCAAGCGTCAGACAATTTAGAAATTAAGTCTGATTCCGCAGTTATATCACAGTGTTGAGAATAATGTAAATAAATGACTGAGATATATTTGTGTTATTTATTATTGCTAGGTGCTGCTAAACTAGCAGGAACATAGCAGTTGCTGCTATTTTTTGTAGTTTTGAGATGGGTTATTTATTACAGAGATGTTGGTTCTAAAAGGATAACATGTCATTGATGAGTACTGTAAATAATCTACTATTTTCTAAGAAAATATGAAAAAATGTGTGCTTATTGGCAGGAAGGGAGGACACAGAATATTTTTATTCCTCTTATAAGTTCAGTGATAGGATGCACTAGTTCCATTATAATTAAAAAAATAAAATATTGGTATAGGCAAACAGCAAAAGTGCCACTAGTAAGGGCCTGGCTGTATCACCATGGCATGATGCCATAATGTGAAACAGTACGGCATATTGCTGTTACAGTGCACCATAAGATGCACATTATAGGGTGCTAGTGCTTGACACTATACTATACTTGATTTGGATAGGTATTTAACTAAATGTAAACAAAACAAGATCAATTGGTGTCTTAAAATATTGGAAATTCCAACATTAAATATCTAAACATACACATGTATGTTGATTGGGATGGTAGTGATTATGTTATTGCTATTCATGTATTTTTATGTGTATTGAATAAATAAATGAGAGTAAGTAAACTCTAAAAAAACATACACATACCTTTCTGTATTGAAATAGACTAGTTTGTATTCAATTAAGATAAGTAAAAAATAATTAAAAATCCTTGAATTTACCAAATCTGGCAGCTGAAGTTTGTTTACATTTAGATAAATACCTATCCAACCAAGGTATAGATTATCTGTAGCACCACTGACTGACCACTGTTTTTCCAAGTATGGAACCCTAACAACTAAAGAACAAATCAGTATTAGTTTTAATAAATTTGTTTGCTTAGCTTCTTTCCATTTGGCAGGCAGTTGAGCTGAATGAGCTTTGATCTTCAATACTACTGTTTTTTTATGCTCTACTTAATTACAGAGGAGTCAAACTTTGTTTTGAAATAATATTATTAACATAATAACAATACCAATCACAGATAGTCTTAAAATTTTGGACAAACCCAGGCCAAAGCATATGAAGTATACTTTGTTCTTGTGCTACATTACAAAAGAAATAAATACAAAATTAGCTAAGTATAATTTAATGTATAATCTTGCAACCAAGTTGTTCATAACAGCAGTATATGTCACAAAATTTAAAAAGTAGAATTACTCTATTCCTCTCTCATCGTCATTGTCTTCATAAAGATGATTCAATTTCAGCGTTGCTTTTGGCTCACCTTCTACACATCACCTTTAGCCAAATCCCTTCTTACAATTCTTGTGTCTTGGCCTGTGTTCGTCCCACAACATATTCTGGCATAAGAACTTTACTACTTTTGAAAACTGCTTTAGGACTCTCAGCTCCGGGGTTTTCTTTACTGTTGCTGATATACATGGAATATGGGTTTCTTGAATACAAAATCTTCAGGACCCTCACAGTCTTGTTCCATTCTAGACTTTTCAGCTTCTCTTTCTTCTAATTCACGAATGAATGCGTGGGCTGTCGCGGTGGTTCGTGAATCGGACATCTGTTCCTGGGTCACATCTGATAGTGAATAGTATTTGTATCTTTGTGGGTTCTTCATGTAGTCTGGAGCGGAATCTTGTACGTAGGCAATCCTTATAGTTGATTCAGGTCTCTTAAATATACTTCCTTGCCTCTGAATTGCTCATTTCATGCTTTAGTTTTCTGTAGTGTTCCTGTCCATAACTCCATTGTCGTGTGGAGTTTCAACTTTGTTGTACTTTGAGAAGCTGTACTGATCCTCGGCATCTTTAAGGTGGTTGAAAAGGCTTTTTCTGCCTATCACTAACGATGTTCATATCACGATGATAATGATTTATTACTGTGAAAGAAGAGAATGAAATAATTGTTTGCTTGACATTTATAACACGTATAAATTCAGTCCATGTTAATGCGTTTACCTCACTTTAAGATAATTACTTATCAAAAACGATCCGCTTTATTAATTATTCAACTTCAACTTTATTTACTTAATGGCAACCGAAATCAAATTATTAGGACGTGTTTTTATTTACTTCCCGTCCCAAATTCGCAATTTTTAGTATTTTTACACTGGTAAGTGGTAGGTTGTCAAATTTGACAAATGACAATGTCAATCAGCAGGGATACTACAAAAACTCGAAGTTCGTATCGTCCGTCCCTCTCGCTCTCGTATTAAACAGCGTAAGTGTTAGAGAGACCGCACAACATGAACTTCGAGTTTCGAGTTTCATAGTAAGCCCTGCATTGAATAAAGATATTTTTGACTTTGACTTTGACTTGTAAAAACTAAAACAAATCTTCAAATCTTAAAACCAACTATGGTTTCTTGTTTGGGCAATACTATAAAAGCGGATACATATAAGACGCTTTGTGGCGCAAAAAGAAGATTCTCCTTTTATTTTTGGCACTTCTCACTCATTTTTTTTTTTATAGTACATAGGAAATTGTATATACCTGCAAGGCTACTACGAAATTAAAAAGTCGAAGTTCGTATCGTACCGTCCCTCACTCTCGTAAAGCGTCGGCGGGAAGGCGAAATATTAAGTAGGGAAGTATAATGACTTACTGACTGACAGACAGTTCGCCTACAGGCGCAATATGTCGACAACTCACGCTGCACACCAGATCTTTGACTCGATCATCATGAGTCTAGGCAGTAAGTTTAAGGTGGCCGGCATATTGTGACCTATCTAAGGCTTTTGACGTCATCAATAACGACCTTTTACTGACGAAACTCAAATGTATGGTATCAGGCATAAAGTGTACGAATTGTTAGTCATTTTTTGAAAAGTCGCAAGCAGACGGTTGAAGTAGTGATGTCGAACGGAGAAAAAATCAGGTCCACCGGGTGACGTCACTATAGGTATTCCACAGGGAATCCTCACTTGGAAATACACTTTTTTTAGCTTTTATAAATGACCTGCCTAGTGTTATCACTGACGGTCTCACTGTGCTCTTCGCTGATGATACTACTGTTGTAGTGAGCGCCACCACTTATGAGCAGCTAAACGACAAGATAAATAAAGTGTGTGGGCAGCTGCAGCAGTGGTTCTCAGCGAACGGGCTCATCATGAACCTCACCAAGTCGAACATCATGCTGTTTCTCGGTAGGGTATCGTGTCACCGCATCGATTGGTGGACCCATACCGCTATGCCAGCAGTGCAGGTTTCTGGGCTTCACACTAGATCCAAATTTGAATTGGAAGAATCACGTTGACTCCCTATGTGGCAGGTTAAGCAGTGCGGCCTATGCTTTGCGCAAATTAAAGCCCATTCTGGCAGATGATGCACTAAAGCAAGCATACTTTGCGTATTTCCACTCGTTGCTTTCGTATGGTACCATACTATGGGAAACTCCACGGACTGTGAGCGCGTATTGGTTCTGCAGAAGCGGGCAGTGCGGGTCATTGCCGGTATCAACCAAAGGCAGTCGTGCAAAAAAAATTTTCACAGAACTTGGTATCATGACCCTATCTTCGTGTATTTGTTTCAAGTTATTATGTATACGCGCACAAACATATCTAACTTCAGTCGAATGGGCGTAGCTGGTAAGATCACTCGCAGCACGGGTCGCTTACGGGCAGTCCCTCATAGAATGGCATTAGCGGGAAAAAACCGCGCGTTATAGCCCAAATACTATGAACACCTACCCTCACACCTAAAAAGCGAAAAGAACGATGAAACGTTTAGCCGTCGACTAAAAGACCTTTTGTTGGAAAAAGCGTTTTATTCCGTAAATGAATTTATGAATCTGACATTTTAATTTTATTGTTTAAATTGTTATTATTATTTCTTGTTTTTATTTTATTGTTTTTATATTGACATTTAAATTGTTACTCAATTATTGCCTAATGTATTAATCTTAACGTATCCTTGACATTTATTCTTTATATACATTTCAATGTGTTTTCAGTCTGACGATCCCTTAAGGAGAACCAGTCTAATTTTATTGTTTACATTCACATGACATGCTTAGAATTTTATTTTTTTAATAATTATACTAATCATATTACCTTTGACGATTTCAATACAAATTCTTATAACTGACATTTATGTAAATTATAATGTAATGATGTATTGAATGAATAAATAAACTAAACTAAACTAAACTAAACTAACTAAACTAAACTATATTTTCTAAAGAACATATTAGTAAAAAAAAAAAAAAAAACTGTTAAGTACTCACGATATAAATCCGACTTTCATGATTATTGCAATTTCGCTCACATCACATTGCTCATACTAGATGCGGTTGAGAACTTTACCGAGTTTGAGTAACTAGGGAAATTGAGACCTACGGAACCCTAAAAAGTACCTACCTAATTGTTCCTACCCGTTAGGTATAGGTATCTATTCAAGGCTTGTTTTTGATGTTAGTATAGTTTAACAAGCGTTCTTGATTAGGTAGGTATTTAATGGTTCCAACCATCAAATTTGCGTCAATGCGTCAGTATAGTGTGGTGGTGGTGATATTAGATGGGTTTGTGTGATTTCTGTGTGTTCTTACAGTATGGAGGTGGAGGAACTGCATGAATACATATTTCTTGCATAACGTAGTCGGTATCATTAGGTCGCGGGTGAGCAAAGTAATTGTTTTTGTTCATTGATAGGGATCTCCGGAAAGTAACGCCTGATTCAATAAATTACTTATTTTTTAACCGACTTTAAAAAAGAGGAGGTTATCAATTCTAGTCTTTTCTTCTTTTTCTAGTCTCTTAGTATTTTTTTGTAGTCGCTGCTAGTAGGGAGGTAGATAAATGATCGTATAAGGGTTCCGTTTGTTTTTATTAGACATGGAACCCTAACTACGCTTCGCGGTAAACGGCTAATTTTGATCACTGATTAGCGTCAAATGATTTCAGCGGTTCAGTGGATGCGTTGTCTATCTTAAAATAGTTTAATTGGTTCGAAAATATACGCATTTAAATGTCATCATTAACTATTTATACACTAAGCAAAAACCACCTATCTTTATCGCTACTTAATTGAACTAGCAATCTTTAAAAGTATCTAAAAACGTAGGTAGCCAAAACATTGACTCAATTATCTCGGCGAGCTAATTTTGGCCACAATCAATCTTATTTGATGTTATGTGATTACTTCAATGGTCAATAAGCAATACAGAACAGTTCCTCAATAGCTGGCAGTCTACTACCACAGTTCGTTTCTTGCAGAATTTCTGGTGAAACTTGGAATCAGCTTGCAGCGCTAATATTTCCGAAGCGGTATAACTTGGAGGTTTTCAAAAAACGAGTCCTTTTTCTCAAAGGGCCGGCAACGCATCCGTAACTGAACCTATGTTACGGGTGTCTATGAGCGGCGTTGATTGCTTTCTATTAAGTGACCCGCCTGCTCGTTTTCCCTCTATCATATAAAAATAAAATTCCATCACGGGCAACCTCTAGACAGATCAAAGTACATACAAACACATTTCTAGTTTCCGGACATTTATCATAGGTATAGTGTTATTTTTATTATTTCTAAGCTGAAGCGTCCTCCTTAATAACTATACTTATACATAATAATATGCTGCGTGAAAATGTCATGTGTTTACGGTTTCTCTAAAGCTCAAAAAAATATATCCTGTAATAGACGACGTGGGTAGGTACAGTCCAGTCCAGAGGTTCCCAGTTATATTGTAAAACAGTTATATTGTAGCGTCCTCCATTTCTTTTTCACCTTATAAACCTTAATAACATATTAGTGTCGCCTAATGAAGGCACAAAGGTGAAGAATTTTTCTGGGCCCCTTACCGCCCCCCCTCTAGGCCTCCAGCGCCCACAAGGGGACGTTATCGCCCACTTTGGGAGATACTGGTATAGACAACGGAGCCTTAGTAATAACACCGCCTTGTTATAAAGGCCGCTAGCACTTGTGACTCTTCTGGTGTTGCAGGTGTCCAAGGGCGACGGTAATGCATACCATCAGGTGATCCGTTTGCTCGTTTGCCGCCTATTCCATAAAAAAAGAGTAATAGAAGCCGTGGTGGCCGAGTGGTTTGACCTATGGCCTCTCAACTAGAGTATCCTGGGTTCAAACCCCCCGGCTCGTACCGCTGAGTTTTTCAAAATGCAGTGCGGAATTACAAGGAAACCTGCACAAACCTGCGAAACAATTCAATGGTGTTTGTGGTGTGAAGTTCCCAATACGCACTGGGCCCGCGTGGAAACTACTGCCCAAGCCCAGCAGTGGGACTTATATAGGTTGGGAATCATCCCAACCATCATCAGATGATGAATAGGATCTTTATTAGGGTATAAAACTCAAAAAACAAAAGTAGCAAATATCTTTAAATGAATGTTTAATTTAACTCACTAGCTCGTTTGCCACATCCCACTAATATTATAACTGCGAAAACTTGTAAGTCTGTTTGTTTGTTACTTCATCACGTCCAAACCGCTGAACCGATTTAAATAGATGAAATTTGGTATACAGACCGGGGAAAGACATAGGATAGTTTTTATTCCGGAAAATTGCGTAGTTCCCTCGATAGCGATAACCGATTTCTACGCGAATGGAGTCGAGGGTAACGGCTAGTTACTTAAAAAAAAAATTTTGCTCGTGAGGTTTATGCTCGTTTTTGCCCACATTTTAGGTCGCCCCGCGCCTAATAAAGCAAGTTCTACACGCATAGCTTAACGAATTTTGTATACTTACACTGTAAACCAATAACAGTGTGTTACGTGCCTATATGTTTAGTCCATAGAACTAATAATAAGAAAAATAGAAAGCTATTTAAGTAACTCAGTTTTGGTAATTAATTTCGTTACAGACTGAGCTGGGAAAATGAATCCATACTATAATATTATACATGTAAAAATGTGTTTGTATGTTTGTCTGTCTTTCACGCCGTAACGGAGCGACGGATCGACGTGATTTTTGGCATAGAGATAGTTTATGGGCCCGAGAGTGACATAGGCTACTTTTTATCCCGGAAAAATGCACAGTTCCCGAGGGAACAGCGCGCGATAACCGAATACCACGGCGGAGCCGCGGGCAAAGCTAGTAATAAATAAGTATCACGGGGCAAAGCTTGCATTATGGGTACCAACTAGGCAACAGATAAACATACATAAACAGATAGATACAAACTTAAATAAATTATTAAAAATCCAAGACTCGAGACCAAACATTCATATTTTTCATACAAATATCTGTCCCGACCCGGAAACAAACCCGGGACCATAAGCTTCGTAGTCACGTTCTTTAACCACTGGGATGTCTAGATGTCAAATATATTTTCTTTATTAAACATAACTTTCTAACAATAACATAAAATGATTAAAAAAAGAACTAAATCAAATAAACATAAGTATAGCTTTTTAGACATTTCCATTCGCCTTATTGTTAGTGCTATGGTTTAGTCCCTGACCCATTATAGCCTTACCCACGAACTAGCCGGTATTAACTAAACTTTAGTAGGATTAGTAGGATTAAGCCACTTGTTTGCTTCTGAGGCTATAGCGCCCGATAAGATAATGTTTTGCAAATATTTTCATTTCGTATCGCACAAGATTTTATTTGATTTTGAATAAAGTAAAGCGGTTTGGTCATCCCATAGGTAGGTAATTGCAAACGTATTATACTTGATTTTATTTTTTACGGAACCCTCAGTACGCGAATACAACTCGCACTTGACCGTTTATATTTCTTAGTTCTATGGAGGCAATAATGTAGGTAACTACTTATTAATAAAATATACACCAAAGTCAGGCGTACAGGTCAACGACATTGGACATGTTCGACAAAGGAAAAAAATGATTGATAGGAAATGAAAACGATATTTATTTGTTGAAACTAATTTACAGCAATATCAATTTAACTGAGTACAAACGGAACAGCCTTAACTCAGACGGCACCGGAAAACAGGAAGCGTTTGGAGGCCAATTATTCATTAACATTTTAAAATTACGCCTTTCTATAAATACAAATAATGTAATATTGTGCAAATAAGCTTACAGATTAAACCTCCACCCAGACAATTTAAACAACCCAATGTTATTATTAACATCGAACGAGATGCGTAGGTATGTGAGTCACAAACAATAAAGCATTATTCTGACCCATTCGATTCCTAATGAATCGACTTACAATTTTTTCGATAGCGCCACTAAGTTCTTTCGTTACGAAGGACCATGAAACAGCGCTATTGATACTGCTATCGAATGAAACGGTTAATGTTTGTACCCTTGGAATAGGTATGTGGCCCCGTTCGGAAACCACAATAAATACTGTCAACTTTTAAAATAATAGAGCTTTATTGTACGCGATTTTTTCCAGAACTGCAACAATGCTTCCTTTGTGGTCGCAAGACTTATGAGTATCGTGTCACGCTTAAATATAATGCGGTATACAATGTTTGGATTAAGCAGAGTCGATAACAAACATATAGTAGGAATAATAAGGCGTAAACCCATGCCAAAGCCAAAATGTACAGAGTATGATTTATTTTGTAATATCTATCATCTTTACAAAATAAATTCATATTATTAAATAATTAAAGCTACCGTTTCATTGAAATACTATTTCTGCTTCAGGTTTTGTACAGGCTTTCGCTAGATTTGACAACTCTATCTGGGGTAGTTGTTATGACACATGGGTGGAGGGAGACAAGTGTAGGTACAGTACAGACATGTATAGTAATAGGTAGTGCCACGGGAGTTGAAGTGAATGATTACACACACAGCTACATGAAGAACTGATGGCATAAAATGAGAACGAATGAAATAAATGAGTGAATGTCAAAATCCCGCTGTCATTACATGACATATATATTATGTTCTTGTGTGCATGACCTCAAATCTGGTGGCACTACCTATACTGATCCAACGCTTCAAAAATATGTTCAGACTCTCATCGTGACGTTACATATCTTTGCCTTGACTTTACGGCTGACTGGTAAAAGTTCCGTTGTGACACAGAAATTACCCCTACAGAGGTACCTACTTGTCTGTTATGCAACGTTTTTTCGGTTACGGCAATATGTATGGAAACACCTTTTTATTGTTCCAGCCAAAATGGAAAAAACGGAACCCGTATAGTTTCGCCATGTGCCTATATGTCCGTTCGTCTGTCTGTCTCTGTCGGTTCTGAATCTTGAATGAATTCAAAAGATCAAACAAAGACGCCGCTTTTTTTTTAATATACCTACCTAATATTGCAACAAAATGTCTGGCAGTTTGTACTTCTTGAATATACATACATACATATGCTAAAAATCCGTTAGCAAAAGTGCGTGGGCTCTAATTTTCAAAATCTCCTTATATTTGAGTGTTTGTTGCCATTAGGTAGGAAAAGGTATATACCTACCTAAAATCCTTTAATTTTTTTTGTTATTAATTACCATTCGAAAATGGAGATAATCCTAAGATAATCAGAGTTGAGTATGAAATGCAAAAAAAAATACCGCTGAACTGAGCTGAATTTTCACGCTGCTCAAAAATTTTATTCTAGCGCTAGATTTACATAGCTGTACTGCCCTCTTAAGAAAAAAGCCGGTATCTCAAAAAAAAAAAAACTTGAGTTGTGTATACCATATGTTGCAGAATGTCTCAAGCTACACAAAAGATACCTACCGCCTTTTGGCTTACTTAGAAGGGCAGCGTAGGTAATTTCAAAAATCGGTTTCCTTGTCCGAATCATAGCTAAAAGAGTTTGATTCTTCAACAGGTACCAAAGACTATTGAGTTGAGCGTGACGTGTGACCAGTATTGTTTAGAGCCGGCGCGCATGCGCGCGTGGTAGCTAAGCGATGGTCAGCGGTGTAAACTGAGTCCAGTTCGCTACTGCACTCCTTCAGCACAGGCTGAGGCTACGCGCTTCTGCGCGAAAATCGCGCTAATATTAGACCGCGGGAAAGCATGGCCGATAGCGACGGAGCAAATACGAACACACTTCGGGTTTTTCCGGGCGAGGTCGCGCAGGGCGGGCGGCGCGCGCCGGTCTCCCGGCCACCCTGCTTCAATACAACATAAACCATACACACAACAGCACGCACCAGGACTCAATAATAATAAATCGCATAAATTCAATATACTCTGTAACACCATCTCACTGTGGAATGTGCGCGATTTTACCAAACGTCCGGGATTGATGGATATCTGAAATGTGAAACAGCTGACCACTCGGCGCATCACAACAGGTAATGAAATGTTGTCTTGTCATGTTTGTTTTAGCAACTGAAAATTGCGAATTAAATCTACCTGTAACCATTGTTTGAATGCCCCAAGAAGATAACTACGGGTGTATTCAAGTAAACCAGTTATTTTTTGAATCAGTGACATATTGCAACCATTTGTTTAATCATTAATCATTTTATGTTTGCATGGTGTCTGTCATCCTTAGTTCGTACTACTCACGTGTTTAATTAATTTAAATATTGTATGCTGTTACACCTGGGAAGTAAATCGTGCGAAAATCACCCTTCAGAGATGGTTGCCATTGCCACGAAACATGAAAGCGATTCACAGAGTTATTTACCATAAAATACTGTGAAATGAAATGTAAAGTGCTTTTCATTCTGGTATGGTTTTTTTTTCAATAAACACCTAGATATAAAATAGATTCTTATAGTATGAGTTAGTAAATTTTAAGTATTTACATATAAGTAGCTTTTATAACAAGTACTACTAACAGCGTAGTTTGGGGTTCACTGTATACTAATACCACTGTATAATACCACTGTATAAGTATACAGTGGACCCCAAGCTAGGCTGAGCCTGTATCTTGGGGCAAATCTCTAACATGTCCCACCGGTCCTACAAATATGAGTCGTATCAGATATTATACACGCTTTGTTGTGTCAGATATTGTTGCTGGTGACTGTACAATCAACAAAAAGTACAGTCTCCAAAACATCTTACTTTAGAAGTGATATTAGAAAAAATGTGTTGCTTGAAACTCTGAAATCTTAAATCACTGGATAATAATGGTCGTGCCAATGTCATAATCGTAATGACTCGACGTCGATATGTATTACCGTTTAAACATTATGTATTCTCTGTGAATGTTTTCGTGACACAGTTATCGCTGAAGTAATAAATAAAAGTTTTTTTAATTAGGCTCCGTGAGCGATAGCATCAAGCATACATACATAGCTGATAAAAATACAAAAAACCAATTGCAGTTGTAAACATTTCTGAAAAAGTACTTATCCTGTTTTAGTTAAAAATCATGGGAAGTTTCCGAAAAATTCCTCAATTTTGGGAAGTTTCGTTTGGCACTTCATTAATTTTAGCATACGCAGTGCCACGAGAGTTGAAGTGAATGATTACCACAGCTACAACATTTGTGTAATGACGGCAGGATTTTGACATTTACTCATTCATTTCATTCATTTTTGTGTAATCTTTTTGTAGCTGTGTGCGTAATCATTAACTGTAACTCTCGTGGCACTATCTATATCTGCCTTGCGAGGTCTCTCTAAACCACGCAAATAGCCACTAGTTCCTATGATCTGCGTTGTCTTTTTCACGACCTCAATATTAAACATGCTTTACATTATCACATTGTTTATCTTACTACTAACTAGCTTCTGCCTGCCACGCGCCGCAAGAATTCGTTTGTCGCTAATTCGCTAGTATCTTACTAATATTATCTTACTAGTCTTACTAAGTTAATATTATAAACGCGAAAGTTTGTATGGATCGATGTTTGTTACTCTTTCACGCAAAAACTACTGAACGGATTTGCATGAAATTTGGCATACAGGTAATATACTCGTATACCCTGGATTAACATATCCTTTTCATATACTTTTTATCCCGATAGTCCCACGGGATAGGGATAAAATCTCGAAATAACAACCGCTGGGCTTAGAGTCATGAAATTTGGTATGTGGGTAGCTGGACGTATGGAATAATACATAGGCTACGGGATAGGGATAAAATCTTGAATTTTCACTGGGTTTAGAGTCTTGAAATTTTTAAACAGTTGAACACAACCACAATGAAGATCACGATATAAATTTTGATATTTCCCAGGGGAATTTTGTAAAATCCCGGAATTTCAATTGTAACTACCAGATCGAATAGTTTACGCGTGTGAAGCCGCGGGTAAACTCTAGTTATAAATAACTTTGTTATTATCCAGCAATAAAAAGTGTCCAATGTTCATCTAGGTTACTTATCTATGTACGTGTGTCAAATTTCGTAGGGGAGGCCTATGTCAAGCAGTGGACATTCCGCGGCTGATAATATGTCATTATATCATTGACCAGGTGATAATGTTAAATTGCATTCATATTAATTCAGTCCTTTTACCCCCTGTTTCACCATCCAAACAAAACAAACAGAGACGGCATCACATTTATCCGTCAGTTAAAATTAATCAATGGGTGGTGAAACAGCCCCATAGTGTAACAAATAATAAACACTTAACAATTTGCATTTTCTTGAAGAGCTGTGAATAAAAGTGCACTAATATTTTTAATTCGAAGTGAGTAGATTCTATCCTAAACATCCTTATATTTTATAACCATGCCACACGGTATTATTAGGTAAGTATTAAATAAACATTTTGTTGACGTTAGGACCCAAAGAGCCTATGAACGGGTTATTCCCTAATCGTAATTCTAAGTATTGTTATGTACCACAGTGTATGAGTGTGTGTGCCTGTCCTGGTTTCTTATCGGATAAATTTTACATAAATAAAACTCTACTATACCCGTAGCTCTATTTCGCAGGGAATGATCTATATGTCCTACGTACATATTGCTAGCATAAACAAAACATTATTCGAGATTAACTTAGTAGGACACCTTAAATTAAATTTAAGTAAAAGTCAAGTTCCCATTGAATCGGGATACCCTGACTTGGATAAAAGAAGCTACGTAGCTAGCTTACATAAAGCTTAGAGAAGTTGGCGAAAACAAATTTATTTAATTTAAATTACAAAACGTACCAAGTAAAGTATTTATTGTAGTTAAGTCTTGATCGGCCTGACGTTGCGCCCGACCTGAAGGAATGGAGATCTAGAGAAAGAGTCTGTTGGTACTGGCTACGCCCCTCTAAATGATATTGTCTATGTCTTTACCCTTTTCTTAATGTGTTGTTCTCCTTGTCAACTCCTTGTCATCAATAATTTAAGTAAACCGTTGCTATACAAAACTATATTCTTTACACATGTACAGTCAAGGGCAAAGATATCGACACGGCCAAAATTACAAAAATATGTATACACGGCCTTAATGTTAAGTGCATAAAGTCGTGTATACATATTTTTGCAACTTGGCCGTGTCGATATCTTTGCCCTTGACTGTACATAGATGTCAATGTCTTTACATGTAATCACCGATCCAAATACCCTAAAAGAGGCTCCTTCCAGATGTGGAAAGAACACGATCATGAAAATGCACCTTTTTACTACTAGTAGATAGTAAGAAATACATATACCTAACGGTTTATAGCGTATATTACGCCGTAATATCTAACTAAATTATAACAAATTCAAGCTCATTTCAGGACGAATGCTTACAGGTCGACTGGAAAATTAGCAGTTTCTCAGTAAAATTACTACTTATTCAAGGTAATAAAGACTTAAAAAAGGCTTAAAAAGCTTACTATGAAATAATGATGAGTCAACCAATTGCAATTAAACAACTAAGCCGCTGAAACAAAAACAAAACGTAATAAATGAACGTTGCGTTTGGATTGGAAAACAAATGACTATATCGTTGACCTTTACATGTTTGTATTTGTTTACTCGTATTTCTTAGTCAATGGCATATTAAGTTTATATGAAAAGCATGCATCTATGCAAACATTAACATCTCCATAAAATATTAAAGATACAGTGTGAGTTGGTACGAGGGGCGGCTGTTGATGCTAAATCTCTCCAACTCTTTCCTTACTAATACCTAAGGCTTCAGCTATTTACCAAACCTTAATTCTCCGATCCTCTAATACTAACTTCTTGATTCTTTCAGTATTTTCTTCAGTCACAACCGATATTGGCCTCCCTGAACGAGGATCGTCTTCGATCGGCTTCTGTCCAAGTTTAAAAAGTCGACTCCATTTTTAACAGTGGCATGAGAAGGGCCTGATGCGCCGTAAATACTAGCCATTTCTTCAAAAATACTTTTCCGCAATTTGTCACTTCGTGAGAAACTTAATGATATGCGTTGATAATTCACACATAATGACCTTTATCGTCGGATATCTCGAGATGTAATAAAAGAAACATGCCATTTGTTTCTTTTAATTATTTATTTTTTAAATGGTCTTTTTAGTGGCCAGTACCGCTAACACATGCAACCTCAAAGTACCTTAGGCTTGGAACTTTTCAGCCACCCCTCGTGGTTACCAAACAATAATCGAAAATATAAATCTATCCCACTACACTAATATTATAAATGCAAAAGTTTGTAAGTATGTTTGTACAAGTGGTACAAGCGATTTAGATGTAATTCGTCAAACAGATAATTAGAGTCCCGGGGAAGGACACAGGATAGTTTTTATCCCGGAAAATTGCATAGTTACCGAGGGATAGCGATTAACGAATTATAAGCGGATGGAGTCGCGGGCAAGAGCTAGTGTCATAAAAATCAGCGCTGAATTTTACGATCAATGTCTATTCATGTCTGGCTAACAATGTATAACTTTTTGTACTACCCTTGTCCCTTACTTTGCTAAGTACTACTTAATTTATTGGCATGAACTTTTAACTGTTCTCAATTTTAATTACTTGATTTTGTAAAAAAAAAAAAAAAAGGACAATCACACCAATGAGGGCTACGATTGAATTCACAGGCGCTAGTGTAGCGTGAGGTCTCCGAAATGTCAAATCTCATAGTTTTTGGTGAGCTTCGCATAAGTGCAATATCTGAAATTAACTATGGCAAATAGCAATGAACGACTTACAGTTTTGTCTTTCGGAAATGTGTGCAACACTGACATGCTCATGGTACGGTTTTAAGGGTATAAATATGATTTTAATCTAAATTCAGCCCGTATAACAGATGAAAGCCACACTTAAAAAACGCAACACCATCTAGTAACGATAGCCCTCATTGACCTAGTCCCAAAGTAAGCAGCAAAGCCCAACGATAGAAAACATATTTCTGAGGTTTTTAGGGTTCCGGAGCCAAAATGGCAAAAACGGAACCCTTATAGTTTTGCCATGTCTGTCTGTCTGTGTGGAAAATTTAAAAAAAAACAGGTTGGAAGTACTTATATAAACTTACAAGGAAAACTATAACGGGTAAGTTTGCTTGAGAATTATTAGTAGTTTAAGAGTAAATAGCAGCCTAAGGTTAAAATATACCTAAACTTGGAAGATTTCGTATAAAATACGAAATCCTTAGAAAAATATTACTTAACTTTTTCTTAATGACTACGGAACCCTATTTTGGGCGTGTCCGACACGCTCTTGGCCGGTTTTCATACGGTTTACTAATGTTTCGGCAAATAACGTTTGGCAACCTGTTTCGTTTCGCAACTTTTCGTTTCCCAACTGTTTAATATTTCTGAAACTGTAAATCATCATCCCAGCCTATATACGTCCCACTGCTGGGCACAGGCCTCCTCTCAGAACAAGAGGGCTTGGGCCATAGTTCCCACGCGGGCCCAGTGCGGGTTGGGAAACTGTAAATATTTCAAGATTTTTATAAAACTAACCTAACCTAACCTAAAGGGACACGAAGGCCCTGAAATATTTACAGTTTTAGAGTTTGCGAAATGAAACAGGTTGCCAAACGTTACGTTGCGAAAAGGCAGTACTCGTTTCATACAAATTTCTGCCCCTACACGGGAATCGAACCCGGGACCTCAAGCTTCGTAGTCACCTGACCTACTAACCTCTAACCACTAGGCCATCTGGTCGTCAAACACACACATTATGCACACTAATATAAATAATTTGATGTGATAAGATAATATAGCAAATACATTACGTGAAACTACCTATACGCTGAAAAATAGATGAATGAATCTAAATTTGAAATGCCTTAAGCATAAAATTAGAACATCCCATAAAATTAACTGAATTCAGGTGTAACACGTGACACTTGTATCAAGTAACTACTCAGGTTAATCCATAATAGTAGAGCACTCTATTAATTGCTGATGTTTTATATGACTTAATTATGGAAGTAGAAATAAAGTAATATAGTTATTTCTAGCGTCTTATTTTAGCGAAATGAACACTATATGACAAAGTAGGCGGATACCTATGTTTTCTGACACGAGCGCAAGTGTCGTCGTTATGGTAGGTACTTGAATCATATTATTCTGTAACATACGCAGCTGTTTTTTTTTCAGAGGTCGTGAAGGCGATTTGATATAGTTCTTGAGGCGTAAGTCGGGGTATACCTTAAAATTAAAAAATTGAATGCGTAAACGTTCCTAAGAAGGAACAGTCAGTAATCATTATAAAATAATAAAATTCCATTAAGTTACATAGAAATCATCGACGCAGAAGGCGTGGAAAATAAAAGCTTACACATTATTAGGTTAGGTTTAGAATTCTCAAGAATATGACCTAACATAGTTCGATGATGTCGTTTGCATTACTTAAGCTCATGATTAACTACGGTGTTATTCTGTTAAACAAACTTTATCAAAACTCCGAAGTTATTCCGTATTTGGTTTGCATTTAATGTCACTCTTCATTTATAAACATTGCAATTTTTTTATTATTGTCACAAAATCGGGATATTGCTAGTAAATCAACAATGTTGTTTGAAAATTGGTTTGTCTTCCATCTTTATATTATTCAACACTCTTATTAAATTCCCATGTAAGTTATAATGTAAAATAATAATGTAAACAAATCTTGTTTTTTACCTACTTATCAGTTTCAATTGTCCATTTGATTTGATAATTGTGTACTTATTACGTAATTCAATGGCAATCTATCTATACATATAAAATGCTTTGTCCTGAATGACTGACTGACGGATCAATGCACAGCCTAAACCGCAGATTGTAGAGACCTGAAACTTGGAGGGTGTGATCTTTGTATGACGTAGGCATCCGACAAGAAATGATTTTCCGAAATCCTACCCCTAAAGGAATGAAAAAGGGGGGCAAAGTTTGTATGGGACAACGTGATTCCTTGGTCCAATCTACTTCAAATTTTTTATAAACATTCATTAACAGAACTGATAGCAGATGTGTTTCGAATTTTATTGAAATTCATCCCCTAACGCGGTTAAAAGGGGGTAGAAAGTCATTTTAGGGGTGATTTGCTTCGAAATTGATATCAATACTTCTTAGTGCTTTTGATTTAAATTAGAAATTGCAATTTATTTTGACACAGTCATGTTTGAAAACTCAATCAGATTTTATTCAAAAAAGGTTGAACTCACATAAAAGCTTGGAGCAATGCAAATACTCTTTCAAATTGGAATGTCTTCAAAATCACCTTACTATAATATTAGTACCGGATTTGAAAGTTTCTAAGCTTTAGAGAAGTTAAATGCAATTTTAGGATATGGCCTCATATATGGACGTAAAGTTCGAAATTTGAAATAATAAGGACTAGAACATTTTGATTATAAAGAGGTAAAGTTTGTAAGGTTGTAGGGGGAAATCTCTGGATATACTGAACCGATTTAGATGAAATTCGGTAGTTACATAGATAGATTGAGTCCTGGAGAAGGATATAGAATAGTTCTTATCCCAAAAATTGCATAGTTCCCGCGGGATAGCAATAAACGGAATATTCGCGGGCGGAGCCGCGGGCTAAAGCTAGTATAAAATAGAGAGAGCCTAGAGTACAATAAGCCATAAGGAAATTTAATCCTAAAAATTGACTTAGCTTAATTCTGTGTTAAATCATTCTACTGAAAATATCGATGCAGTAAAGTTGAGACTAAGTTTTATTAAGTTTTTCGTATCGAATCAGTCGCCAGACGGTCACTGGAGTCATGGTAATTATTGACGTAATAGTGACGTTTGCATAGCTATATATCCAGTAAACTTAACGCTAAAATACCGGCAGGTATGGGAGGTCTTACCATATAATTGATAAGGATTACTCATTGCCTTACCACAAAACTTTATTAATGCTACTATAACACTGAGGGAGCAGGACAAAGTAATACTTTGAACATAAGAGCGTCTTTTTCTATCGTTTTGTTTCCTTAGTAAAGACAACTTTGTGGTACGGAGTCAGCGTATTCGTCATACGTTATGAACCTACACTAACCGCAAAGTTTATGGAAAAGTTCGGAATCAGTTTAAAACTCTGAACCACGTTTCTGTTTAGAAAACTTTCCTATTTGACGAATGGGATGATGAATATGGTCTAATAAGGGATATGTATAAATCCAGGGATCAAGCGCTTAGTCCTCACAGTATGATTGTTGTTAGCGTCGAGTGAACAAGTATACAAATGTTGAAGATTTGCCATGTAAGTGTGTTTGTTATGTTTGCGCGTTCTCAAGATCTGGTGCAAGTGGGTATTATAGGTAGTTGGAATTTGCAGTGAATTTAAAAATATGGTAGAGCTAACTGTTAAGCGGGGTCCCGAGGTGTAAACTACTTTAGTGCTTGTAAATATGCTTCTTGTGGTAACTTTGAGACACAGGTTCGAATCCTGTTTGCACTACCTGTTTTAAGATATAAGTACATAGTTTAAAATGTAATAAAAATCCAGCTCTTGCCCGCGATTTTGTCTTCGAATATATATTTTTTTCGATACTTCATCAGTTATGCAGTTATGCATTTTGGGATAAAAAGTGTTTCATGTATAAACCCAGGTTACATGTGCCTTAAATTTCATCCAAATCCGTTGGGCTGTTTTTGCGTTATGGAGAAAAAAAAACCTATATTAGTAGGAAATATTAAGTAGGATGAGTAGAGTGAAGTAAATCGATGTTGAATGTTCATGATGACGTTTGGTTGGCGAGCCAAAACTACTTTGGCACTTGTACATGTTTCGAGGCCGCTTAAACAATTCTATAAATCACTTTGTTTGCATCTTTTCAGGAAGTAACTTTACACATCGATTTGATAATAGCCTCAGAGTGACCGAAACGGTTTGACGGACAGACAGCCGTCACAACGCATCGAAACATCTTTACAATAATACAACTTAATATTCAAAAATAATGCGTACACTTATACAGAGTGAGATAACTTAGTTTGTTATTCAAAACATTGTTAGCCATGTTCAAGATATTAAAAATGAGTTCGTGTAACGATGTTTATTTTCAACCTCACGCAGGAGATGATTCACAATACTTCTCAAGAGCGCGAAATAACTAAGCGCTTAAAAAGACTATGAATCAATCGCCATAAAATGTATATCGCTCACATCGCTAAGTATATCGACCTTACATCTTTATGGTCGATCGGGCGACGATCCCTGGACGTTCAAAGCCCATAAACCATAGCAAAGTGTCACCTCTCATGTGCCGAATGTTAACTACCACCAAATCACCGACCTTCCTCTAGTTCAGTCAATATAAACACATAAAACTACATGTCCAAATAAAATCGCAGAAAATGTGATCTGATCTATTACATGTCTTAAATATTCATTATATGATACATATCGTGCGGCGCTTTAAATAAAGTCATGGAAATAAAATAGTTCATGAATTATAGTTACTTTATTTGTCATTCGCTCAACGTCTGACCGCAATAACCTTCGGCAATATTTTATACACTAGTGATTTGATTATAAAACATGTTTTTGTTTAAAAAAATCCTTTTTAATAAAAGATTTTTTTCTGACTGTACTTTTTGTTGACTGTATTTGGATTTTTATCCAAACTTCATTATCTGTACTAGCTTTTAAGTTGATGCCATTGAAGATTTGGGGACGTCCTGCAAAGACAATCCTGACCGGACCACCAGAATTTCTCTACCAGATTCTTAGTAATATTACATATATTTAGAAATTTACTTAACTGTGCCAAATTTCAGCTAGAATACCAGGAAGTGGTCAAAAATGTTTTGCAAAGTTTTAAACCACAATCAAAAAATCCCAATCATTAATTTATTACAAAGTATGTGTCAATATTAAAGAAAAACAGTTCTATTTAAATTAAAAATTGTTTTGTTTCTGAGAATTCTGTCCTATAATTATTGGTCAATGTTGTCAACAATCCTGCTAGCATTAACTCGGTAAAGGGCGAATGAATATTTAGCGTTTTTGCAGCGGTTTTTAATCATTTTAGTGTCTTGGCAGATGTTATTAAAAGGGGTCATGCGCAGGGTTATTTTTTATTAAAATTAAGGACAATACCAATGATAAATTTAGCGTGATTAAAATGGTCGCGATTTGTCTTTCTGCTCTGCTTAATAACTGGGATGCTAATAACGTTTATCTGAGCGGTTAAAACGCTCGAATATTCGCCCTTAAACGTAAAACATGTAAGTAGCCGTTACTTCTCAGATTAGGAGCATGTTCGGTTTACGGGTTAGTCTTGACCTAGTTCTCGGTATGTAGGGCGGGAGCCCAGCCCGCCCGCCCTGTGCTCAACGTGTTAACTAAAATACTCTACCAAATTCTCTCTCACACCATTTCAGCAAGAAACAGGGATAACCAACAGCTACGCAGTAACTTAAACATTCCTTGTTACCAATTTGAATTTAACCTCGCCAGTTCTCGCGTAGGTACTTTATGAAGAACAAATTAGTACTAAGAAACAGCTGAATGTACTTTATTAATCACAAATGGTTCATTTAATAAATCATTTTAGGGATGTGGAAATGATATTCAAAATAACAAAGTTAGTGACCCACGTCTAGGTCTTAAAGTAAACCTGTAAAAAAAGCTATGACTGGAATGGAGGTTAATATGGTGTCAGTGTAGAGTGCTTCAACCATTCAGCGTTATAAATAAAGTTCAGTATTCAGAGGAAAGCAATCCATTAGGAGTTTAATAGTGCATTGGTGTACAGTGGCCTATTTCTTAGAGAAAATACAAACTGAGTCATGGATGCACAGAAAAACCAGAAAAAGAGACCAGCGCTGGTCTTTTTCTGGTTTTTCTGTGCATCCATGTCTCAGTTTGTATTTTCGATATGATTTCACGGGATACCCGTAAAAGTAACAAATTTGGAGTTGAAATAAAAAATACAAAAAGACTCCAAAAAACCAATCATATTTCTTAGAGCTTTGCACTTGGATAAGAGGCGTCTTTCTCGCAAACTATACACAGCTGAGTATGACGCAGTTAAGAACGGTTGATTTGGCAAGAAAGTAAAAATATGATATCGTTTTGGCAAGGCTTCCTCAATGATACCGGGAAGATAATATTTTTTCGGTCGCAACCTGCGACGCTCACGTAAAGTATAACAGTGAGTTAAATACTTGAGCGTGTACGGGCGAGAATATTTAACTTATTTGTTACGAGCTCGTTTCACGTCGTTTGCGTCTTTTGTAGCCTTTATGTATTTTGCCCAATTTGGCGCTAACTTGAGACGTTAACTGCCTTAGAGGTCGCGTTGTAATTTGTATAAACTAAATTACAATACTCTGTTGATGTTACCTATCTGCGTATTCAATGACAAGCCCACTGCAAAAGGTCTCATTATGAAATTTAAATATTGTACCTAAATAAATACTTCTACGATCTAAAACCGGTAATGTTTGTTCGTTTCATTTACCGTCTCAAAGCGTTGTAAAAATCTATAGGCAATATTAAAAGAAATGTCCATAATTCGTCTCTTAACGCGACTAATCTTTCTTGTGGTCATCAAGGTAGATTGAACAAATCGTAATTTCAGTTTTCCTTTAATTAAATCAAATAGAAATACAGCGAGAGCCTGCGCAGGCGCCGCCACGTTGCAGAAGCCGGTGTTGAATCACGACGCATTCATTTCCGCATGTCGCGAGCTATTTCCGAGCCACTCCAGCCGCGATCTCGGTGTTTTGGTCATACTGCTAAATAAAACATGCTTACAAAGTTTAAGCACACCTAGTAAAGTGGTTAGAGAACCTGACTATGAAGCTTGAGGTCTCGGGTTCGATCCCCAGGTCGGGGCAGATATTTGGGTGAATAATACGAAAGTTTGTTCTCAGGTCTTGGATATTTATAATATGTATTTATAAGTAACGTACTATGTATTTAAATATAGAAGTATGTTTATTCCGTTGCAGATATAGGTAGCAAAAGTTTTGTTTAGTTTGGAAAGTTTAATTTTATCATAGTTTTGTTTTGAGTTGAAACGCTTTCTGACTAGGTGTATAAAAAACTGACTAGATTCTGCATAATTTCCTGAAAAAGTATTAGTACTTTTCCCGAAACTGTAATCCACGTAAATTACTAGCCGATGTTCTACTGATAGCACACCCGCGTTATCACAATCAATCAATCATATCAATTCCATTCGTGCTTTCTTATCTTTGACAGCTTCGTATTTCGGCAACCGTGACCCTATTTCATTTCCAGCATACAGCTGGAGCTTTTCCCGTAATTGTTCGTAAATGAAATTGTTTCCCGCAAAAATCTTTTGCAGAAAACATTTCGATTTTCATAACCAGAGTGACACCAGCGAGTGAGGTGATATAACTTCGTTCGGAAAATTGGTTTGCGCGAGCCTCATAGGCGATGATACTGGTAATGCTTTAACTGTAACCCAATAAAATGCTACCGCTCAGTTACTACATTACATTGCCTAGTATAATTATGATATCTAAGATTGAGGTTTTAAAGATACCTTGATAGGCGAGCAAGGTTGCAGCCACTCACCGCAGTTATCGTGGTCAGTAATTGGTATTAATGCGCATACGCCATTGAGTTAAACAACTAGGATACACGCCTGAGCACCGAATGTGAGGGCGCCGTCGAACCGTGTCTGTTCCATAATAATCTTTACATAATTTGACTTTCTTTGGTAATTAATTAATACATAATAATATCAAACATAACTACAACCTTATCAGTGTTCATACTGTTTCGTTGGACTTGGGATAACATACTCGTACGTTTTAAAAAGTACGTTCTTTAAAGGATTTTGATTTTGAAACGCAGTTATCGAGGTTAGCCACTGAGCTTTCTAAACCGCTTACAATTTTCTTCCATTGCAAGGGTTTAAAGGCTGTAGTTCATTGATAGAAACTAGCTGGCAATTAACTTTAATAATAATAACGTCACAGTCATTATTAACGGTCAAATTATAAAACTTACAAACATATAAGAGAGACGTCATAAAAACTGTTTATTTTTAATATTCTTTTGCCAAATATGAGTGTTATAAATTAAGAACTTTTACACTGATTCACTGCGCATAATTAATTATCTTAATTCTTGATAACCTATCTTTTAAACAGTATAAGTATCTTGGGGAAATTAATTTTAATGTTCTCTTAAAGTTAACGGAAATCAAAGATAACACGGTGTATAAATTAAATGCACAAATATAATCGCAAGTTTCCAAGTTACGACAGCCAGGAAGCTTTCATCATGCAGATCAGATAAGCGGACGTCTGACTGCACTGTATTGTGCGATTCTAATAGACTACAGAGAGAAACGCATTTGCGCTTTCGTAACATTGCACACATGGATTGCTGCCTCTATATATAGGACAATTCCAAGCCCTGCCATAAAGCTACGCGAATGTATGTGGGTCACAGGGAGTTATCACAAATAACCGAGCATCGTAAATGTCCCTGCAGTTTCGACATCTATGTCGGAACGTTACTTTCAATAAAATTCGAAGAAATCTTCGCCAACTGAACCGATGGTGCAACAAGAAAAATCTAGGGCACTGGACCTGCGACAGCTGCTCCGAATATTTCCATCTATTTGATTCCATCCTCTCGAATTCTCAATTATATAGAACACGGAAACATGGCAGTGATTTATATGACTATTTTGATTCAGTTTTAATTCCTTGACTGCCCGATGTTTTTGATTGGTCGAATAAAGGGTTTCGCTTTGTTTAGCGCTGAGGGGCTACTACGAAATTAGAAAATCGAAGTTCGTATCGTACCGTCCCGTTCACTCTCGTATTGAATAATATAAGCGCCAGCGGGACGGTAAGATACGAAGTTCGAATTTCGCACTTCGTAGTACAGAGCCAGGATCTCGCGTCGTGCGTTTGTATATTTTTGTTCAGCATCAGGAATGCATGCAGTGACGCACCGCGGCACACTGACGCAAATTTCGCATAACTTGTCATTTTCCTGCTATCGAATGTTTTGATTATCTTCCGAGGAAAATTGAGTCCAGTTCTTTCGCCGAACGATTTGAATGAAATTCAGCTCGCCAGAGTAAAGTAAATGATTTATTGTTTGTTCCTACGCAATTTTTCTGAATACCCTTAACAAAGGCCAATCTAATCCTTGTAATAAAAAGCTCTTTGTGGAATTGTTACTTTGATATTAACTCGACCTTGAGTACTTGAAATACCTATTTTGGTAAGCTGTTGTTCAATCGACTTCAAAAAAACCGGCCAAGAGGGTGTCGAACACGCCCAAAATAGGGTTCCGTAGCTATTACGAAAAAATCAAGTAATATTTTTCTAAGGATTTCGTATTTTATATGGAATCTTCCAAGTTTAGGTATATTTTATACCTTAGGCTGCTATACTCTTAAACTACTAATAATTTTCAAGAAAACTTAGCCGTTATAGTTTTCCTTGAAAGTTTAATATACTTACTACAATCCTGATTTTTTTCAAATTATTCCACCCACCGGTTTAGATTTTAGAGGGGTTTTTGAAGTCGGTTCCATTTTTTGTCATAATTTTTTTAATTAATGCATTCATTGCTGGTAGGTATATTTATTGCAGCCATCTGAACCCACATGCGTTTTCGGCACTTGAAAGAGCCAGCCAACAGCAAATGAGTAAACTTTAGCTGTTGAATATGCTATAAAGGCGGTGTTCGATTTCTCGTGCAAAGGGGTGCTTCGGCGTCGGCCGATATCTTACAAGCGCAGCTAGTCGATCTGTCGCAGGTCATTGCATTTAAGCTAGAAACACACTGACGTCGGAGGCGGAGTGGTGCGGCGCGGCGCCCCGCCACTGATCTCTGTGTTTCAAGCTTTTCAATCGCCTATACCTACATATTCTTGCTGTGTGGCAGGTGGTAGGACCTTGTGCAAGGTCCGCCTGGATTGCTACCACCATCTTGCTCGCTAATCCTGGCGTGGAGAGTAAGACAGCCGGTGAAATTACTGGCACGTGAGGTATCCCATCTTAGGCCTCTAGGTTGGCAACGCGTCTGCAATACCCCTGGTGTTGCAGATATTTATGGGCGGTGGTGATCTCTTACCATCAGGAGACCCACTTGCTCGTTTGCCATCCAGTCGTATAAAAAAAAGTGTAGTAAGGAGAATAAAAGCTAATTTTCTACCCATTGACTTCCGTAAACAAAACCAATAAAATCACGGACAATACAGGGCGGAAACAATTACAGTGTAACAAACAGAATCTCAAATACAAACTGCCCTTGCTGTGCATTTAGCACATAGGATTCGTAATACATTACAAAGGTAATAATGATTCTTTATATGGTGTTGATGTGCGCGCAGAGGTATAATAGGGTTGCTAACGAAACTGTTTAGCGCCTGATACAGTATTCGCGTGTGCTCAGGCTGGCTGTGACGACCTCGCGGCAGTTCATTACAGGAACTTCAGTGATGTTGACACGGGCTAGATAAACATGGAGCATGTCCATCGAACAAACATCAAAACAAATAAATTGAATGTGATGGTTAAAATTTTAATGATTTCTTTGTTTAATTTCAGATCAACTGACAGTTGAAGAGAAAAAATCACAATGACGGTTGTAACGAATCCAGCCCGAACAACATCTGATGATGAGATAGAGTCAGGGCGCGATAGCGCGGCCGGCGACAGCTCTTGCCTAGAGTCGGCAGACGAGCACGCACGTCTTTATGATGACGAGAAGCAGAGCGACATCGTGTTTGTGGCTGGCATCAACGGCGACACGTGGCGCTACCCTGGCCACCGGCGCGTGCTCGCCGCCACCAGCCCCGTGTTCGCCACGCTGCTCGCCTGCAAGACCGACGTCATCGTCGTCGATTACGTCGACCGCCGCGGCTTCGAACAACTTCTGCGCTACCACTACTGCGAGCCCACGCAACTCAACTCAGTGGCCACAGCTCGCTGCGCTCTCGACGCCGCTCACAAGTTCCTCTGCGCGCCACTGGCCGAGAGATGCGCTCGTCGGCTCGATGAAATGCTCGATGCCGGAGTGGCTCTCGAAGTATTACGAGATCTACGTTATCTCTGTGCACGACTTCCCGGCGCAGCTTCAGCTCCTCCTCTGCCTGCACTCACGGACGACGTCGCTGCGCGTTCTCTAGCGCAATGCTCGCGCTGGTGCGACTCCCTGGCCCACAACGCTCTACTGGTACTCGATGACAACGCTAACGCAGCGTTAACTGATGAACGTCTCGAAGAACTAACTTACGAGGATCTCGCTTTAATAGTGAAGCGCGACACGCTTCGCGTATCGAGCGAGTTAGTTCTGGCGGAGGCGCTGTCGCGATGGGCGACGGCCGCTTGCAAACGCACCAAGCGCGAGCTGATGCCGAGCAATAAGCGAGCGGCGCTGGGCGAGCTGGCTTACTGCCCGCGGTACTTGTTGCTGTCGGGAGAAGAGTTAGACCGCGCTCTGGCGTTAGAGTTGTTGGAGCCGATGGAGCGCGCGCTGGTGACGGCGCGGGCTCGGAAGCTGTCGGCGCCGGTGCCGGTGGGCGCGGAGCAGGAGGCGCTGCTGCGGCGCTGGGCGCGGCCGCGGCCCGCCGAGCCCGCCGCGCTGCCCGTGCACCTCAGCCCGCGCTCCGAACCTCAGCCCGAGGAGCCGCAGCCCAGCAAACTCTGCGCTCGTCGCCCCAAGCGCCCCAAACAGCCCAGCTTCGCACCAGAAGAAAAACGCAAGAAACGAGGCTGCTGCGCGTGCTTCGGCGAAGGCCTCCTCAGAGCCTTCATCTGTCTGTTCGACTGAGGGCTGCACGCGTGAAGTGAATCTGATGGTGCGTTATCGATGTAAATGGCGTGGACTGAAGTGAACTGAGTGTTATGGGTGATTTTCTTCAAACCTAACGAAACTTTATAAACTTGGTTCACGTAGAAAGGAAATTATGATAGTGTAATGAGAGGTCTCGAGTCAATATTTATTATTATAGTTAATGCAAAACGATTTCGTCGGAGGACATGTCCCTTTTGTATTTTTTTACGAATTGGATATTTTTAATTCGTAGTAAAATATTTACAAACTCCTATACAATAAAATTAAGAAATGGAGGAGTACGTCAGCAAGTTCTAGGTGTTTTACCGAGTACGACACCGCTTTTATGATTTTGTTTTAGTAAAAGCTTTAGAACAGAATGTAATGCTTAGGTCAGAAGTTGGCAACTGAAAGTTGTTTGTTTTATCATATTTGAAGTCGAGTCGATAACGTAGACGCGCGTATTGTACGCGACAAATGATAATGTTGGTGTGGCGGCCCAGCCGCTCATAGTTACCGTCTATACGTTTGTCTTTATGTATGTGGTAGACACTTTTGTGTATTTTAATGTTGTGATATCTATCTGTTACTTAAATCAATCTAACTATAATTATTTTTGTGTTACAAAATTATTTTGTGTTAGGTGCTTACATATCCAATTGTGAAACAATTTTGCATTTATGAACTTATTCGAACGAATTGAAAAGATTTGGTGCACAAACACTTTTATCTAGTTATGTAAGTACATTGTTCTGTTAGTTTAATTTAAATTAAATTTTGTTGCATTTATCAACAAATATTGTAAGTTACGAAGCTTTTAAAAAGTACCTCTGAATAATTTAGTATTGAATTGTAATGAATTAGGATAATATTTCCATAATCTGATTATGATTATTGTTCTCCCTAGTCATTTTTAGGCACATATTGTACCTACCTATTTAAGTAAGTTATAGTTATAGTTTTTAAACTTCAGACTTGAACAAGTGAACAAATGCGAACTTTGCCGTTCTCAGAACAACTTTGAACAAATTGAGATCTTACAGTTTCGAGCTTTTAGATTATTCAATAATTACCTACTTACTTATTTATTTAGACTGTGCCATAAACAAATACAATCTTATTATTTCACGCAAACTATTAGTACCTACAATATGAAACATTTTGCATACTTGTTTAATTTAGCCGCATTCGCGTTATTGTATGAATTATAGTCAATTAACAAATTAGCTAAAACATCCGTCAGGATCATTCATAGAATATTTAAGCGCCTGCTGTTTTGTCGCCAATTGTCAAAGTACATAAATGTTAAAGTGATAAACATATCATCATCATCATCATCATCATCGTGGCAAAGGTCTCCTCCCAGAATGACAGCAACAGATCGTGCATGACAACTGAAAAAATCCCGTAGGTATCTCAAAGTCGATCATTTTACTGGGTGAACTTTATGAACATTATTTCAAGAGTCAATTTTGTTGACGATTGACGTATTGATTTGAGATACGATATTTTTTACAAGTAGTGACGAGATGGTCTGGTTTATGTACTCTAACTTGTTTTTTTTTTACGGTTGGCGAGGCAATGGGGCAGTTGTTTTAAAAGACAGTTTGCCAGTAAATGGTTACCTAGATACAAATTCATTTGCAATCACTTTTGTGAAAACTGGTGCTGCATGTATTATTTGAGTTAGCGTTAATAGTTTCAATCTTTTAATTGCTATACTTAACAGTACATTAGAAACTAAAATTAGCATAATAGTTTATGAACATTAAAAGTAGTAGGTACCTAACTGGACGTAATTAAGTAGGTTCCAATTTTTTTTCTGAGCCTGTATCCTTTGTAAATTCTAATGTTTAAAATGGACAGGGTTTCAAATTGTAAGTGACAAATTTATACATCGGGAATTGGGAGGTTAGTCTCCTAGCTCTAACTAGCTCTATTAAACGTAAGCTTTTATAAGATATTATTTATCTTACAAAATTTTGATTTCTCTAATATTTTGGATCGGCTCTTTTACTTCTCTATTTCAATTAACTAAATAAAAAATGACCACGTATATACTTATATTATAAAAATGTTGGAAAATAAACATAGATTTAAATTCATAAAAAATCAGTACAGTTTGTATTTGCTTCTATTTATATTCTGGATTTTTCTGACCATCTATATGACCACTTTGGTATGAACTATTCTTATAGATAAGTACGTAATTGTTTTGGTGTTTGTAAAGTAGGAACAGTTTATTATATTTTCCTTAATCTATCAAGGAAACAAAATTCCTGGAAGTAAATAAAGTTAACATTACGTTACATTTTTTTGTCCAAATTGAGAAAGATTTTATTTCTGTTTCGATAGTTTTCTTTACCGGTACGTGGAGAATAATTATGAGATACAAACAATCCTATTTAGAGTTTTTAGTGTACGTAAATGGAATAACATATGTGTTCAGCTATGAGCTGTTTATGTAATGTACCCCTCCCTCCTAATACAAATATATTGTTCAGTCTACTTCGTTGTATCATTTATGCAAAGAATGCAACCTCTAAATTGACGAATATATTTCGACTCAAAAATGGGTCCTAAATTGACAGTACCAGTGAATTACACCTCCTACATATAAATATAACAAACAAGCTAAAGTTAGCTCTTAGTTATATTACATAAATATATAGATATACATAAATTGGTATGTTGACTTTTAAGGTTTTTACAATAAATAATATTTTCTACCGAATAGTGGCTACTGGAAACTTTATGCTTGTTTAAATTTAATAAACATAGATTGATATATTATTTGAAAATATCTAATCCTACTAAAAACTGATAATGTCTTATTCAAACTTGAAATTAGCGAAATCATCGGTATACCTATCAATGTTTTACAAAAAAACCTAAGCCCACCTTCGAGCAGTCGGGTAAAAAGGAACTGTATAACCCGTCATGTTGCTTTGTTGTTTTCCCAGACTGGCGAGATCTCCGAACTATATAGCTCCCTTTCCCTTTCCCCGAGTTCGTCTTCCGGCAGAGGTGCCGGAGGGGGAGGGCTCCTAAACGAGCTCTTCTTAGACTTTAAGCTTTCAGGCTCGCTCGTGTACGCTTCAATTTTCTGGACCTTCTGTATCATGTCGATCAAAGAGTTTTCTGCCAAAGTGAGCGTCTGTCTCATGGCGAGGATGTTGTCCTATAAGTAAATTTTATTTATTAAGGCACAATGCGCAGTGTTCAACCACTAAGAATCATCGTTATTGCTTTGCTGAACCTAAGTACACCTAAATTCTATCGTCTAACATAGAAAGGGGTATTTTAGTACTATGAGGAGAGGCGACAATAGAAAGACCTCTCGATCTCATGGTAATTATATTGTACTAGCTTTTGCCCGCGGCTTCGCCCGCGTGGAATTTGGGTTATCGCGCGCTGTTCCCTCGGGAACTGTTCATTTTTCCGGGATAAAAAGTAGCCTATGTCACTCTCGGGCTCATAAACTATCTCTATGCCAAAAATCAAGTAGGTCCGTTGCTCCGTTTCGACGTGAAAGACGGACAAACATATAGATAAAAACTATCCTATGTTTTTTCAGGGTCTTCCGCTATCTCCATACCAAATTTATCTTAATCAGTTCAGTAGTTTAAGCGCGAAGAGGAATCATACAGACAGACAAACAAATTTACTTTCACTTTTGGATCTGCGCCTTACTCCTATCTGCGCTGGCCATTAAAATATACTCGTACTGACAAATAAAGTGGAATTCTACACTACTTAAGTGTTCTTGTGCTTCCATAACACAACGGTGATATTCTATCAGTCGGCGGCCGATCGTTAAATCCGCCATATCACGAAATTCCTAGGCATATGGCGCCATTTCATGATATGCCTAAAAGTTTGCCTGAGAAACAATACGGCAGATCGATTAGAGCAGCGCATTCGTCGATATTCCTAGCTCTATACCGGGTACATCGTGATATGCCGAAAAAAATAAAAACTAGATACGACGAGCGAAGCGAGGAGTGGTTAGTAGTATGAATTGTGCGAGTACTGCCTTTTCGCAACGTAACGTTTGGCAACCTGTTTCATTTCGCAACTTCTCATTTCGCAAACTCTAAAACTGAAAATATTTCAGAATTTATTTCAGGGCCTTCGTGTAGAACCCTTTAGGTTATAAAAATACTGAAATATTAAACAGTTGGGAAATGAAAAGTTGCGAAATGAAACAGGTTGCCAAACGTTATTCGCCGAAACATTAGTAAATCTGAATTGTGACCATAACACACGAGCCGAGCGAGCGAAGCGAGCGTGCCGCGACAGCGGCCGGCGAAGTGCCAGAACCGATATGGCGGCGTTTCATGATATGCCTTAGAATTTCATGATCTGCCTAAACATCATTAGGCAAATCGTTAAACGGTGAGCTCTGAACGATACGGCGGATGTCCCTTAGCCAATTCATGAAATGGTGCCAATTTTTCACGATATGCCTAGGAATTTCGTGATCTGGCGGATTTTACGATCGGCCGCCGACATATCGACTATTATACACTATACTACTATAGACTATATAGCGCAGCTCTAACGAAAAGAATAGAAAAATATAAACTCTACAATCACCTGTAAGTCAAGCATAGTATTGATCTTCGAGTCAATCTTCTCGAATTTCTCAAAAATCAACTCTCGCGAATGCCCAGTCTTCTCGAGCTCTGTGTCGATCTTCGTCGAGATCGCACGGCGAATATCCCGGAAGACTTTGTCTACTGAGCAGTCTTCTTTGGAGTCCCTTCGTTTCCTTTCTCCTGTGTTTGTGGACAATGTTCGGTATTTGTACCCAGAACTTCGGGTGGTGTAACAACTCTTGTGGAACACTTGGGACATGGCTGATTGGTTATTGTAATTGGAATTAAAATTATGATGTTTGTTTTACGAACGCCAACGGATTTATTGGCGTAAACTGGAAATTTAGATAAATTAAGTTTGTGAAATAAACTGTCTAATTTACATATTTACGTCCATGCATATTTATGATCAAAGAGTATTAGTACCTATAGAGAAGTTTATGATCAATAAAAATTAAAACTCTTTGCTGCTATTAACAGCGACATGATTTGGACTTATACCTCAGTCACCTAACACCTTCGCTCTAAGTAAAAATCAACATTAATTCAAATAAGCAATAATTTTGCATTAAAAATTAGGTCAGGTAATCTGCAAGTATATTCTTCAATAATCCACCAAAATTTATCACTGCGACAGTAAAATTATATAAATACTAATATTTAATAATTCTGTAAAAATGAGGCAAAACTGCTATACGCCTATTTACTTCATAATTTACTAGTTTTATTTATAATCTTTGTAACATATGTAAACTCCAATTCAATAGAATCTGACAATCCTGTAGACACTTCCAGCCTACTAATATAAACACCGGGCTGCCTAAGGCTTTATGATGTGACTATTATTCTTTTTTGATTCCTTTTAGATGATAATTGCAACAACAGGGACATATATAATCAAGTGTGCCCACGATAGGGTGTCTTAAATATGTAGAAAATTGACATAGTGGCATAAACGGTAGGTATAGTTACGGTTTAGGTATGCCTTTTTAACGTACCTTGAGATTTTTAGTACTTAGTTTTGCTGCTAATGTTGTATCGTTTTAACAAAATACGTAATTTCCAATAATAGTATCCTATTGTTGGCTTTTAAATGATATTTTTTTAAATCCAATTTCTTGATAATATATAACTTAAAAAAACTTCCAATTTGGTGGTGTAGAGGTATAGCACGCAGCATGGAATGCTGAGGACCTGGGTTCGATTCCCAGCGCTGGTCTCTTTTTCTGGTTTTTCTGTGCATCTATATATGTTTCGGTTTGTATTTTCGATATGGATTTTACGGGATGACCGTAAAAGTAACAAAATTTGGAGTTGAAATAAAAAATACAAAAATACTTCAAAAACCAATCTTAGAAATTAGACGTATTACGAAATAATCACTAGTGCTTTTTTTGTAATTTCCTGTTAGATGTATTGGTGGATTCAGCTTGCAGGTTTAAAAACGGAATTATTCAAACATATTTTGACAGTAAATTTACTGATAACATTTTTGCTGAAAAAAAGTCACCTATTTTAGGGTAATTTTTTTTAACCTTTCGGATCCAAATTTTGGTGGATTCGAAAATATAGGTTCTTAAAATTACAAGTTAAAGCCGTATGAAAAAAAATTAGCCCTATATCGAATTATTTCCAAAAAAAACTGTAGAATGACCAGGCTATTAGATAATTTAAGACGATTTGGATTCCTCAATATTAACAATAAAGTAAAACCGACTCCAAAAAAATTAAAAAATAATAAAAAATGGAAACGACTACAAAACCCTTGAAAATATTTTTCTAGGTACCTAACCCACTAGCTCGAAGTCGGCGACTCAGCACGAGCCAGCAGGACGGAACAATAGTCGGCTACCTCACCTACATAATACGCTCTCGGCAACTATTGATCTGGTCACCAAAATTAAATCAAACATTGACGCTAAAAATATTTGCCTTGGAGTGTTTATTGATTTAAAAAAGGCATTCGATACTGTTAGCCACTCTATCCTCCTTGGAAAACTCAACGACATAGGAATATCTGGCAAAGCACACAAAATGTTCGAGTCTTATCTAACCAATCGTTTTCAAATAGTAAAAATTGGCAAATATCAAAGCACACCTCGGCTTCTCAGCTATGGAGTCCCCCAGGGATCCATACTCGGACCACTATTATTTTTAATTTATGTTAATTCGATAAGTGAACTAATACTGCACGGTGAAATTTCTTTATATGCCGACGACACTTGTATTTTTTACTACGGACATTCAATTAAGGATGTTCTTGAACCGGCACAGAGAGATATTGATAACCTTCACCGATGGTTTCAAAGTAATTTACTCACTATAAATATATCTAAAACATCATACATGATTTTTAAAGCCAAAAATAAGAAAATTGATCATCATACACCTTTGAATATTAATAATGTAAAATTAAAACAGTCGAATGAAGAGAAATATCTCGGTCTGGTTTTAGACAGTGGCTTGACCTGGAAACCACACATTAACAAAATTAAATCAAAATTATCATCTCTCTTAGGCTCGCTACGTGGCACAGTAAGATGCCTTCCCAGTCAGGTTCGTCGTAATATATATAATTCCCTTGTCAAATCACATTTAGACTATCTTATTGAGATATGGGGCAGTGCCGCTAAAACTAACCTAAAGGATATTCAAATAATTCAAAATAAAGTCATTAAGGTTCTCTTTAATTATGACTTCCTTACTTCTAGTAAAAAAATATACGCAGAAACTAAATTGATGAGTCTTAATCAGCTGTATCATTTTCACACGTGTATCTTAATTAGAAAAATTGTAAAAAAACAAATTCATTGTTCAATTACATTCCCCACTAACAGGGAAAAAGGACGACGAATTCTCCGCAGTGCGGACAATCTATACGTTCCTTTCCCCCGAACTAAATGCTATGGTCATAAAAGTATATGTTTCGAGGGAGTAAGAATGTATAACAACCTACCAAAGCCTATTAAAGAAGTGAAGTCTTTTAACATCTTTAAAAATATACTAAAGGTTCATATTATCAATAACATACCTGTATCCTAAATCTGAATCCGTCCCTGGCGGTCTGTCGCCGGGCGCACGGTGTACGAGTACATTTTATTTAACTTTAACATCAATAACTAGATCTACCCGATATTAATATTAGTTTTGCTATTGGCGCAACAATTACCCACTTTAAAATTTATTGCGATATTTGTTTGTTTGTTATATGCAAAGTAATACTCACGTTCGCTATGTACCTATATTTAAGGCATGATTATTTGTTTAGTCTCATTAAGTGAAATGTAAAATTTCTTTTGAGAAAATAAAATTCTTTAACCTGACATACCCCCTGCTAATCCCTCCTTCTGGCTCGTGCTGAGTTACCGACTTCGAATTAGTAGGTACCTAGAAAAATATTTTCAAGGGTTTTGTAGTCGGTTCCATTTTTTGTTATTTTTTAATTTTTTTGGAGTCGGTTTTACTTTTTTGTTAAAAAAATTCTTTATTTCGCACTTTTTAGTGATTTGTAGCCAAAGTACATCTCACAACGATTCCATTAAGCCCAAACACGACTTAGTTGCGTTGTTTTATAACAGAGTTCCGTTGCCTACCTTCTGGCTTCAGCATCAGATCAGTTCGAAAGAATAATTAACTTAAAGCTTCTTCTTAGTCGCTTATTTAACTACTAGCTGTTGCCCGCGGCTTCGCTCGCGTTAAATTTGGGGTAACAATTAACATACATTTACTTTCTGCGATCCTTTTTTTCGTGTTTTGATTGATTTTTTGGAGGATTTCATGGAAATATAAATACAGTAAGACGTTGTTTTAGACAGATGGTGCACATTTTGGAATTCAAAAATCAACCTACATACGTAATTAATCATTCATAATTCGTACCAACTCTGAAACCCTATTTCGCTGAAACGTTAAAGACGTTAAAGTACTACGCGTTTCTTTTGCCGGCGACTTCCTACACGATATAGATATAGGATTGTATCTCGAGAAATTGTAAAGTCCCCGCGGGACATGAATTACTGTTAGATGAGAGACATATTGTAGCTTTCTATTGGTAATAGAATTATTTAAATCAACTCAGTAGTTTCAGAGATTATCCCCAACAAACAAAGAAACAAACAAAGTTGAGATATTTTCCTATTCCATGGGATTTTCTAAAAATCTTTCCCTAGTGCACCTCTCTATTACTTTAGGTCCATCTATGCCAATTTCATGTCTCTAGCACCACTACCTCTACTCTACTCTAGCACTAGTTTTGGCTATGCGTTGTCTGTCAGTCAGCCAGTCATGGTACTGTTCAGGTAGAGTTAGGTGTACCTATTGTATACAATTATAAATAAATCAACCCTGAAGTTGAATTCACTTTTTGCTATCCCGCGGGAGTTTTACGTTTTCCCGGAGAAAAGTAGCGTATGCCAATCAGAGATAATGTAGCTCCCAATTGGTAAAATATCTTTTTAAATCAACCCCAATGATGAATTTACTTAAGTATTTCGATCTTGCGGGAATTTTGCATTCTTCTGTAGAAAATCAGCCTATGTCAATCAGAGATACTGCAGATTACTATTAGTGAAAGAATTTTTAAAATCAGCTCCGAATTTGGATTGTCTTACTTACTTCTATGTACCTATCCTGCGGGAATTTTGCATTTTCCCAAAGAAGAGTAATCTATACCAATCAGCAATTAGTGTAGCTTTATATTAGTGGAAGAATTTTTAAAATCAGCTCTGAAGTTGAATTCAGTTTTTTCTATCCCATGGGAATTTTGGATTTTCCGAAAAATGTGGCCTATGTCAATCGAGGATAGTCATATCATATGAAAGAATTTTTAAAAGCAGTGCCAAAGTTGAATTTACTTATTTCTATCCCGCGGGAATTTTTCATTTTCACGGAAAAAACGTATCCTATGTCAATCAGGAATACTGTAGCTTACTTTTGTTGAAAGAACTTTTAAAATCAGACCCGAAGTTGAATTCACTTATTTCTATCCCGCGGGAATTTTGCATTTTCCCGAAGAAGAGTAATCTAAACTAATGAGGAATAGTGTAGCTTTCTATTGATGTAAAAATTTTTTAAATCATCCCCGAAGTTGCATTCAGTTTTTTCTATCCCATGGGAATTTTGTAATTTCCCGAAGAAAAAGTAGCCTTTGTCATTTGGGGATAGTCATATCACATAATATGTAAGATTTTTTTAAATCAGCTCCGTAATTGAATTAATTTATTTCTATCCCGCGGGAATTTTGCATTATCCCGGATAAAAAGTAACCCATGTCAATCAAGGATAGTGTAGCTTACTAACGGTGAAAGAATTTTTAAAATCGGCTCAATAGTTTCAGAGATTCGACTACAAACAAAGAAGCGAAAAAAGTTTAGATATTTCCCTATCCCGTGGGAATTTCGAAAAATCCTTTCTTAGTGAGCGTCTACATCTATTAAGGAACATATATTCCAAATTTCAAGTTTCTAGCCCCAGTGGTTTGGGCTGTGCGTTGATCTATAAGTCAGTCAGTCAGTCAGTCAGTCAGTCAGTCAGTTTCTTCTTTTATATATATAGATTTTAATCATGATCGTTTATAGACGAGCGAACATTACTTAGCTTTGACGAGTTCCATTGGTCATCTACGGTCTTCTTCATCAGGTCCAGTTTACCAAATGGTACTTTCTGGATGTAAATGCTTATCTTAATGCTAAAAAGGTCAAAATCGCCATAGGTGTGCCTATAAAATTTAAGGTTTGCCCTCGATTTCCCTAGGATCCCATCATCAGATTTTGACTTGGTGACAATGGGACCACAACAAAAGAGTACTTACTCTTTCGAATAAAAAATAATTTTGAAAATCGGTCCAAAATTGACCGAGTAATCGGTGAACATACATAAAAAAAATATACAAATATTGGAACATAGAACCTCCTCCTTTTTTGAAGTCGGTTAAAAAGTAAAGTTCTCTTCCGTAATTTTACAACATACATAATTAGACCTATACATTTAGGAGTCTTACGTATTAGGTATCGCAGGATAAGGGAGTTCTAAGATAATCTTTGGTATCGCGCATTAACGCCATCTAGTTGCTATAATATATAATTTGACAACACGTACCGTAGCACTCTACGTTCCAGACAACGTTCGACATTCACATTCTGTAGCGTGCCACGTTGAGCTCGCTACGCAAAGCTATTGGTAGTTAATAAAAACTTTGATAGATGGCAACACTATGAACAAAAGAGGATTTTATTGTATATTGGTTTTCAGACATTAAATTTCCACTTTTCTGACCAAAAATAAAACATACTTCGAAAATTTTATTCCAGGACCAGTATTATTTGCCCAATTTATGCTATAAAAGAATGTTCATTCATTTTTGAAGTACAGAACAAGTGAGTATCTATTAACCGATTTTCGAGTGTAATATTTATTTAATGCTTGTTTACATATATTTACCTATATACTAACTAAATTAACCAATTTTTCTGTATACGGATTCAATGGAACTTTTCTGTTTACAGGTTGTATCTTGTTAATTAAAAAAAGTTATAGGTAGGTACTTTAATAACGAACGATTCGTGTAACAAAAATAAACTTATGGTGTGGGAGTGACAGCGGCAGGTTGACAAGGGCACTTAATTAATCCCAGGCTGTAGGTACTCGTACTGTGCTAAAAGTGTATAATATGTACTTGTAAAATGGGTTGAAGTAATGAAATTGATACATTTGCGTCCATGTTGGATCAAAAGTGGAAATATAATCTACTTTCTTAGGTATTTTATTTTAGTTTTATTTACCTAATAAGTACTGACAGTACTTTGCTTATTTTGAAAGTAAGTACTCGTACCTACCTACGTATTTTAGTTTCCCTCTACCCCATCCCCCGCCTACCCTACCTACCTACATCAGAAAATTCTTTATTTAACTAAGAATCCCAAATGGATAGAAATCCAAACTTATACATACCTATGATAAAATTATTTCCTTGATCCCTAAACAAACTTTAAATACAAATAACAGCGACTTTTGCAACGACTTCCCGGGAATCCCCAAAGAAATAACGCAATCAGTAAATATTCAAATCAGAAACCACTCGAAAAATGAATATAAAAGCTCACTTAAAAACAATAATTTTGTATTCTCACACAATGGGTCCGTAAGATAAACTGTCGGGTGTTTTTTCTCCCTATTGTCGGGGTGACAAAGGCCGTAGCAGGTTGGGACTGTATTATTTCGGGGTAAATTTATTTTTGATGAAGTGCAAAAGTCGGGGGTGCCTTTTGACAGTTTTTCTATAAAACTTCTCATTTGGACACAATGTGCGCGCGCACAATTGTCCGTGAAGGGTAGGCACACATGGGCCCAATATGCCTTTATGCTTTGTCAGTCTAATGACTGTTGGTGTGAGAACACTCCGCAAGTGTCGCCTACGCGTTTTTATAGCCTTTTTCTGCTGTATGAATAATTTATTCGCTACTGAAATATTTCTCACGATAAGCTATCTTATATTTACCTATTTTATTTACCTTCTAGTTCTATCCCGTGAATTCGCTTCCGTGGAAGAATATAAAATTTGCAAACTTTCTTTTTTACTTTCGAATCCTCATTTTCTTCCAGTTCTTTGTACACCCTTAAGGGATATTCGAAACGGCTCAAAAAACTACGACATGTTACACGATACACTCAGTGTATACGAAAAGTGTCTGTCTGTACGCGTGTGTCACCCGTATTCATAAACTGAGTGCACTGTGTCAAGTGTCGTAATGAAAACTGAGGTTTATGACCCTTAACGAAATATGTTTGCCAAATATCAAATCTCTGCTACATAAGTCATGTTATACTTTTATAGGTATATATTTTATATGATCTTCATTTGACCTTGACCTTCAACATTAGGGCCTTCAATAAAGGTGTTTATCTATTGCTAAAACAATATTGCTCCGGGGATTCCCCGCTAAAAAGATTCGCCTTATTTTGTGCTAAATACGTACGTATGTGCTGTGTGAAAAACGTAATTTATTTATTTATTTGCAAAAAAGATTCTCTTGTGGACTTAACTTACAGTGAAGACCAAAAGGTCCGCAAGCGAGTAAACTTATAACTACCAAATACAAATGAAAAATAATAATTTACATATAAAAAATAGTCTTACGACCATTAAAAAAAATACAAACATTGGAACATAGAACCTCCTCCTTTTTTGAAGTCGGTTAAAAAGCGGCTGAATTTGCATACGAGAGTTGGCCAGCTATCTGCAAATACGGGCGCCTCCTGGATCTGTGCGAGGAACTCGTTTATCAATGCAACAGCCCTAGTGGTAATATATTTAATTACGTATTTGACATGTGTTAATTTTGCAAAAGTACCTAAATAGCTAAGGTAAACATGGTATTGTACCGTCTGAGTGTACCATCAGCCAAATAAGTGGTCTATCAATTTTTAAACAAGTTCCTATCAAATGAATATGTCGATAAAGTCGAACTTTCAAGTTGACAGACACGTTTATTGGCATTATTGTTTTATGACATGCAAACGATTATCAATACTTTAGAGTGGTAGACCACATATTTGGCTGATGGTACAAGCTCAAACTTTAATCAAAGCTCGATAACGTTCAGTAGTAATGGCTGTAATTTAATTTGCCGATAGGAATCTTAATGTGCCTCAATACAAATTAAACGTATCCACCTAGATACGATTGTAGCGGGTATTGATAGCACTCGAGATCGTTTCGGCACACCCACTCGAGTTTACTATTGTCGCCGGGTAGTAAACGAGTACCGGGAACGTCTCAGGTATAACCAATGTTATAATTAGGGACCCACTCGAACCTGTATTCAACTGTTGAGCATGGTTTATTGCACTCTATTCAAAGCTTCGATTGGTAGTTCTCGCTATTTTCAGAGTTAAGCGCCACCCTCCATAGTAAACTATTGACACTTTTTTTGTGCTAACGTAACGTAGTATTTTGTTGAAAACAGGTCCGCGTCTACACGGCACGTCACGTCACAGGTATCATTTTTTGTTTAAATCTGTTGGTATAAAAAAAGGGCCTTTCCCAAACACAATGTCTTGTTATTTAAGAGAGTGCAGAAAAAATCTCTGGCTCCGTAGGAGGCCTTCTGTGTGATAGACGTACGCTGGTTTTTCCTCATCTCGTTCGGTGTTTAGTTTTTCTGAAGTCACAATACATTCTGGTGGCTATGCAAATTTTAGCTGTCTTGTTCTAAAATAGCGCGACTGTCAATCCAGAATGCTTTATTTCGAGCATGAACTACTGAAGTGTTGTGATACACTTTTGTGGAACGATATATGGAATTGTTAAAAAAATTGGTGCGTTTAATTAGTGCGTCTTTTATTTCCTACTAGCTGTTGCCCGCAGCTTCGCCACCGTTACAATATTTTTTTCAATTTTGCTTAGCACAAACCTTGTCCTGACAATAAGGAATACAACATAAATATGTAATTATACAACTCGGTGCCGGTTGGCGCCGGTACGCACGCACCCGCCGCACGCACACACTGATAAATTAAGGAGGATTAAGTTTTCGTTTTCTTTAGTCAAGGCTGTGCTATCGTCGGTGCCGTACCTTTTGATTTAATATGTGTACACAGTCGCCATCGCCACTCCTGCGAATTTATAAATAATATTTTTCAATTTAGTATAATAATAATAATAGAACGGCACAGAATCCTGTTTCTCTAGACACAGATATTAGACAATTTTAAATTAACTTTCATACAAAAATTATATGCCGGTAGGTAATTAATTAATTTAAAATAGACATCGAAAACCCTAAGCGCCCGCGCCGGAGTAGGCAGTTAAGCCTCCTAAAGGGTCGGAGTGTGCATACTTGTCCTATTTTACTATGGTTTCTGGCAACACTAAAAATCACCCGACAATTAGCAGCAATGTAAATCAAATTTAATTGTAGCAACATTTTAATGACCATCTCGCATCTACAGACAGGTTCTAATGAGGGCTATCGCGTATGAATTCGCCGCTAGAGGCGCTATTGTAGCGTGAGGTCTCCGAAATGTCAAATCTCAGTGTTTGGGTGAGCTACGCGGGTTTATTTATAATTAGAATAATTTTGTGAATATTTTGCAATATCTGAAATTAATTATGGCAAATAATATATGCGTTCCGGGGCAATGAATGTCTGTGTTTTGAGACAGTTTTGTCTTTCGGATACCTTTGTCCTCCCTTTTTTCCGAACAAAACGGGGACTATGCAACACTGTGGCATGCTCGATATTTTTATGGTACGGTTTTAAGGTGTATTAAATATGATTTTAATCTAAACTTTGTTTTCACCCCCGTAATAACAGACTTTGAAAGTCATACTTAAAATCCTCACGCAACAGTGCGCCATCTAGTGAGACAAAAAACGATAGGCCTCATTCTAATAGGTACTTTGATAGAAAAGTATCGATCGATCGAGACTTTACTTACTTACTTTATGTAAGTGTAACAAGTAGCAGGTTTTTTATTTCATTCATTCACAGGGCTACTAATGTCCACTAACTATGCTACTAATACTTTTTTTTCTGGTTTTCGTTGTGCTAAAAATGGTTACCAATACTATTTTTTTAGTTTTCCGATTTTTTCCATTGCCAATTTAAAATAGCCAGACTCTAACGTTCAGTTCATAATCTCAATTCCTAATTTTTCATGTCTATCTTGGTCTTGCACTTAAAGTTCAGACAGTAATCAAACTGCGTGACGCCCAACGTGGAAAGAAAGCAGATATTCGCAAAAGAATTTTTGAGAGTGCGAAAAAATATTGCAATAGTGAGATGAAGGTCTTGCACGTTTGAGCTCATATTTGTAAGAAAAATAATTAACGTAATGGATGCCATCTCGTTCCAGCAGGGTTACTACGAAACTCGAAACTCGAAGTTCGTGTCGTGCGGTCCCTCTGACACTTATACTATTTAATTTAATTCGAGAGCGAGAGAGACGGTACGATACGAACTTCGAGTTTCGTACTAGCCCTGCTGTTATGAAAAGTTTGGCTTCCTCTGACTTGTCGTTCTTTTAAAGCTTTTAGTGGCTATTTCTACTATTACTTATTTACCTACCAAAAATTAACAGATTTCCAGATGTCAGAACATATTTTTTAGTAATCTATCTACTTAATACCTTTAAACGATATGAATGCATTTCTTATTTATTACAAATATTGTAAAAAATAAGAAATGCATTCATAAATCTGTTCCAAAAACAGTCAGCAGTGGTGTACCGCAAGGTAGCGTACTAGGGCCCCTCCTATTTCTGCTGTACATTAATGATTTACCAGCATCCCTAAGTCACAATTGTATACTTTTTGCCGATGACACCACCTTAATCATTAAGAGTAGGGATAGGACTAAACTAGAAACCGAAGCAAATAGTGAAATGCTTAAGACTATTAAATGGTTAGAGGATAATAAACTTAAATTGAACACAGATAAAACTAAAATAATACATTTTCAGAACTATAATTCTCCATACCTTGATCTTAAAATTAATCTTAATTTCAGTTCAATAAATACGGTTGACTCGGCTTCCTTTCTTGGTATAACTATAGACAAGCATCTTAACTGGAGATTACACATCGATAGCGTATGTAGCAGACTAGACAGATTTGTGTTTGCTCTACGAAGGCTTAGGATTCTAACGTCTAGAGAGGCCGCCCTATCTGCGTATCATGGATATGTGTCGTCTGTGTTACGCTATGGGCTGATCATTTGGGGCAACTCAGTTGACGTGCAGAGAGCATTTATAACCCAAAAAAAATGCATTCGGGCTGTATGTGGCGCTCACTATTTAGCTCACTGCAGACCAATATTCAAGAAGCTAAAAATTCTTCCCTTACCCTGCTTATACATATATGAAGTAGCTAAGTTTGTCAGGAGGCACCCTGATCGGTTTCCTTTATATGATACCGTTCGTAAAAAAACAAATGGAAGATATCCAAACAAACTGTATGTTCCCAGACAAAAAATGAAAATATATGGTAAAAATGTATATATAATGTCTATTAAAATATATAATAAGATTCCAAATGACATAAAATCACTAGATGTAAATAAATTTCAGAAGAAATTGTTTAATTGGTTGCTTGACATGTGTTTCTATTCAATTAATGAGTTCCTGAATTATTATTAAACTAATGTATTCCATAAGATTGTATAATATTGTAATTGTAAATTAAACTTAGCTAATTTTGCGCCAATAATTGGATAATTTAATTATTTTAACGAATATAAAACTGTATTTCTAACATTTCTACGCCGATGACGCAGGATATGACGCACTTAATGTAATTCGACCATCTTTGTACCATATTCTAAGAAATAAACATATTATTATTATTATTTATTATTATTATAACGAGCAATTCTTGTATGTATGTATACATATATCGGGGATCTCGAAACGGCTCCAACGATTTCGATGAAATTTGGTATGTGGGGGTTTTCGGAGATGACATATATTGATCTTGGTCTTATCTCTGGGAAAACGCTTTATTATCGAGTTTTAGCCTAAGCAAAGCTCGGTCGCCCAGGTACTTGTTTTAATATACCTATTTCTACATTACAGTGAATATATTAGGTACTACATAATTATTCCTAATTATGGATATGTTGGAATCCAATAATATTCCACGATTACCTGTTTTATGAACAATCTTAAATTAATTTCAGCCATGGTTTTCCGTGGTTAAAATGTTTATGTTCAGATATGACAGTTTTTATGATTTATCCTCAAACATTGAGCGGCAGATTGACTGATGTAAGTTATATAACAAGGTAATTCGAAACGATGTCCCGCCTTACTTACTAAACATTCCAAGAGATAGTAATTTGACACCACTTTGCCATAGAGTAAGAAAAATGTAAATAACGACGGTGCACCATCGGCGGGGACTTTTTGTCCGGTCCGCGTTGATCAGTTTTATTGCGTCGCTCGGCTGCTGCTCCACGTACAACCATAAAAACGTTCTCTTTTCTTTTTTATTGATACTACATTGTCCGACACTAGGCCTCGAGATTAAAACGAGTCGGTGTGACTCATAAAAACGACCCAAACTTAGAACTTCCTACTCACGTCGGGAATGTTAGTATTTAATCGTAAATTGAAATACGTCGTTACGGACGAGGGTGGTATGATATATATCTTTTGAGTGCTCGTCTAGGGGTTGAGGGTGGCATTGTCTGAATGTAAGTCGGGTAACGGGTTCCGTCGCGCCTGGAGCTTTCGGTGCTCGCCTTCAGTGGAACTGTCGCCGCCGAACAATGGCTCAAGTCGCCGCACCGGCGCCAGCGCTATTACCTTACCTCACAATCACTCCACCCTGCGACAGCTACGAGACACGTCTATTCCGAGATAAACGAACACAATTTGTGCATAATGCGCTGTGAAGAGGACATTTCTTTTTTTTGTGAAGCCATCGTGATTGCGGTAATATCTGCCCCGAGATAAATAGCTGGTAGCTAGAGCCGGCGAGGGCCGCGGAGGCCGGTGCGCGGACAATGGGAGACGTTAATTCCGTCGCCTTAAAAGCTCTAATTGGTCGTTTTCTCTCGGCTCGCCGCAGCGCGGGAGGGTTCGGTGGCGAGAGAGCAAAAAGTGGAGCCGTCGCGGAATGCGCCCGGTTGAATAACCAGCCGTCTGCCCGCCGACATTACTATAACTATATAAACAAAGAGCCTGTTGCGTAAAAATACGTATCCCGAGCGCACCATATCGTCTTGATTTATTTTCCGTGCCACTGTGCACACTTTCGACTCGGAGTGGTGTATTTACGTTGCTGGCTCGTTTTTTTTTTTCTCGGATAATCGGAGCTGCGCCAAGAATGTCGAAATCATTCAGGCCAGTAAGTGGGTAGAGGAATTGCCATTCATATTATCTACCTACTGTGTTGGTGGTGTTTGTTTGACTTACACAAATACCTAATGTCCACACTATGGAGCAACAATGGCGCCTCTGGTTAGTAAGTATTTATATTCACAACTTCCTACATTTTACCTACAGGTACTGATGTACGAGTATGTACTACCTAACCCAACGGAGTAACATAAATACAAAAGCTATTGTAAAATATTCTTGCAACTCGGGTTTAACCACTTCCTGCTAGGTATTGGTGAGTGAATAATTTAATAACAATTCGTTATACCTAGTAAAACATCTAATACACTCTATTTATGTATTTATATTCGTTCGAAATAAGTACCTAAGCTATGTAAGTGCCAGCAAAATAGCTCCGAAATAGTTATTTGTGCAACAAGAGAGCAAAATTGGTGCGAGTGTTGAATTTGAATCCCGAGCAATCGAAGGATGGTTAGAATCCTGAGAGCAGTGAGGGATACAAACACACGAGATGCAAAAAAACGTTGGTCTCGTGTGACACATACAACTTTTCACGTCAGCAGCGAGAACATAGTTTAGAATAAAATCACATATACTTACCCATTTAAAAAATAAACATTATAAATAATACTATTATTGAGAAACAAATATAATAATCACATTTAGAAACCTTTACTAAAAATGATACGTAGTAGATGTAATCTTTAAAAAGTCACTAATAAGTTAAAAATGACAATGATCAAAAGTCTCGGGTAGGTAGAGAGGTTTTGAATTCGGAACGAAAAAGTGTCCAGTAGGTAGGTATGATACAAATCTCTTACTCATAACATGCATTGAAATTTGAACTTAAAACCACTTTCTTGTAAAATATGTCATATTTTTTAATATCTACTGCAAAAAGCCTCATCTTTGAGTCATTGAAAAGGTTGAACAATAAACGTATAAATTATTATATATGTTATTAAACCTTAAATTAGGATTTATATTAGATAAAAATAAATAGATTTTCTTGCAAATTCATTCAATTTGACAAATATCTTTATCACACAAACCGTGACTAATACCACTAGATAACTGAATAATTTATTAATAAAACGAAAAAGTAATATCTCTACTTATGCAATTTTGGCCAGTTACGAACCAAAACATTCCTTAGTTAAGGCCCATCGTTCATTGTTTTTTTTGTACACGACTGTATGACCCATTTAGAAAGATTCAAACAAAATAATTACCTATTATATGTTTATATTATATTATATTATATTATATGTTTAGACCTTGTTTAGACTATCATTGTCAGGTCAGTAACAGAAAAACAGTCAGATGGACAGACAACATTCGCGAATATTTCATTAGGGCATATTTTAAAATGTTCATCTTTAAAAATGCTTTTTCAAGAATCGTTAGCAGTACCAGCAAAAAATATATATTTTGGATCAG
>NC_133479.1:7679784-7728275 GCF_025370935.1 Choristoneura fumiferana | reverse complement strand
GACAGACCTATACATTTAGGAGTCTTACGTATTAGGTATCGCAGGATAAGGGAGTTCTAAGATAATCTTTGTATGCGCATTAACGCCATCTAGTTGCTATAATATATAATTTGACAACACGTACCGTAGCACTCTACGTTCCAGACAACGTTCGACATTCACATTCTGTAGCGTGCCACGTTGAGCTCGCTACGCAAAGCTATTGGTAGTTAATAAAAACTTTGATAGATGGCAACACTATGAACAAAAGAGGATTTTATTGTATATTGGTTTTCAGACATTAAATTTCCACTTTTCTGACCAAAAATAAAACATACTTCGAAAATTTTATTCCAGGACCAGTATTATTTGCCCAATTTATGCTATAAAAGAATGTTCATTCATTTTTGAAGTACAGAACAAGTGAGTATCTATTAACCGATTTTCGAGTGTAATATTTATTTAATGCTTGTTTACATATATTTACCTATATACTAACTAAATTAACCAATTTTTCTGTATACGGATTCAATGGAACTTTTCTGTTTACAGGTTGTATCTTGTTAATTAAAAAAAGTTATAGGTAGGTACTTTAATAACGAACGATTCGTGTAACAAAAATAAACTTATGGTGTGGGAGTGACAGCGGCAGGTTGACAAGGGCACTTAATTAATCCCAGGCTGTAGGTACTCGTACTGTGCTAAAAGTGTATAGTATGTACTTGTAAAATGGGTTGAAGTAATGAAATTGATACATTTGCGTCCATGTTGGATCAAAAGTGGAAATATAATCTACTATCTTAGGTATTTTATTTTAGTTTTATTTACCTAATAAGTACTGACAGTACTTTGCTTATTTTGAAAGTAAGTACTCGTACCTACCTACGTATTTTAGTTTCCCTCTACCCCATCCCCCGCCTACCTTACCTACCTACATCAGAAAATTCTTTATTTAACTAGGAATCCCAAATGGATAGAAATCCAAACTTATACATACTTATGATAAAATTATTTCCTTGATCCCTAAACAAACTTTAAATACAAATAACAGCGACTTTTCAACGACTTCCCGGGAATCCCCAAAGAAATAACGCAATCATTAAATATTCAAATCAGAAACCACTCGAAAAATGAATATAAAAGCTCACTTAAAAACAATAATTTTGTATTCTCACACAATGGGTCCGTAAGATAAACTGTCGGGTGTTTTTTCTCCCTATTGTCGGGGTGACAAAGGCCGTAGCAGGTTGGGACTGTATTATTTCGGGGTAAATTTATTTTTGATGAAGTGCAAAAGTCGGGGGTGCCTTTTGACAGTTTTTCTATAAAACTTCTCATTTGGACACAATGTGCGCGCGCACAATTGTCCGTGAAGGGTAGGCACACATGGGCCCAATATGCCTTTATGCTTTGTCAGTCTAATGACTGTTGGTGTGAGAACACTCCGCAAGTGTCGCCTACGCGTTTTTATAGCCTTTTTCTGCTATATGAATAATTTATTCGCTACTGAAATATTTCTCACGATAAGCTATCTTATATTTACCTATTTTATTTACCTTCTAGTTCTATCCCGTGAATTCGCTTCCGTGGAAGAATATAAAATTTGCAAACTTTCTTTTTTACTTTCGAATCCTCAGTTTTCTTCCAGTTCTTTGTACACCCTTAAGGGATATTCGAAACGGCTCAAAAAACTACGACATGTTACACGATACACTCAGTGTATACGAAAAGTGTCTGTCTGTACGCGTGTGTCACCCGTATTCATAAACTGAGTGCACTGTGTCAAGTGTCGTAATGAAAACTGAGGTTTATGACCCTTAACGAAATATGTTTGCCAAATATCAAATCTCTGCTACATAAGTCATGTTATACTTTTATAGGTATATATTTATATGATCTTCATTTGACCTTGACCTTCAACATTAGGGCCTTCAATAAAGGTGTTTATCTATTGCTAAAACAATATTGCTCCGGGGATTCCCCGCTAAAAAGATTCGCCTTATTTTGTGCTAAATACGTACGTATGTGCTGTGTGAAAAACGTAATTTATTTATTTATTTGCAAAAAAGATTCTCTTGTGGACTTACAGTGAAGACCAAAAGGTCCGCAAGCGAGTAAACTTATAACTACAAAATACAAATGAAAAATAATAATTTACATATAAAAAATAGTCTTACGACCATTAAAAAAAATACAAACATTGGAACATAGAACCTCCTCCTTTTTTGAAGTCGGTTAAAAAGCGAATACGAGAGTTGGCCAGCTATCTGCAAATACGGGCGCCTCCTGGATCTGTGCGAGGAACTCGTTTATCAATGCAACAGCCCTAGTGGTAATATATTTAATTACGTATTTGACATGTGTTAATTTTGCAAAAGTACCTAAATAGCTAAGGTAAACATGGTATTGTACCGTCTGAGTGTACCATCAGCCAAATAAGTGGTCTATCAATTTTTAAACAAGTTCCTATCAAATGAATATGTCGATAAAGTCGAACTTTCAAGTTGACAGACACGTTTATTGGCATTACTCGTATTGTTTTATGACATGCAAACGATTATCAATACTTTAGAGTAGTAGACCACATATTTGGCTGATGGTACAAGCTCAAACTTTAATCAAAGCTCGATAACGTTCAGTAGTAATGGCTGTAATTTAATTTGCCGATAGGAATCTTAATGTGCCTCAATACAAATTAAACGTATCCACCTAGATACGATTGTAGCGGGTATTGATAGCACTCGAGATCGTTTCGGCACACCCACTCGAGTTTACTATTGTCGCCGGGTAGTAAACGAGTACCGGAACGTCTCAGGTATAACCAATGTTATAATTAGGGACCCACTCGAACCTGTATTCAACTGTTGAGCATGGTTTATTGCACTCTATTCAAAGCTTCGATGGTAGTTCTCGCTATTTTCAGAGTTAAGCGCCACCCTCCATAGTAAACTATTGACACTTTTTTTGTGCTAACGTAACGTAGTATTTTGTTGAAAACAGGTCCGCGTCTACACGGCACGTCACGTCACAGGTATCATTTTTTTGTTTAAATCTGTTGGTATAAAAAAAGGCCTTTCCCAAACACAATGTCTTGTTATTTAAGAGAGTGCAGAAAAAATCTCTGGCTCCGTAGGAGGCCTTCTGTGTGATAGACGTACGCTGGTTTTTCCTCATCTCGTTCGGTGTTTAGTTTTCTGAAGTCACAATACATTCTGGTGGCTATGCAAATTTTAGCTGTCTTGTTCTAAAATAGCGCGACTGTCAATCCAGAATGCTTTATTTCGAGCATGAACTACTGAAGTGTTGTGATACACTTTTGTGGAACGATATATGGAATTGTTAAAAAAATTGGTGCGTTTAATTAGTGCGTCTTTTATTTCCTACTAGCTGTTGCCCGCAGCTTCGCCACCGTTACAATATTTTTTTCAATTTTGCTTAGCACAAACCTTGTCCTGACAATAAGGAATACAACATAAATATGTAATTATACAACTCGGTGCCGGTTGGCGCCGGTACGCACGCACCCGCCGCACGCACACACTGATAAATTAAGGAGGATTAAGTTTTCGTTTTCTTTAGTCAAGGCTGTGCTATCGTCGGTGCCGTACCTTTTGATTTAATATGTGTACACAGTCGCCATCGCCACTCCTGCGAATTTATAAATAATATTTTTCAATTTAGTATAATAATAATAATAGAACGGCACAGAATCCTGTTTCTCTAGACACAGATATTAGACAATTTTAAGTTAACTTTCATACAAAAATTATATGCCGGTAGGTAATTAATTAATTTAAAATAGACATCGAAAACCCTAAGCGCCCGCCGGTAGTAGGCAGTTAAGCCTCCTAAAGGGTCGGAGTGTGCATACTTGTCCTATTTACTATGGTTTCTGGCAACACTAAAAATCACCCGACAATTAGCAGCAATGTAAATCAAATTTAATTGTAGCAACATTTTAATGACCATCTCGCATCTACAGACAGGTTCTAATGAGGGCTATCGCGTATGAATTCGCCGCTAGGGCGCTAGTGTAGCGTGAGGTCTCCGAAATGTCAAATCTCATAGTTTTTGGGTGAGCTACGCGGATTTATATAATTAGAATAATTTTGTGAATATTTTGCAATATCTGAAATTAATTATGGCAAATATGCGTTCCGGGGCAATGAATGTCTGTGTTTTGAGACAGTTTTGTCTTTCGGAAACCTTTGTCCTCCCTTTTTTCCTAACAAAACGGGGACTATGCAACACTGTGGCATGCTCGATATTTTTATGGTACGGTTTTAAGGTGTATTAAATATGATTTTAATCTAAACTTTGTTTTCACCCCCGTAATAACAGACTTTGAAAGTCATACTTAAAAACCTTACGCAACAGTGCGCTATCTAGTTAGACAAAAAACGATAGCCCTCATTCTAATAGGTACTTTGATAGAAAAGTATCGATCGATCGAGACTTTACTTACTTTTTTTTTTATTTTATTTTTATTGTAGCTTCGCTTTACTTACTTTATGTAAGTGTAACAAGTAGCAGGTTTTTTATTTCATTCATTCACAGGGCTACTAATGTCCACTAACTATGCTACTAATACTTTTTTTTCTGGTTTTCGTTGTGCTAAAAATGGTTACCAATACAATTTTTTTTAGTTTTTCCGATTTTTTCCATTGCCAATTTAAAATAGCCAGACTAACGTTCAGTTCATAATCTCAATTCCTAATTTTTCATGTCTATCTTGGTCTTGCACTTAAACTTAAAGTTCAGACAGTAATTCAAACTGCGTGACGCCCAACGTGGAAAGAAAGCAGATATTCGCAAAAGAATTTTTGAGAGTGCGAAAAAATATTGCAATAGTGAGATGAAGGTCTTGCACGTTTGAGCTCATATTTGTAAGAAAAATAATTAACGTAATGGATGCCATCTCGTTCCAGCAGGGTTACTACGAAACTCGAAACTCGAAGTTCGTGTCGTGCGGTCCCTCTCACTTATACTATTTAATTTAATCAGACGGTACGATACGAACTTCGAGTTTCGTACTAGCCCTGCTGTTATGAAAAGTTTGGCTTCCTCTGACTTGTCTTCTTTTAAAGCTTTTAGTGGCTATTTCTACTATTACTTATTTACCTACCAAATGAACAGCTTCCCAGATGTCAAAACATATTTTTTAGTAATCTATCTACTTAATACCTTTAAACGATATGAATGCATTCTTATTTATTACAAATATTGTAAAAATAAGAAATGCATTCATAAATCTGTTCCAAAACAGTCAGCAGTGGTGTACCGCAAGGTAGCGTACTAGGGCCCCTCCTATTTCTGCTGTACATTAATGATTTACCAGCATCCTAAGTCACAATTGTATACTTTTTGCCGATGACACACCTTAATCATTAAGAGTAGGGATAGGACTAAACTAAAACCGAAGCAAATAGTGAAATGCTTAAGACTATTAAATGGTTAGAGGATAATAAACTTAAATTGAACACAGATAAAACTAAAATAATACATTTTCAGAACTATAATTCTCCATACCTTGATCTTAAAATTAATCTTAATTTCAGTTCAATAAATACGGTTGACTCGGCTTCCTTTCTTGTATAACTATAGACAAGCATCTTAACTGGAGATTACACATCGATAGCGTATGTAGCAGACTAGACAGATTTGTGTTTGCTCTACGAAGGCTTAGGATTCTAACGTCTAGAGAGGCCGCCCTATCTGCGTATCATGGATATTGTGTCGTCTGTGTTACGCTATGGGCTGATCATTTGGGGCAACTCAGTTGACGTGCAGAGAGCATTTATAACCCAAAAAAAATGCATTCGGGCTGTATGTGGCGCTCACTATTTAGCTCACTGCAGACCAATATTCAAGAAGCTAAAAATTCTTCCCTTACCCTGCTTATACATATATGAAGTAGCTAAGTTTGTCAGGAAACACCCTGATCAGTTTCCTTTATATGTTACCGTTCGTAAAAAAAAACAAATGGAAGATATCCAAACAAACTGTATGTTCCCAGACAAAAATGAAAATATATGGTAAAAATGTATATATATGTCTATTAAAATATATAATAAGATTCCAAATGACATAAAATCACTAGATGTAAATAATTTCAGAAGAAATTGTTTAATTGGTTGCTTGACATGTGTTTCTATTCAATTAATGAGTTCCTGAATTATTATTAAACTAATGATTCCATAAGATTGTATAATATTGTAATTGTAAATTAAACTTAGCTAATTTTTGCGCCAATAATTGGATAATAATTTATTTTAACGAATATAAAACTGTTTCTAACATTTCTACGCCGATGACGCAGGATATGACGCACTTAATGTAATTCGACCATCTTTTGTACCATATTCTAAGAAATAAACATATTATTATTATTATTATTATTATTATAACGAGCAATTCTTGTATGTATGTATACATATATCGGGGATCTCGGAAACGGCTCCAACGATTTCGATGAAATTTGGTATGTGGGGGTTTTCGGAGATGACATATATTGATCTTGGTCTTATCTCTGGGAAAACGCTTTATTATCGAGTTTTAGCCTAAGCAAAGCTCGGTCGCCCAGGTACTTGTTTTAATACAGTACAGTGAATATATTAGGTACTACATAATTATTCCTAATTATGGATATGTTGGAATCCAATAATATTCCACGATTACCTGTTTTATGAACAATCTTAAATTAATTTCAGCCATGGTTTTCCGTGGTTAAAATGTTTATGTTCAGATATGACAGTTTTTATGATTTATCCTCAAACATTGAGCGGCAGATTGACTGATGTATGTTATATAACAAGGTAATTCGAAACGATGGCCCGCCTTACCTACTAAACATTCCAAGAGATAGTAATTTGACACCACTTTGCCATAGAGTAAGAAAAAATGTAAATAACGACGGTGCACCATCGGCGGGGACTTTTTGTCCGGTCCGCGTTGATCAGTTTTATTGGCGTCGCTCGGCTGCTGCTCCACGTACAACCATAAAAACGTTATCTTTTCTTTTTTATTGATACTACATTGTCCGACACTAGGCCTCGAGATTAAAACGAGTCGGTGTGACTCATAAAAACGACCCAAACTTAGAACTTCCTACTCACGTCGGGAATGTTAGTATTTAATCGTAAATTGAAATACGTCGTTACGGACGAGGGTGGTATGATATATATTCTTTTTGAGTGCTCGTCTAGGAGTTGAGGGTGGCATTGTCTGAATGTAAGTCGGGTAACGGGTTCCGTCGCGCCTGGAGCTTTCGGTGCTCGCCTTCAGTGGAACTGTCGCCGCCGAACAATGGCCCAAGTCGCCGCACCGGCGCCAGCGCTATTACCTTACCTCACAATCACTCCACCCTGCGACAGCTACGAGACACGTCTGTTCCGAGATAAACGAACACAATTTGTGCATAATGCGCTGTGAAGAGGACATTTCTTTTTTTTGTGAAGCCATCGTGATTGCGGTAATATCTGCCCCGAGATAAATAGCTGGTAGCTAGAGCCGGCGAGGGCCGCGGAGGCCGGTGCGCGGACAATGGGAGACGTTAATTCCGTCGCCTTAAAAGCTCTAATTGGTCGTTTTTCTCGGCTCGCCGCAGCGCGGGAGGGTTCGGTGGCGAGAGAGCAAAAAGTGGAGCCGTCGCGGAATGCGCCCGGTTGAATAACCAGCCGTCTGCCCGCCGACATTACTATAACTATATAAACAAAGAGCCTGTTGCGTAAAAATACGTTATCCCGAGCGCACCATATCGTCTTGATTTATTTTCCGTGCCACTGTGCACACTTTCGACTCGGAGTGGTGTATTTACGTTGCTGGCTCGTTTATTTTTTTCTCGGATAATCGGAGCTGCGCCAAGAATGTCGAAATCATTCAGGCCAGTAAGTGGGTAGAGGAATTTGCCATTCATATTATCTACCTACTGTGTTGGTGGTGTTTGTTTGACTTACACAAATACCTAATGTCCACACTATGGAGCAACAATGGCGCTCTGGTTAGTAAGTATTTATATTCACAACTTCCTACATTTTACCTACAGGTACAGATGTACGAGTATGTACTACCTAACCCAACGGAGTAACATAAATACAAAAGCTATTGTAAAATATTCTTGCAACTCGGGTTTAACCACTTCCTGCTAGGTATTGGTGAGTGAATAATTTAATAACAATTCGTTATACCTAGTAAAACATCTAATACACTCTATTTATGTATTTATATTCGTTCGAAATAAGTACCTAAGCTATGTAAGTGCCAGCAAAATAGCTCCGAAATAGTTATTTGTGCAACAAGAGAGCAAAGTTGGTGCGAGTGTTGAATTTGAATCCCGAGCAATCGAAGGATGGTTAGAATCCTGAGAGCAGTGAGGGATACAAACACACGAGATGCAAAAAAACGTTGGTCTCGTGTGACACATACAACTTTTCACCTCAGCAGCGAGAACATAGTTTAGAATAAAATCACATATACTTACCCATTTACAAAATAAACATTATAAATAATACTATTATTGAGAAACAAATATAATAATCACATTTAGAAACCTTTACTAAAAATGATACGTAGTAGATGTAATCTTTAAAAAGTCACTAATAAATTAAGAATGCCAATGACAATGATCAAAAGTCTCGGGTAGGTAGAGAGGTTTTGAATTCGGAACGAAAAAGTGTCCAGTAGGTATGATACAAATCTCTTACTCATAACATGCATTGAAATTTGAACTTAAAACCACTTTCTTGTAAAATATGTCATATTTTTTAATACCTACTGCAAAAAGCCTCATCTTTGAGTCATTGAAAAGGTTGAACAATAAACGTATAAATTATTATATATGTTATTAAACCTTAAATTAGGATTTATATTAGATAAAAATAAATAGATTTTCTTGCAAATTCATTCAATTTGACAAATATTTTTATCACACAAACCGTGACTAATACCACTAGATAACTGAATAATTTATTAATAAAACGAAAAAGTAATATCTCTACTTATGCAATTTTGGCCAGTTACGAACCAAAACATTCCTTAGTTAAGGCCCATCGTTCATTGTTTTTTTTGTACACGACTGTATGACCCATTTAGAAAGATTCAAACAAAATAATTACCTATTATATAGTTTAGACTATCATTGTCAGGTCAGTAACAGAAAAACAGTCAGATGGACAGACAACATTCGCGAATATTTCATTAGGGCATATTTTAAAATGTTCATCTTTAAAAATGCTTTTCAAGAATCGTTAGCAGTACCAGCAAAAAATATATATTTGGATCAGTTTCTCTGAGTTACAACATTATCACCTTTGTTCCACTATTAAATTAATTGCCCTGGCCACTTTAACTTTTTTTAACCAGTTATTCGCGGGTATTAAGTATAGCAATGTACTCTTATGTAGACCTAAGAATCGGTAAAATGTCAGCACACTTTGTGTTGCTTGTATGTATATAAACAAATCCACCATAATCATTGCACCTGAGAATGTATCTCTGATATTTAAAAATAAAACTTACCTTGGTAAAAGTATGTAGGTGATCTACTATATAATAAAGGTATGTAGGTGATCTACTATATAATATTGAGAATGAAACTGTATAATATCTATTTTAAGCGAAGTAAATTTTCCTATCGGGAAATTTTAAGTGCTTGGAAATACCTGATAACCAGACTCATGTATGTTTATTGTCCTGTTGTGGCTTGCGGTTACTATGTGGTAACACATAAGGCAAAGGTTTAGGGCAGTACATAATATTGACGGAAACTAGTTCATAAAAGGGAGGAGTTGGTGTATCTATAGTTGAGCTCATAAGCTTGTGAGTAAAAAGTTGATCAAAAATATCTGAACACGCTTCTACGCCGTTAACAATAGTCGTGTTCAGATATTTTTGATCAAACTTTTGCTCACAAGTATATGAACTCGACTAGACAGTCTTGACTGTCCAGTGCCGTGGGGCATAAATATATGTACGTTACCAAGACGAAAAAAATACCTAAACACCTTTATGCCAATAACCATAAGGTCAATGTATACGTGTATTTGACGCTACGGCTGTAAATAAATTTATGCCCTCGACTGTACATCTACGTTAAGAACATTTTGAATCCTCTTTCTGTAACGATCGGTGTCCGGATCAACTAAAAGCTTGTATTTACAAACGCTTATTTTTATCAAGCTGGTACACATTTATAGTTTAATAAGTTCCAATATGTTTTGGCATCTTTAGAAATAAGGTTTCATTTTATAACTGTACAAAAATATAAAGGGTGTACGAAGCTGTAAGCGACAAGGCCGCCTATTGCTTATCTACCTTGGAAAATCTCTATATACCCTCAATATTATTACCTGATTTCTGTACTGCTTACTAAATTATGTTGGTGTTCAATAAAGTGTGATTGTATTGTATACCACGCACCATATAAATCTGCCTACAAGTTCATTACTTACTCAGTTTTGACGCATTTTTGAGATACATTTTTTATGCGACGTCTTTACGTTACTCCCGGAATGTGTTCGAATCGCTTAACGGTATAGTGCCTATTCAATTATTGGAATTATACCTTTATAGATTTTATGGTACTAGTCATATTATGGCAATGAACTTTTAGGCAAAGTTAGGCGGCGGAAGGTATACATTATCGTATTGTAAAGGGTGTAGAGTTCGGATTATTTTTGACGGGAAACAGTTTATTACCAGCGTGCAGCGTTAAGAAACTGAGCTTGATTGATTGTCAGGTTTCTATGATTTTAGTCAAGCACGGGTAACAAACATTTTGTAAACTTTCTTACCTCATTGTAGGAACATAAATATACAAAACTTGTTGTTCACTTGTTTTGTTTATAAGTAAACAAGGGAGTACCATTTTTCCTATAGCTTATTTACTTACATTGTGATTCCTCGGTTTGAACTTGGTAAAACAAGAATTAACTTGCGGTAAGGAAGGTAATTTATATAGGCATGACTTCACTAAGTTCCAAGTTTCCGTTTAGCTAGATTTTCGAAGAACTGCGCAGTTAGGTATTTTATGGAATCATCTTGTTAATTGGTATTGATTTTGTTATTGTAATTTTTACGTATAAAGTCGTTGGCCATCTTTTAAAAACAAAATGATTCGAGCTATTTAAAGAAAAATTGATCCCATTAATCTAGAAAATCTAATTCCACTAATACTTATTACAAATACAGAAGTTTGTGTGATTTTGTGTGCGTGTGTGTGCTTGCTAGTGTTTCAGGCTAAAACAGCTGAACAAATTTAGATTAAATTTGATATGTAGGCCTGAACATCCAAGCCGCATCGAAGCCGCGGGTACTGGCTAGTCGTAAACATTCTATGCTAAAAGGAGACACAATTTGAGTTTAAAGTTGAAACATACTGTTCAGCCCCACAGTATGTTTCAACTTAAAGCTCCTTAAAGGTCCGTAAGTACGTAATAATTGCAGCAAAACACTTTTACTTGATCTTTTGTTTTGGTTAGACTTGAAAAATAGCTACATCGATCTAAATATTTGAATGTCCACGAACGACTGCCCTAATTCTGTTTTGTTTCATATTTTAAATTTTGAATCGAACATCGAAAATTATAAACATACATCATGTAAGCAGCCAGTTATATCCTATAAGTACTTAATATAAGAGTACATAAGATCGACATGGAATAGGACTTTGAATGGTGAGTGTACTTACGTAGGTTACGCACCTCATTGTGCGGAACGCTGCGCGAGCGCGGGTCATTATCCTGTACCACTACCATGAGTTTACAGTGACCGTACTCGATAGCGACGGCGTAAATTATTTGTAGAGGTGCTGTACAATTCTCCGTCACTATCGAGTACGGTCACTGTGTAAACTCATGGTAGTGGTACTGAGCTCATAGTATAGTAAAATGGTACGATGCGCCTGCGACCGACGCGATCGAGCGCAACGAAACTCGGAGGTTTAAAAAATCCGTTTAACGCACTGTTACCTTACTTACCCGGCTATGGTTAATAATATGCTTACAGTGAGAGATAGATTGAAGGCGCTAACATTAATGTAGGAATGTATGAGTACCTATATTTATGCACGAATAAGTTGTTTATGCAGATTATAGAGAGCGGCAAGAGTTATATTCGCCAAGTAAATAAACTGTTTTTACTGGCTCGTACTAAGGCACGGACTTCAAACTAGTAGAATAAATATTTTCATGGTTTTTGAAGCTGGTTTTTTTTGTAAAAAAAAATTTCAAAACAGCTCCTAGATCAGGAAGAAAAACAATAAGCAATACAGGCTGATTTAGGATTTTGGGACACAGGTCATAAATATACACAAAAGTTGACCACTGTATTTATGCACTTACCTACCTAGGTAAAACAATAACACAATTTTCTATGAAACCATATTGAAACCATATTTCTTACGATGAAAACCTAAACACATAAGTATATACTTACCTATTAAACTCTCTAATTACCGTAAAACAGGGTGAGTAGCGACACCATTGAATTTCAAGCCTCGATAATAAATATTTTTTATAGATAAAAAATGTTCCGGTGGTATTAATTTTAGTTCAATAATGATTTTCTGTCGTTTAGTTTCGTAGTATAAACAATAAAAACTAAAATATAGGCAAGTCCCAGCTCACCCCGTAGTGGCGTCAGACAGAGGGACGGGAACAATAAAAAAAACTACGATAACAAATTAGCAGAAAAACTGGCCAAGAATAATATAAAATAGGGTTCCGTAGCCATTACGAAAAAAATAATTAATATTTTTTTAAGGATTTCGTATTTTGTACGGAATATTCCAAGTTGAGGTATATTTTATACCTTAGGCTGCTATTTACTCTTAAACTACTAATAATTCTCAAGAAAACTTATCCGTTATAGTTTTTCTTGTAAGTTTGATATACTCACTACCATCCTGAATTTTCTCAAATTTTTCCACCCACCGGCTTAGATTTGGGGGGGGGGGGACGCTCGGTTTTAATGCAGTTGCACTTTAAAGTTGAATATTTTGCAAACAAATCACTGAATCGAAAAATCGTTTTAGCAACCCCCTAATGGTTTTAAAATACCTATCCAACGATATCCCATACTACAAGATTGAATGAGAAAAAAAACACCCCCACTTTACGTCTATGGAACTCTACTAGAAAAAAAAATATTTTTATTTTTTATTGTACCGTTTTGTCGGTATAGTTTACATATATATTCGTGCATAATTACAGCTTTCTAGCATTGATAGTCCCTGAGCAAAGCCGCGGACGGACAGACAAACAGACATGGCGAAATTATAAGGGTTCCGTTTTGCCATTTTGGCTACGGAACCCTAAAAAAGAGATATAATATGTCTAAAAATATAACTAAACTCTTTTTAGAGCAAGCAAGAAAATACAAAATATTAGTTCTAATATACCTACTCCCCCGCGATCCCGTCTCGCCCTGTTTTACGGTACCGTAAACTCAGGTTTCTATAGTCCCAGCGTTCATCAATAGTCCAAACGACTTTTTAACATTTCGAACAATTACAGAACTGCTAACGTTTAGGAGGTTGATCGTGCATTTTCTATTGGATTAGGCTGCGGTGAACCTCCTAGATGACGTTAGCAGTTCCGTAATTGTTCGAAATGTTAAAAAGTCGTTTGGACTATTGATGAACGCTGGGACTATAGAAACCTGAGTTTAAGGTACCTACTGCTACGAGACGCTAGCCTATGATTAACTGAGTCGGATAGGGTTGGTCCTAATTAGGTACGTCTTCAGAATCGTCCTATTTTTTTCTTAACTTGTATATCTGACATTAGTATTCCAAATCCTAAGCCAATCAACTAGAATTTCTCCTGAGATGTCGAGATTTTTAGGTTATTATCAAGATTATTCGGTCGGATTTTGTAAATCTTAGGAAACCCAGCGTGATGAAGGTTGGCATGGTGATCTCGTAGTTTTGCGACCCTGTGAAGAAATTATATTTGCAGATGTCCCAAGCATAAGCTAGTACGAAATAAAAAAAGAGTACATTTTTTTACATATTTTTATTTAACTAAAAAACAACAAACCAAAAAATTATTTTAGTTTTCTTCGAAATTATTTTACGTATTATAGAGAATAATTAAAAAATCACTGCAACCCCCAAGAATCCTCAGAAAATCTGAAATTGGAACAAACTTTCAGGGTTTTCTCGAAAGAAAATCATGATTGTTCTCTCGTTTTTTTATTTTTATCTGGTATGTAACCCTATAAACAACTAACCATAGGCTGAAGGACTTGGCTCCTACGCTCCTACGATCAAAAAAAACTTACTTAGGATGGTAAAGGACTCCTTGTCTGACAACATTGTTCCACCCGGATTCAACTCGGGAGTTAATGCTACTGCATGGTCGCGAATAAGAGCATATTGTCGGATTTAATTGGCCGGCTCAAGGTTGCTGGGGTCGACGTCCCTGCGCTGCGCGCGCGCTGTGATTCAGTGACGGACGCTGCGCCGATGTTTTTTACGAATACGAACTCTTCTCAATATTTTTTCACTACAAAGACTAAAACAAGATATATTGTCCAGAAAATATGAATTCCATTCGAAAATCGACTAGATTTTGTTTGATATTGACAAAAAGATCTTAGTGAGGATTACAAATGGCCAATTTATATTTCCTGTAAGTACTGTACTTAGATAGATAGAAACTTTATTCACTACAGCAATTTAGAATATATCATAAGAAAAACCGACCAATTGCGAGTTGGACTCAAGCACAGAGGTTTCTCTAAAAATTTGTAAGTAAGTAATAAAAAATAATAAATGAATTTATTAACCATAAAAAAGATATTCAACAATACAAGAGAATACAGCCTGTGTCGTGGAGATCCACATCGTAGAGAATTAACGGAAAGTGCGGTTCTATTCAGTATGTATTGTTTATAAGTATGTATTTACGAATATTCAGTGTTAGCAGAACCCCGCTCCGAAGTTAAAAAGTGTGGGATAATTTTTACATAAGTTACTGACGTAGACGTATAAACACAAAAAAATCAAGATTTTCAGAATTTTCTTGTTGGTTGAGCTACCTTCATAACTGATTTCAAGTTTTTTGGACAACAGAAAGTACCCTATAGGTTTTGATTCCCCGGCGATTTGTATAGAAACACACTTTTTAATGACAATCTTTTGATAGCGTTTGACTTGGAAGTTTGATATTTTACTGCTCCAAGCAGTAGCAAACCCGTGTATTTGATATTAATATGGACGGAAGGACGGATGGAAAGCTTTAGTTTTTGCTAACTGGCGTACGGAACCCTAAAAATAGAGCTGGGACTGCAACTGCAAGCGATTTATTTTACCTTAGTACTTAGTACTATCGAAGCAACTGAATCGTGACCTACTGTGGAACCTTTTCATAGAAAATGTAATAATTACGCGAATGAAGATGTCAGCAAATTCAGTCGTAATGTTATGTCAAATGTTACGCATCATACATGCTTTTGCTTTAGGTACTTATAAAATTTAAAAAATATTTGTAAAAAACGTAAATATTGTCTAAATACCTACCTACCTTTATATTATTAATCTTAAAAAAAACATTATAAGTATGTAACCTTTAGCAGGAAGAAGAATGTTAACAATGTGAACGCTGAACGAGTCTCAAGTTAATTCGCCCTAAAGGTCTCTACCCATTACACCGTGTCATACCATGGCCGTAATAGGAACGTGTCAGTCAAAAACTACAGGGTGTCTTTGACCACGGGGCTTAAATCTAAGGTTCAATTCTACTCGCATAACTAAGCTACTTTTGTTTTGTAACATTTTCAAATAACTTTAATTTACATAATTTATTGAGCCTCAAAGTTTAATCGGTAAATCAGTGTATCGGACATGGCGGTGTTCTCGCTGTCTCTTGGTATGGGGGAACATTTATTATTATTATTATTATTCGACTGGAAGGCAAACGAGCAAGTTGGTCTCCTGGTGGTAAGAGATCACCACCGCCCATAAACATCTGCAAGACCAGGGGTATTTATATACCTCAAGTGCCAGTAATTTCACCGGCTGTCTTACTCTCCACGCCGAAACACAACAGTGCAAGCACTGCTGCTTCACGGCAAGATTAGCGAGCAAGATGGTGGTAGCAATCCGGGCGGACCTTGCACAAGGTCCTACCACCTGCAAGTTGTTGTTGTTGTGGTATTGTGGTGGTGGTGATAGATGGGTTTGTGTGATTTGTGTGTGTTCTTACAGTGTGGAGGTGGAGGAACTGCATGAACACGAATATTTTGCATATGCTTAACTATCATAAGGTCGCGGGTGAGCAAGGAAATTCTTTTAGTTCATTTCCTAAAAATGTTGTATGAAAGGGTTCGATACCTATAACGGTAGTTCCTTCAGAACTGCTAAGAAACTACTCAATATACTTAACATTGTATAAGATGTCATTTCTAAAAAAAATTGTACTGAATTTGCACGGTTCTATTTTATGACAAACGGTGGTATGGCAAGTGAATTTATGACAAATGTAATTATGGGAATTAAATGCAATTATGTACGTAAAAGAAGGTACTAATACTAAGGTACAGTACCTACTCACATGGCCACGCGTACCTATGAGCAGAAAACCAACGAAATGTATTAAATATTTATAAATTATTCATCAACAGTTCGTATACGTAAAGTAGTAATCGTTCCATTTGATGTTGTGAACAGAGCTCGTGTTCTGAGAAATTCACAAGGCACTGCGAACTTGCAGATAACAATCTCGATACTTATCCTTAAGAAAAACCAATGCACCGTTATGCGCGCACGCAAGTGTTACGATTCGTAAAGTGCAATGATGACTAATGCAAGACATACATTATTGTTCTTGGTTTTGTAAAGAATTTATTACAAGCAAATGCGCAAATATTTCAACAGAAAGAATGAATATTACTATCAATAATACAGTCCTAAAGCATATTAAATGATATTGTAACGAATAACTAACGTCTTAAACCGAGACCGACCGGGAGAGAGACCGGGTGTGCGTGTTGCGGCAGCCGCCGAGTCGCGTGCTCCTGAGAAGAAGGGCTACGAAATAGCCCGAAACATGTCGAGCTAAACTCGGTTTAAGACGTGAGTTATCCGTTACAATATCATTTAATATGAGTGAGTCTCACGGTAGTTTCATGTTCAAAGTCCTAAAGCATTTTTTTTTCATTAAATCATGATGTTTCTGTAATATTTTAAGCGGTTCTAGTTGGTACTTAAGGACCTATAGTCGAACCATGGTTGCGATGGTATGGGTATCAGCAGATAGTTTTTTGAAATGTGACCTGTAATTAGAATCTATCACACCTGATATTAAGTGAGACGCGACCGAAAATAAATGTACCATATAGGTCCATTAACAGCCTTTACATTCTGCTTTTAAATAGCCCTACATTGCACGTAATAGGTTTACTATTTGTCGGACCAGACTAAAGTTCCATTGCATTCTTTACTCTACTGTGTAACTTCGATATAAGTTAGACATCGTCGTGATCACATACGACGAAGTGCAAAAAACATCTGGAATAAAAATAAACTGGTTAAGAATTATATGTATAAAATTATATGTTGATATACACTCAGCCCAGCCTTGCGCGCAACGCCACCGCGCTACGCGCCCGCGCAGCGCGATAATTGTCAGCAATCATTTGTTTACGACCGCGTAAGCTCGCGATTCGCGCTCTGCCCGCGCATGTACGCAGTGCTATTTTGAGACCGTCTGACGGTTGCCCTACTTAGCCTAAACTATTAATAACGCCAGACCATTAGATACTAATCATAACGCGTCGATAAAAGGAAGTTATTGTTCTTTGTTCCAATGACATGCGTGGCCCACGCGCAGCGATTCAGACTGGAAATATAGAAACCTTTAACAGGCATATTGTGCGGGCGAGTGCTTTGTTTTGTTAAAGGTGAAAACGAGTTGTTCGAAGCGTGGCCAATCCTGAATAATGCAATCAAACTGTCGTCTTTGAATGGCTAATTTATAAAAACCCTGTACTCCTAGCTTGTCTAGGTTGTTAGGTATGCTAATATAATCCATTTGTTACTCAAGCATCGCTATAGTCTGCAATTAGAAAGTCGATTAAAGGTCTCGACTGTGCATTTTAAAAGTGAGGAATAATCGAATAATCACTAATAAACTCGCGATTGTGATACTGCCACTAGAAAAGTAGTTTATTTAGTTATTTACTTTACTTAATCGAATATTTTTGAAAAACTAAGGGTGACATTCTACGATTAATCCCCCACGCAGCATCGGATGATGAAATTCCGCGAATAGAAATGCAGTGCGCATTGCATTTCATAAGGCTAGATATTCCAATGTAAAAATTTCAATTCCAACTCTATTGGTTCAGCAGTATTTCAGTTATGTCGCGGACAGTTGGGGAATAGATATCGTTGGAATGTTTCCTGTGTTTCGATGCAATTCTTTTCCTTTTGAGAGTTAGCTAAGTATGGCCATAGCGTGGTACCATACTGAACATTAGCCCAAACATGCATTGACATGTCGTGACCGCTTTAGAAAGCATGAATGGTGGCCAAAATCGTGTTACACTAATTTCAGTGACACGGATGGCTCAGTAATCCCATGTTTGTTTATGTCTGTAATTCTATACACTCAACATGTAATACCTAAATATTACGCAATATCTATTTAAATCTACAGTCAAGGGCATAAAAACATGTATGTACATCGATGTCCTCCATCTCGTGTCTTACAAAGGCGATCCTTTAGCCTCGTTTCATGTGCCCGAATATGGTTAGCAAAGCCAAACTTTGTTTGAAAGGTCCTACCTACTACAGGGCGCGCAAAGTTAATGTAATTATGTACAGTCGAGTATAAAAAACATTTTAATTCCGACGCAATAAGGCAAACACAATGAAATAGTAACATGTTTTTGAGTGGTTCGAATAGATACTTATTTTTGCAATTGACTGTACGTTACCAAGACGTCGAAAATGTCTATATCTTATGCCACTAATCATAAGGTCGGTGCCATTGACTGTACGTGCAACGTACATGTAACTATGTAATGATTAAAAAAGTATAAATACGTTTTGCCCAGCCAGCGATCCGCGGGGACGGTGCAATGGTGTCATATGTATAAAGTGGAGCTATGTTTATGTGATCCATTTATAGAGCAAGCCGGTCGATTCACACTAACCATTTGCTAACATTTAACTGCATCCATTTTCGAATACGAAATGTCAATTTTAATTGCTTTTTGTAACATCAATTACATTCTTTAAACGTTCACCTTATAAAAATAAGTAAAAACACCGGCCAAGAGCGTGTCAGACACGCCCAAAATAGGGTTCCGTAACCATTACGCAAAAAATTAAGTAATATTTTTCTAAGGATTTTGTATTTTATATGGAATCTTCCAAGTTTAGTTATATTTTATACCTTAGGCTGCTATTTACTCATAAACTACTTATAATTCTCAAGCAAACTTAACCGTTATAGTTTTCCTTGAAAGTTTGATATATTTAATACCATCCTCATTTTTTTCAAATTTTTCCACCCACTGGTTTAGATTTTAGAGGGGGGGGGGGACGCTCGATTTTACTGAAAATTTGCACTTTAAAGTTGAATATTTTGCAAACATATCACTGAATCAAAAAATTGTCTTAGCAAACCCCTGGTTTTCAAAGGCCTATCTAACCCCACACTATAGGGTTGGATGAGAAAAAAAATTTACCCCCACTTTACGCCTATGGGAGGTACCATAATTTTTTTTTTCAAATTTTTTATTGTACCATTTTGTCGGCATAGTTTACGTTTGTATATATGCGTGCAAAATTACGGCTTTCTACCATTAATAGTCCCTGAGCAAAGCCGCGGACAGACGGACAGACAGACAGACAGACATGGCAAAACTATAAGGGCTCCGTTTTTGCCATTTTGGCTCCGGAACCCTAAAAAAAAGGAAATTTCAATGTGTCTTTTGAAAGTATCATTCATTAGGAGGTCAAGTTTTATTCCTTATCTACGTAAATCTTCCTTTGTTGAGTTTGTTGCTTGATGAGAAATGTATTTGTTAAATTAACACTAGTCTTTCAATAAACGAAAACACATACATATAATCATTTAAGTCCCAAATTAAGCAAAGCTTGTACTATGCGATGAATAAGCATACCTACTTAAATACATATACATGTACGTACATATATATTTGTCCAAGACTCAAGAACAAACGTACGTTTTGTTCATATATACCTACAGGGTGAGGGGTGAATATTAAATTGCACCCTAAAAAACGATTTTTTTTTTATTCTTGACTCGACATGTTTTATGCGGAAACTCAATAAATTTTCAATATGAATCGCATTAGCGAAAAATTAAAATAGTGTTTGTACTTAATTATACCACAAGCTGAAATCAATCATTTAAGTACAAAGAGCGTTCAAAATGGTAACAAATTTAAAACCACCAAGTCGTGGGACTATTCTAAGGATTGTAAAAGTGTTTAATGAACATTAAGCGGTACCACCCAAAACTGACCATCGCGACCCTACTGCTAGAGTAGGTACCCAACGCAATTACTGCAGTATCTAAGCAAGCAATTCAACCGAATCCCAGAGCTTCTATAAGACCATTAACACTGGACGTAGGTAAGAAGATCCTGTAAATCTGTTTAGAAATACGTTTTTCCGAACCGGTGGTATAGATTGCTTTTGATATTCATAAATAGTGCTTGTTGTTACCTAGCCTAACATGTACACAGATATAATTTCTTACCTTGACTTTGAACAATCCGTTTCCCCGCCGGTCTTCATCATCAATTCGTTTTCATTTTCATCCAGCTCAGGTTAAAATTCCTATAATTGTGAAAGAATGCGTGCAGGTTCCGAGTTTCTCACGCAGATGATCGCGTGATCGTGGATCGCAGGGGCTTCTCGCTCCCATGGGAACCTGGTACTTAACGTGCGATTAATTGTGAAAAATATTGTAAAAATAAGACTGTGGGGCTGTTTCACCATCCATTGATTAGTGTTAGCCGACGGTTAAATGTGATGCCGTCACCGTCTATTCGAACAAAACAAATAGAGACAGCATCACACCTAACCGCCAGTTAACACTAATCAATGGATGGTGAAACAGCCCGTGTATGTATATAAATATGAATAATCTTTTTTATAGATCCGCTGAACAAAGAATTTTGAACATGAAACCACCGTGAGACTACTCATTTAATGAAAGAAATCCGAATAACTCACGTCTTAAATCGAGTTTAGCTCGACTTTGCTTTGCTCCTAGAAGAAAGACTACGATTTAGCCCGAAACATGTTTAGCTAAACATGAAGACATAAAAAGAACTCCAATCTAAGCTCGGTCGCCCAAGTTAATTATTATACCGGATGGACTCTTTTAACAGAAGCAAATAATTAAAACATAGATACTCATCGAACTGAACGACACTGGTACAGCGACTTTTTAAAATACCTCATTAGTTTTTATTTCTCTTACCCTGTAAAGTTTACTCGGAGAAGCAGTGTAAAACAACATTTTTGATGTTTGTAATGTGACAAGTGGCGTAGATGGCCCGGGACTAGGATTGCGTACATTGATAATACTATTTAATTTGTACGAAAAAGGGAAAATCTAAAGACTTAACTATTTTTATTTCACTGAAGTAATGTTTTTCAGTTTAACGAGTACGATCTGTTTTAATTATACTTACTCCTGTTAAAGGGCCCACCCGGTAATAAATGCGAAGTAATTCAGTTAGTTTTTCATGCTAAACCCACTGAACTGATTTGGATGAAATTTGGCGTGGAAATTGTAAAGCAAATTTTTGTGGCAATCAGTTCAGTAGTTAAGGTGTGAAAGCGGAACAAACAAACCAACTCACTTTCGCAATAATAATATTAGTAGGTAGGAGGTACCAGAATTGTTATTATAAATATGTAGTTAGGTAGGTACCAACTTATCAAAACACACAATTTTGTTAATTAAGTATTCGTCATTTTAGTACCTAAAATTGCTAAAAGTGGCTCCGAACCGGTAACGTTTCGTGTGCTCTGCCTACCCCATTTGGGAATACAGGCGTGATGTTTGTGTGTGTGTGTGTGTGTCATTTTAGTATAATCGTGTCATAATATTAGTCATTATTAACGTTTTATTTACATTACGCCAGACAAAATTCTTGCAATCTTGGCTTAATTTTTTGACTATAGATTTTCAGACTATTTCGTCATACGCCCCTCATGATATGGCTCAAGTGCGTACGCGCAGGTTTGAGGCTAACATTCCTTGTTACCATTAAAGAGGCGTGTTCCCAGAAAATGCGCGGCTGGAATGCAGCTGTGGCCAGACTTCATTAGGGGCCGGCGGGCAGTCGAGGGAACCATTGATGTTTTTTTTTCATACTAAACCTCACTTAAGTTTAGGACCGGTGGCTGTATTCTCTAACACTCTGGCTCGCATACTATCTCTTTCTACCCTCATCTTATACCGTATGATAGAAAGAAGTGGTGAAAACAATCATGATTTAGAGTACGTTACACAATAAGGCCTCGTGATTAATTTAGGTATTATCCGTATCAAGTAACATTTGGATAGAATTTTCTGTAGTCTCTATATTTCTGTAGTCGTATAAAAAATGTGTTTATGTGTGTGTTTATCTAAGTTAACTGTTACTAACGATGTGAATCCAAGTTATTTGAAATAAATAATATTATATTTTCGCTGTTCAAAAAAAGCAACAGATAGAAAAAGAGGTTTTTATCTGTAGGAGGTCATTTTGTTCGAAATCTCACTGAGGAAATAGTATTTCAAGTTAAACTTCACAATCAATGGAAATTAAATGGCGATATGGTCTCCCGTCACTTGTTAGTTTAGTTGTAAGGGTCAAGTTAGTTGTAAGGTGTTTTGTTTTTGTTTTGCTGTTTGCTGTAGGTGTTTGGTTGCGGTAAGCAATTTTAGGAAATTAACCATACTAAATGTTAATAAATTTAGTGAAAACCTCAGATACCCCAACCTTATTATTAAAAGTATATTGTTATTTTTTTATATTAAATATTCATATCTAACTCTACACTTATAACTTGTACCTGATATTAAATATAATGACCCGGATAACTCACGTCTTAAATCGAGTTTAGCTCGACATGTTTCGGGCTAATCCGTAGCCCTTCGTCTTCGGAGCAACGCGACTCAGCGGCTGCTGCAACACGCGCACTGCGCGCCGCCGCTCTGCTCGCGCGACTACCCGACGAATCTGACACCGGCACACAACTACCCGCGTTTTCATCATCATTACAACTGTCAAATGTAGGGTAGCACACAACACTAACAACATCGCTCTGTAAAGTGTAAGACGTGAGTTATCCGGGTCATTATATTTAATATGAGTGAGTCTCACGGTAGTTTCATGTTCAAAACTTGTACCTGTCAGATACGCTTGGCCGTTTTTAAAAGAAAATCAAAGTTTCTACGTTCACGTTCTAATTTGTTGCTGCTGCTAAATACAAGAAACACATACATACATACTGTTCTAGGTTTAGGTTTACTTTGACGACTACATTATTAAAGTAAGAATAACAATACTTAGATGATATATAGATGATGTACTTATCTAACTATTGACAGAACCAGTAATGCCTAGAAGATAAGAGAAAATATACCCCAGAACTTTATATAACAGGAGCCAAATAAAATTAATCTAATAACTTTTTTATTTATATTAATGACAATAAACCTTGCTGGACTTTCATGATGCATAGTAAGGAATTATTAAGATTTAAAACAAACTATCTGTATGTTAGTAAAAACTCGTGTAGGTATTTAATTTTATCAAAAAAAACATTAATAAATTACTCATTATTCTCATCATAATAACAGTTCTTAATTGAAAAGATCCATCAAAACATTCATTGTAATTTATTTCGACCGGATTTAATTCGTAAACTATAACATAACTAGAATCTCAATATGAGGGATCAGCGAAATAACCCATCGTCTAGTTTCAAAGTTCGCGAGCGAAGTCAGTGATTCGTGACCGGTCCCAACCAGGTTGTATTTCTCAGAAAATCTCACTACATTCATTATTTTTATTATTCAGTATATTCAGTGCCACTATCGAAATAGCATCACTCGACTTAACCGGGATCAGATCAGAGGTTGAATTAATTGAACCTTGTCGTGTGCCCATAGTAGTTCGCGAGAGTTCGTTATACAGCTACGTATGTGCACTGTGCAGCAGCGCAGTACGCAACCGACGATGCAACTTATGTAACTTTATTGAATCAATTACATTGAGAGTGCCTGAGTGTACATTGTGTGCGCAAAAACACCAGCGTATCACGTATGCGCCGCGCAGCGCATTCAATGCTTTCCACCCGCACAAACAATCGCAGCTTTATACGCATCGCATTCCTTTTTCAAATATTTCTTTTTCTCATTTCGCCGTTTCCTTTTCTGGCTCAGTGCCATGTTTTATTGATGGCCAGTTCATTGATATTGCTGGCTCGTTCAGCGGTGGGTGAGTGGCCACTTATGTCCGCCATAAAAGGCCTAGCCTTGGCCATATGGGGAAGCCGTCACACTGCGAATGCATTCATGCGCGCGCTTAATCAGATCGCTGGACTATGGCATAAAAATGACAGCCGGTTTGTGGTGCGCGATAGTGCTGCGATACGAAGTATCAAACGCTTGGCGCCGCACAAGCGCGTAATTTTGACGTTTTATTATACCTAACTAACTTCTATACAAATATATCTAAAAATATGTACCTACGAGTACATATTCATTAAATTTTACAAAACAAATATAATTTTTCACTAATATAACTCTAATACAAAATATATATACCATTCCTTGTCTAAAGATGGTTTTTTTTACAGCATAACACAATACAATAACTTTTCATTAAATTAAAAATGTATTGAGATAAAAATACAAATGTAGGTATTTTTGATTTCATTTTACCGATGAAACTGAAGTGGCTCTTATTTTCTTTTGAGCAGTAATAATTTGTAGAAGTAAATAACTGTAAATTGAACGTACCTACTACTAACTCAGAAAATTACCACACAAATACATAACTAATGAATTTGTTATTCTATGTTTCTTAGAAATGATAAGAAGTGAACCTGATTAAATTGCAATTTCATTTTCATAACATTTGTAACTAAATATTCCTATGTATGAGACTTTTACCCAATTTATAGTAGCGCATCCTGAGAACTATCCATGTTGGATGCGAATGTAATCTTGGTTAGAAATGTTTAGTTGTTTTAGTATTTGTGTGACGATTTTGTTTTGGTATGAAATTGTAGTTAGGAAATTTTGACTAAACGTCAGAAAACACACGTCTTGCACTCATGTCGAAAACTTGTGTAAAATATGTAAAGTTACCTGTTTCTAAGTGTACAGTCAGCAACGAAAGTCCATGAACTCATCCGAATTTTCAAAACACCTGCACACTATAAAGGTTCATATGTAACTGAACAGGCTGTTGTACAAATCTCTGTAGAGTCTACAGTGTAGACATTTGGGAATAGTGTACCAAAGGTCGATTTACATTATTTTTACAAAAGTTGCTGAACATGTTTAATTAGATAATTAGCCTGATCTGTAAGGTATCAAAATTTGCCGAACAAGTTTTACTCTACGTCTGACTACATAAATCCACTGATATGTGTAGTAGGTACTCAAAACTTGCTGAACATATTTAATTACATAATTAGCCTGAACTGTAAAATATCAAAATTTGCTGAACATGACTGACTACATAAATCCGCTGATATGTATAAATTTGTCGCCGGGCCGGCATCCGGTGTTTGTTAATCCTATTATATATCATCATCATCATCATCAGCCTACAGCAGTCCACTGCTGGACATAGGCCTCTTCCATGGCGCGCCACAACACTCTGTCTTCAGCCCCTCGCATCCATCCGCCGCCAGCGATCCTCTTAAGGATATTTTATTATATATATATCTAGGAAATAACATAAAAAAAAACTTTTGAAATTATGTTATAGACAGACGTAAGTAGATATTAATAATTGAATTCAGTCATGTATTATCAAATATTTCAGTGGGTATAAATTGGAGCTATAGGAACGATCTACATGTAACACCGCGAGAAAACCTTGTATGGTATAAAGTAAAACTATTAAATTGAAAATTTATTGATTTTCGGTATTCAGATAGATACGTCCCCGGTTTAATATAGGTAGTGCCACCAGAGTTGAGTCACGCACACAAGAACATGTCATGCAATGACAGCAGGATTTTGACATTCACTCATTCATTTCATTCGTTCACTTTTTATGCAATCAGTTCCTCATGTAGCTGTGTGTGTAGGTAATCATCATATCACGATGTGCCCGGTATATAGAGCTATATCGACGAAATGCGTTGCTCTAATCGATCTGCCGTATTGTTTCTCAGGCACATCGTGATATGCCTGGCCAACTTTTAGTCATATCACGATATGCCTAGGAATTTCGTGATCAGGCGGATTTTATTTATTTATTTATTTATTCATTGTAATGTCATGTTACATATATAAGGTGTTACAATATTATTATAAGTCAATCCATGATGCCCTGTCAGGGCTTACAATAATTCTAGTAAGTAGATAGTATAACTACCCACACCCAAATTCAAAACAATTAAGTTTTTATTTACGATCGGCCGCCGATATATATACGGGGTATATACATACTTACACTCAGTAAAAGTGGTCAGTGTTGCCAGATAGTTAGTTTTAAAACCGTGACATAAGCAAGTGATGACTTTTGGTTCCTGTAGCAACAATCAAAGCGGAGTACACACCAGTGACATGAGACAGCTGAAAAAACAAGTAATACGACTCGACATAGTTATGTAAACTCTGTCTAAAATGTAGAGTCGGGAAAAACATCGCTAAGTATTTAAAATAAGAATATTTTCAAACGAAATTCGAAGAAGGATAATGTTTTGCTAATTTGATGGAACAAATTGGATTAAACCTGATCGGATTATTTTCAATTCGAAAGTTTTAGGGATGAAAAGCTTTATAAAAATAAGAGCTCTTTTTTAGAACATTGTTTTTGTTTACTCAAAGAATTATTTTTCACCCTTCGATGACTAAATTACGTTTCGCATTATCTTCATTATCATTATCATCATATCAGCTGTAGAACGTTCAGTGTTGGACATAGGCCTCCCCTATAACTAGGCCTCCCCCACATTACCTTAACGAGATATATAAATAAACTCTATTCATTAGAGTATATCTTTAATTTCACTGTAGTCGGAGGTCAATTTCTGCACATGCACATAAACTAGCTCATATCTTTTAATGTACGGTCAACGGTCAAGGATTTTAATTCATGAGCCAGCATGGAACCATTTCACAGTAAACGTCATAGTAACACCGCATTAATTAACAAGGAAAATCGTAATGACTTTTCCTTTGAAAAGGTTTTATGGTGGCTCATTATATAATATGTTTTACGGGATGACCGTAAAAGTAAAAATTTGGAATTGAAATAAAAATTCAAAAAGATTCCAAAAACCAATCTCAACAAGTAAATCTTAACAAAAAATACATTAATATGTATTTTTTGTTAAGATATATCTTTTTGCGGAACAGTACCCACAGTTTGGTGATTCTATTTTATTAACCCTCGACGTAAAAAGAGGGTTGTTATAAGTTTGGTGTTAATGTCTGTCTATCTGTCTGTCTCTCAAGCGGATTGACCAATTTCAATGCAGTTTTTTTTTACGGGAAAGCGAGTTTCTCGGCGGTGGTCCCCATCCATGTTTGATAATAAGTTTTGGGTAAAAATGTAATTTTTAATAGAAGCTCTTTTTTGCTGACTATAATTTTGTTGACTGTACTTGTATTGTCACCCAAACTACATTTGCATACCAAATTTCAAGTCGATGCCATTAACTGTTGAAGAGTTTCGTCGTGTGGAGACGATCCTGGCTGGACTACCAGGATATCACTACCAGATTATTGTATTGTCACGCAATTTACATGAGTACATCAAATTTGAAGTCAATCCAACCACTAGAAGTTGGTCGCATTTAACTTGCAATATTTGATTACAGACAGAGAGACAACGGAACAGGTGAAACTAAATAAAAGCTCGTGAAAAATAGGCTTAGCCATTTTTGAGATATGAACTATTTGAATCAACAACGTCGGGGGTTTTCTAAGTTGGTTAGATTATTGCTCAGATTGAAGGCGGCCATAAATCGTTTTGTCAATTCGAGACATACCTAGTCGTTATTGATGTGTTTAACTCATATTTCCATTTTGTAGGTACCTATAAAGAGAGATAGAGTTACGTATACGTTTTGTTAGTTTTAGATAAAAGTTAGATTAAGATGTATAAATTATTAATTAAGTAATCTTGAAAATATATCAATAAAAAAATAAAGGATTAGTTCTTTATTGGATAGGTATACTAAAGAGATTTCATTTCAATTTGATAACAAATCAACCCTTAAGGGTGCAAATTTATAATATTAATAGGTATTTATCCATGTAAAAGTAGTATTCGTCGATTTTCCCTTAAACGTCATTGTGTTGCAGACCGTTCACAAAGATGGCCGCGCTCGTAGCCCGAACATGCTCGGCCGGGCTGACCTCTAGTAGAGTACACTAGACGGTATAGTATAGCGACGCACGTGTCACTCAGCTGATAGAGCGAGAGGCAAGATGGTGGGATGCCTCCGGGTAGTGATGTTGCTATCTGTCCATGTCGATATGGAATTTAAGGATTTACAAAATAAAATGGATTTTTTTGTTTAATTTTGTTTTTTAAACATTTGTTTGCTTCAAATTCTGGCGTGTCAATTTTAAGATACTTCCAATGGTACAGTCAAGGAAACTGAATCGCGTACCGAATAGCGTAAAATAAGATTATTAACCCTAAAAAAAATAAACCGGTACCAGAAAAATAGGTTAGGTTGGGTTAGAACCGCGACCCCAACAAAAATGAATCGCTACCAGTAAATTAGGTTAGGTAAGAAATACGATCCCAACAAAAATAAATCGCTACCAGGAAAGTAGGTTAGGTTAGGTTAGAACTTCAACGCCAACAAAAAAAATTGCTACCAGAAAAATAGGTTAGGTTAGGTTGGAACTGCGACCCTAACAAAAATAAATCACTACAAAAATAAATAAATAAATAAATTTCATTAAAAAAGTAAGTATGAAATAATAAAATATGAAATGAAGTTCTGCCAAATAAACTATTTTAATCATTCGAGTTAATGAGTAGGTATTCGATGAAATTAAAAAATAGGAAACGACTTGACTTTTATTTAACTGATGTTCGATTAAAAGTTTGTCAACATTTCAAGGGTAAACTGATAGACGCAGATAGTGAAACAATTACATATTAAAATATTTTAATGCATGGATTTTTTGTAACGGCTACGACACTCTATCCTGGGCGTGTCCGACACGCTCTTGGCTCATTTTTCAAACAATATTTTTTCGCTCTTGGAGCCTCCAGCTCTTCGTTGTCGCAAGACCACTGGACCTCTAAATCCAGCCCTGCCTGCTGTAATGCTTTTGACTACGATAAAGACAAAAAAGCATCACGCATCGATGCTAAGGGCCAGCCCTAACGACGCACGTGTCTAGCGGCCAAGGCTGCGTGAAAGCACTGTGTTTGTATACACGCACACAGCGACACACCCACACAGTCCCGGCGGTGTGTGCGCCGGTTGCCAGGCTTACATCTCGACAACATCAAGCCTCCGAGAAGCTGCAACAAACGGAGTGGACTTACAAGTGTGCGTCAACTGACGAGGTCTCTGTGCTTTCGACTGAAAGAGTTCTAAAATTAGATTGCAGCGATTTTTGTATAAAGGTTAAAATAATGAACAGTACGTAAGAACGTTCTTAGAGTAAGACTATTATGTGTTATAATTAAGTGCCCTCTCAGGCAACATAATGTCCATTTCTACATAGTAGGTATTAATGAAGACTTGAATATTAACACACAATTTTTTTAGTAAATGTAGGTATTACACAGGATTCCTTTTCATATTAAGTCGTGAGGTGATGGCTTGGCTAAAAGCGCCATAAGTTGACGCATGACATAAATAGATAGTGATAGAGGATACGCATGCATCACCACTGGTATGATGCGTGTGCTACAGGGGCAATTCTCACAGGTGCAGCCTGTGTACAGCCATAAAAACTAACTCGTACCGTACCGGGTTCATCTTTTAACAATTAAATTAAATGCAATTCGTAATGACATTTGCAGCGTACTTGAATGTTCCACTTCCACCCTGGTACGTGGTTCAGTTTCTTCAACTACACGAGTATTTATACCTATGTAAATTTTAGATAAAGGTTAAAATTTTACAAGGATTTAAAGTAAAATCTTAGACGAAAGTGGAAGTATCCGAACTCGTTGGTTCTGCAAGTGTGTTGGTGGACGCTCACGACTTGTTTGGTGAACAAATTCTAAGAACCACGTTAAATGTCAGTGGGAAGCGATAAGGCTCAATGCGATGATCTATGCTGCAAACCTTCCTGTTCGTTAGTGGTTTGTGTAAATAAATAAATACATAAAATAAATAGGAATTTGTAGTTTATTCAAATTCAAATTCAAATGATTTATTCAGTAAATAGGCCGCAATGGGCACTTCTACACGTCATTTTTTAAACTACCAGCGCTTTCGGAAAGACCATCATTGCCAAGAAGAATGCGCCGCAAGCAAATTGGCAGAAAGTCATTTTTTCATAATAATATAATTACAAATAAAATACTTAAAAACTATATTATACAATTAAAGAATAAAAAATACAAAATATAATAATAATAAAAATACAGGGATGTATGGGGTCCCTTATAGTTACAATACTAAACACTAACCATATCTAAACTATATCTACGTTCAGTGGAAGTGTAGAATGCTTCCACCGTCATAAATTTTAAAATAATAATAACAATAATTTAGTTCTGAAATATACATTTCAGGTCAAGTAACCATTAAGCTTTTGGATTTCTGCCGCCCCCAAAGTTAGCTCACTATTAAAAATAGTATCGCTTTACAAATTTCTTGCCGTTGGTCTCGCACTATGCAAAACCTGTCACGTGGCGTGGGAAAATTTCATCAATTAATCTAGTCACAAAGTGCAAAGATTGTTTTATGGGTATCATGCAAGGAATAAACATTGGTACAGTACAAACCGAGATTGTTGAGCCACTTACTTCTTACTTACGTTCGTAATTTGGCCGCATAAAGCGACTCATGGTTTATTGATAACAATATTTACTACGATTACGTTTATGTATAACTTGGTTAAATTACGAATAGTGGCAAGTGGCTCAACAATCACGGTTTGCGTAAATAAATACATACTCGCATACAATACGTATTAAACACTCAAGACTCACGAAAACACATTTGTTACCCGGAACAACAAGGAATGTCATGTTGACATTCTACATCTGCCAAATAAATCATTGTGAAATTTATTTGGAAAAGATTCCATTCTAGTACACGATTCAGTTTCTTCGAGTATACTTACAGACTGTGCAACCTTCGCACAATTTTTATTACAGATGTGTTATTATAGACTAATTAAATTAAATACAGATTTTTATTTACTATTGCGACAGTGTGTGTTTGTATGTTTGTCCGTCTTTCACGTCAAAACGCAGCGACTGATCTCCGTGATTTTTGGCATGGAGATAGTTTATGGGCCAGAGAGTGACATAGGCTACTTTTTATCCCGGAAAAATGTACAGCTTCTGAGGAGGAGGGAACAGCGCGCGATGGCACAGGAAAGGAAGAGGCACAAGAAGATGTATTACGAGTCATCATCCCAGCCTATATAGGTACTGCAGGGTACAGGCCTCCTCTCAGTGTGAGAGGGCTTGGTCGGTAGTTCGCACTACTTCCCACGCGGACCCATTGCGGATTAGAAACTACACACACACCATTAAATTTCTTCGCCGACAAGAGTAAAAGTGCACTGACGAAACCTTGTCCCAGTAGCCTTGCCTAAAAATACTTTTAAATCGGTTACCATAGCAACCAAGGGGCGGAAGCCAGAACCGTTGTCTTGGCGTCTGCTGCAGAGAGCCTTAAGTGCTCGGGGTAAAGTGTTTCCATAGCTACCGAAACAAGAAAAATGGGTTTTGTTTAGCTAGATCAGGGACGTGACTTTATTTTACCTATTGAAATTGAAAAAAAAAACAGTTAGCCGGCTTGTGGGGTTTAATTGTTTTAAAATGATTATTTCGCGCTAGTGTTGCCATACTAATTACTTCTTCTCTTACAGAGAATGTTTAGGAAAGGTACCTTATGATACTATAACAATATTAGTATATTACTGCAGAGGGCGGGAAATGACATTCCTGTCGAGGCTTGTATACTGCTTTTCTCCAAATATGCGAGGAAATAAAACGAAAACATTATATTTGTTCGACACAATATGTTTAAATAACAATCTACCTACAATCTAAACAAAATGAACACTGATAGTAATAAAAACAAACCTTACTGATAAAAGATGCTGCGCTACGAGTTAGGAGTTTGTGGTGTGCCCATAAGGATATTTTTTCACTACTTGTAGAACTCATTTTATTTTAAGATTGGTTTGGTTTGGTTTGGATTGGTTTGTGCATCTATATTTCAGTTTGTATTTTCAATTTCATTTTATTTTCGTAAAAATAACACGGCGGAAAATCTTTGACAAAATGAAACTCACGTTGGAGCCTCAATTTCGAGATTAAAGATTCGGGTCCGAATTGTATATTTGGTTCCACATAACATAAAATATAGTAATCGAAATAAATTAAAATAAAACTTATAAGATTAGTAAATATAAATATTTTAAATTTTTACTTATAGTTAAAGCAGCAATTCCCAAACGCACAACATTAAAAAAACATACCTTTGTTACAAAATATTTAGCAGTGCGAGAAGTGTAAATACACCTTATTATGATTTGGACACATACATTATTGGCATTAGCTAAACGCAGAAAACAAAGTTTTTTTTTTAATCTCGGTTTTTGTACGTGACTATTGGACAATTGGCTGGCTGTTTGGTGAATTTTCGGTCTTGGATGAAATAAAAAGTAAAAAACCTGCACAATATAGATATATAGTTCATTGTGTCTTAAGGGCGGTAAATAAGGTATTACGAACGAGAGTCTATTAGAAGCCCGAAGTCGAAGACTGAGGGCTTTAATGAGTCGATGTTCGTAATTCTAGTACCGCCCGTGCGACATACTATGTTTTTCATCACATTTGCGAGTAAAATTGTATATTTGTAAAAGAAAAACTAATACTTTATCAAAAATTGCCGATACCGCTGATTGCGCTCTTGGCAATCCGCAGCATGTGCATGGCGTGCGTGTGCAGCGCGCGCACGGAGTAGCAGCACACCATGCAGTAACAAACTCATTTACCGACCTTGGGCTTCATGGCATGAAAATTAATACGCACAATGACTCATTTACCGACCACGGGTTTCATGACAAGCACATGAAGGTCGAGGGTTTTATTTGGGGGGTTGCAAATTTGCAATCAAGGTAGCCTGCATGTTACGACACCGTTTACGAGCAAGTGTGATGAAAAATTGATTATCGCATCAACGCATATATATATAACGATGGACTTCTCGGTTGATTTCTCCAACATTAATGAGAACATTTCCGAGTAAGTTGGAAAAAAAATATTTTTCCAATGAGGGTTTTCACAGAGGCGAAATATCGAAATATCGCTAGATGGCGTTACTATCCTGAGGTCCATTTGATGTTTGATATTTACATGCGATTGGCTCATTTATTTATTTAACCAAGCACGAGCAAACGTCCAATGGACCTCACGATACTAACGCCATCTAGCGATAGTTCGCCTCTGTGAAAACGCTCATTCATACTTATAATAACGAAGTCCTATCCTAACATATAGGAGTGCGGGTCTATATGAATTCGCATAAATTAATTGTCTTAATTGAAATAGGTAGGACGTTATTTCGCATAACTATTAATTCGCACGAGAGAGAGAGAGAGAGAGAGAGAGAGAGAGAGAGAGAGAGAGATTTACACATATTCGATACACAGAAAAAACACGTTAGGAAGAAATAATAATTAAAAAAAACATCGAATAGTATAAATTGGGACCCACTCAGCATAATGTTGCGGCAAGCCACAACGCTGTTTTTCAGTGGGACCCATAAAACATTAATTCGCATAACTGAATACGCATAATGGAAATGCGCATTTTGTCGATTGGCATAACAGTAAGTTGGCATAAATTTAATTAGCATAACATTACTTTGCATAAGTGTTAAACAATATAAACATAACATTATTATTTTCATGGAAATGTAAATTTTATTTGTCAATCAATATATATAACGTGTTACAGACGGTTTTTCCCTGACCAAGCTAACCCACTCACTTGATAAAATTATGCGAATTTATTTTATAGCAGTTTAAGTTATATTTAATAATGTTATGTATATTTCAACTGTGCGGATTCATTATTATGCTAAATAAGTGTTATGCTTCTTAATAATTAATTATGCAAGTTCGCTGTTATGCACAATTATGTTATGCCAAATCTGTTATGCGAATTCATATTAGGACAATTAATGTTATGCGAATAAAGGGGCACCCAGGGTGGGTACCCTGGAATCAACTCAATGCACGCCTATGATCCTACAAGGCACCCCTGTAGTTTCATCATGTACTCCGTCTGTCTTTTTGTCCGTCCATCCGCGACATAACAAGTATACAGACTGTAAGGGCCACTTGCAAGGGAAGGGAAGGGGGGAGGTATTTGCTGCATGTTAGGAACCCAACACTGCGTCTGGCCCGACACGCACTTGGTAGATTTTTTGTTTTAGTAAAGAAAAGAAATGTTAATCCAACCAAAGACATCATAAGAAATCGACATTAATTATGACATTGGTCGGTACAGAAAATAATTGAAAAAAATGAAAAGATTTATTATTTAATTGCGTCTTCAAACAAGTTTCTTTGCAATGTGAATTTAGCGTTATGCATCCGCGAGGCGTTATTGCGAGGGAACAAAGGCTTTGCAAAACTATTTTCCCTCGTCGAATTTACGAGCTAGGTAGATAAGCTTTTTAATTACCTACACCGACAACAATGATACATATTTTCTGACTGAAACACTAATTAAAAAAGTCCTACATATTTTTAGTTGCTAAGTGCTGCTAGTTGTATTGAATTAAGTTTTTTCTTTAGCGTTTTGAGATTGTGCGATTAATAATTTAAGTTAAGTTTAACCAGTTTTTAGCCGCGCCGCGGTTTTGCTCGTGTAAGCCATTCTCGCAGTCGAATATTAATTCCCGGATTTACCCGTGTGGTGTCGGGTTAGAATTACACCTCTCCATTTCTTCCGTGAATGTCGTAAGAGGCGACTGAGGATATAGGTTAAGGTATACCGTAGGCGACAGGCTAGCAACCTGTCACTATTGTACCGTTTTTGTCAAGCTTAAAACCTAAAATTGCTAAAAGTGGCTCCGAAGCGGTAACGTTTCGTGTGCTCTGCCTACCCCATTTGGGCATACAGGCGTGATGTTTGTGTGTGTGGATTTACTAAATATCCACAAGAATACCCGAAAAACATTAATACGGTAAATATTCATTTATATTGTGTGATGAACACGCGTGCAAAATTTCATGTCTCTAAGCTTAGCGGTTATTATTTTAGGATTTATATGAATCCCGTAGGAATATTGGATTAAAAATTGGCTTAGATACGTATTATTCCAGACGCCTTACTATTCATAGTTTTTTTTATGTATTTTATGTCTTTTTGTTTTGTATAATTTGAATTTTACAGCGCATTGGTGTTAACTGTAATGCTGTAATTTTTTGTTGAAATAAATAAATTATACGTTCAGCCTTTTTAGTGTCAAGGAGTAACAGACACACACGCATACTCACACGTACTCACAAACTTTTGCATTTATAAATAATATGTATTAGTAGGATTTTTTAAATCAACCACCGCAACCCATAATGGACATCAATAACATTTAAAAAAAATAATTACGGATGCGTTGCCGGCCCTTTTAGAAAAGAGTTGGTAGGCAGTAGGCACGTATATTTTAATAATCAAAAGAAGAAAAAAATTCACACATGCTCATATATAATATATACAATATACAATTCTGAGATATAATTTATTTGAGTAGGTACTGTACAGTTTTATTAAATTTGATTTTATATTGCTTTAGTTTTATTTGAATAAACGTTTACCTATTAGTTTAAAAAAACCAAGCTCTTTATCTATAGGTAGGTACTCTGCTACTCTGTAACCCCTCAGATGTTTTTAAGTGTTAACACGATAACTTTTACTAGAAACTAGTTGAATTTGAATAGCAACCCAAGCTTTCTACAGTTTCTGGTTTACACTAATGACATAGGAAATTGAAACGAATCTAGTTCTAATGAGAGGCAGCCTTTTCTGGACTCCATGGAGTGAATGCGACTGGCTAACCTGCAGTGGCGTGGTTCATATACTACTTATAACAAATCGATTAGGTTTAGGTTTAATGACATTTATTCCCATATAAGACAATTATATCACTTCCTGAGAACAACAGTTTGCATTATCACTAAATTATTGTAAAATTGATGTAACAAAAATCCGTTTGTCGGTGAGAGTTAACATAACAAGTAGATAGGTAGTATATATAGTACATACATTTGTTCAATAATATAGGTATGAGGGGTAGTAGTAGTAATAGTGGTGGGTTTAGGTAATGCGATTGTTTTATTTGATGTTGTTTTGCTATTGCCTTTTTTTTCCCCTTTCATTTTTTTTTTGTTATTAAGGGCCTGTTTCACCATCCATTGATTAGTGTCAACTGGCGGTTAGGTGTGATGCCGTCTCTAATTGTTTTGTTCGAATAGACGGAGACGGCATCACATTTAACCGTCGGTTAACGCTAATCAATGGATGGTGAAACAGCCCCTAAGTAATCGAAAATGATCAGTGCCGTTCTCTAACGTTCGTGACGTTGCGGCACTACTAGTAGTTTTTTAAGTTTAGTTTTAAGTTAAAGGGTCATACTGAAACCAGCGCTGCGGCTTGCTGTAGCAATACGCTGAGTATGGCCCTTTTTACTTCTTTCGGCACAATGTTTATTTTATTTTCTTTCTTGGTGTCTCATATATATATAAGATTGTATAAGATTGTCTGTTTTTTAGCTGTAATTTTATTTATTTTTGTTGTGCTAAATTTACGTAAATAAATTTATTCTTTCTTTTTTCTTTCTTTCTAGTAGTAGAAATCAGTTTTCTCGACTGTACTCTAACTGCTAAGTACCGTAAGTTCCGTACCTCAATTAACAAAACAGAAAACTTATACGATCTCTTTGCTGCCGCGTATGTCTGCCAGTTTATCTATCTGTCTCTATGTCTGTACGGTAGTTTAAAAAGTGATATGCAAATGAGCCATTTGCCTTTTACTTACTTATTTTGCAGAATTAACTTTTTTTCTATTTGTCTATCAAGACCCCTTTTCTCAGAGCCCGTGGAGGTATCAAGCTGAAATTAATATCAAATACTCAAGTCTTCTAAAATCCCTTCTTAATACGCCTTATAGATCAGTACTCAATGTCATGTCTGCCAAATAATATCAAGTCTCTAGCTCCAGTGGAGTGAAAATTAAAAATTAAAAATAATAGCCTTAGTGCCTTAGCCCGTGGGAATTTTGATAAATCCGTAATAAGTGAACCCCTATGTTAGGTACTAAAGGGTTCTCCTTGTTTTCGCATATTTTTTATGTCATAATTCTATGTATTTTGCATAATCTGTTTAAGGATAATAGTATTTTTGCCGAAACTGTTTTCGCATACTTAATTATATTACGCCAAATTCTGTTACGCATAACCAATGTTGTTATTATTTTTATTTAAATTATTTTACTTTCTATTTGTTTCTTTTTAGATTTACTTTTGAATTTATGTCGCCTTCCGTGAAGTCGCCAAGCGGTCTCAGCGGAAGACCAGCGTTGGCCTCTACGGCCAACACTATGCTGAGCTGAGACCGTTTCGCGATTTCGCAAATACTGTCGTTAATATTTATTTTATGGTTGTTTTATTTTGTGTACTTACTTATAATATGTATTTTCGAATTAGAGAATAAACGTTTCTATTTCTATTATTTCAATGTAAGCCGAATGGGCTTTCACACATAATTTTCGAATTCCGAATATTGTTAAGGCATAAAATGACTTACACATAAATGAGTTAACGCAGAAAGTTAGTTACTAAAGCTTTTTATTACCTAAGCTTACTAACTTAATCTAATATGTACTTCTCTGGAAACTAGTAACTGATATTAATGGGTGGTAGTATTTTTATAACTCGGGGATATGACTGTGACAAAGTCGGCAGTCTGAGGGACATTACTAACGAACCTATCCATCCAGGTTAAAAGCGGGCTAGATTATGTTTGTTTTTTAATGCGGGGGCTCCGCCCCCGAGCCAGCCTACCCCATTGTATGCCCGTGCGTGCCTCTTTTACTGGTAGCTGTTCGTTCCGTTTCAAATGCAATTCTAATCTAACCTAATAACCTATTTTTCTAGTCACAATTATATTGTTTTACCATTTACCGTTTTTATATTTACCTTTAAGTACTTACACTAATCAAGAAAAAGTACTTAATTTATTTTCGTACATAAATTTGGACAGGATTTCGGGTTATCAAAATTCTGCTAAATTACATAAGCTTATATGCTAAAGATAATACAATTTGGCCATGTTAATATTATGCTAATATAATATTCGAGTAAACAATCATTCGGCTTATAAAGAATTATGCCGAACTAAATATCGGCAAGTTTAAGATTCGGCGTAAATCAATTATGTGTAATTAGTTTCAGACATTAAAATTCATAAAAATTAGACTTGAATGAAATGCAAAAAACATGATTCATAAACATCTGTTAGCGCTAATCAGTCGATTAAGGCTCTGCTAAAGTTAGAGGACCGTAACCCTCTTTATCTCCCTGCTAAGTCACAAATAAGTTTGAACAGCTGACTTGACAGCACCGAAGATATTAGTGAAGGGAGGGTTACGCTAATTATATTTGTAAAAAATTCGGTACTAACATAATATGAAAAATTAGGATGATTACATAATTATGCACTTAGGTACAACATAAACATAAATATCTCGTTTTTATTTGTTTTTTCCTGCATTTTGCTGTCACAATTTTTTTTTAATTATCGATAGGCCATTTTTTGTCTTTGATTTGTCAAGATGGTAACGCGTCTAATCCGTCTATCAGCAGCTCAGCAACTAGCAGACTGCTAGCAAGCGTTTATGAATCATACTTTTTGACAACCGTCTAACAAGCTTAATCAGTCTGCTAAGTAATAGACCGATCAAACCTCAATTAAGGTTTTTTTATGAATAAGGCTGTAAAAATATACCAAATAGATGTCGCCCGTACTAAAGATGTCTGGCAAATTTCAAGTCTCGAGTTATAGTAGTTCAGGTTTTAGCTCATGAAGCAGAATAACTGGACAACATAATAAGTACCTTACAGATAGCTAAATAAGCATAATTATCTAACATCCGCTGCATATATAAATACAGCACTGTGGCTAGCTGGCAAGGTGATTAGTGCTAGTATTTCGCAATAAGTATATTAACTAGGGACTTGCCAAGGGAGGGCTCGGGCATAGTATAAATCTAGTAAGCAAACCACAGGCTAAGCGCCGAATAAACATGTAGATACAGCCGGAGAAACTGAACTTAATAATCGATTATATGATTTCCTTGACAAAAGTATGGGACGTCAACATGACATTAACCGTGACGTTAACCGCATAGTGCGTACGTAGACTTATGTTTACGCGAGTGAAGGCGCAGATTAAAGCTAGTTTGTAATGGTGCTTGAAAGATTATCAAGATTGACGCGATTTATTCTGTCGTAAACTTGTTTGAATCACTGATTTATACTGTGGTCGGTGCTATGACGTCCGTTCGACGTGCACTCAAATGAAAAGCTGACTTACCGCCCACACGCTCGTACAACCCTAGGCACTCGTTAACCTTTTAGTTTCGGGAATCCTTATTCATTACCATTTCTGTCGTATATAAATAATGACTTATTTAGAATCATCTGAAACCAAAAACTTCAAACGAAATATAACCTAGTCGATAAGCTCTTACTCGTATTCTTGAATATGGTCGTCGGGTGAAAATTGGTTGACAACTTTTTTGAGAGTATGGCGTCGTTTTCAGATCAAAATGAGTATCATTTTGAAGACCAGTTTTGTGAGTATCACTCAATGTAAAATTTCAACCACAAACCGTTTCATAAGGAAAATTGAAGCTGGACATATCCGAAATGTAGAGGAATTAAGAACAAAACAGGGACAGTGTTCAATAATTCAAGCTCGCATCATAACACAAACACCTATTACTAAAATTAGGTAGTTAAAGTCTATACAAAATTTAAAAAAAAGAAAAGTCAAATTGCTTTGTTAATGACAGATTCGTATGAGTATGACAGATGACAGAGCCAGAACTATTTCTACTTTTGGCCACCATGAGCGCTGCGATAGATGTCATTACCCCCACCTAGTACTTACCACCCTCCCAATACAGTTCCGGAAGCGTCTGACATGTTATTATTTTTCAAATAATACGCTAGTAGCTCTGAGCTGATGCTTTTATATCACAGCACCTATATTTTTAGGTTTTTATGCGTTTGTCTAATCTGCAAAAAAGGTAAGTTTAGTATTTAGCCTCCACGTATTCATCGTTCTTTTCCTTCCACGCTTCCTTCGTTACAAAAATATCGTAGTTTGTATTATCTGTGATACTGAGAAGTTAGTGGTTACCTAGCTTTGGATTGTAATAATGCACGTGACACACGAGGCGCAGGTTGTTATGAGGCAGTACCCCACTGCCCTTGTGGAGATTTGGGTCAGGAGGCCGCTGCATTCCCGGCCGAGGTGACCCGACCTGACCTATTTCTATGAGCGAATAGGCTGTTTATTTTTTTCGGAGCCTCTTCGTCAGGAAATTAGGTGCAATATTTACTTTAAATGTGGATGAGTTCTAAGTCTGTTGCAGAATAAACAGTGAGGAGGAATGTTTTGCTTTGCTGTTCTAGTCTATAAGGTCTAAAAACATTTATTTTATTTTATTTTTATATGTAATGCAATTTGCATTGTTTTCTTGCAGGTCTACACTGAGCTTTAGGTACTGTACCAATGTATGTAATATTTTTAAACGACTACTGAAATGTTGTCATCTATTAAATTACCTACAGCCATTTCCAATGCTACTTTACAGCGTTATAAAGTGAAACCCATAATGTCAAGTTGTGCAGCTAGTGTGGTGATTTAACGCAGCAATTGGCTCGCTTCGGTCCAATGCCAGCCCTAATGATCCAAATACTGGTTCTTTTGCCAAAAGCCATCGTCACAAGTAAGTTTTGGGCAAGAGATGTAGGTAAATTACTTTTTTTGTACCATAATACGAGTTGTTTCTAAAGTCTATTTATTTTCTTTTGGACAAAAATGTCAGCCAAAAGAGCAGAATCCGAGGAAGAAGGATGTAAGTCACTAGAGCATACGTCTTTCTTCCACGGCCACGGACGATGTGCCTTGAAGCTGTAATTTTATCTCAAAGAAATAAATACTAATTGACTTTATTCATGTGTGGTGTTTTGAAGTTAATCGTATTTTTTGACATAAAATACAAAATGATCTCTTAATGTCTTACAATAGATATACAAATATACAAATAAGCTTATGCAGCCGCTGTTTCGCATCCGTTGTAGTCTTCAAAATCTAGTGTAGGTACATACATATAATATCTTTGTCAATACCGTAGAGATATGCAAACAATTTAGCTCTCTAGATCCAAGAGTTTAAGCTGAAAGTTGATGAGTCAGTCAGTAGTTCGGTTTTTTTTTCAATAATATGATTTATGACCACAGATGAAGGATATATAGACGTAGCGACAAAATGGTGGAGGTGCTGGGATACTTAACGTCTGCTTCGCCCAAACGAACACTTGATTCTAATAATTGTAACCTTTTGCGGCACATATTTAATCCACCCTCCATTTCTAGTCTGCCTACGTCACACTCAGTATTACCAGTAATAGAAGTTTCATTCAGAAATAGCTTAAGGAACTCGCTAGTAATTCGTAGTCGCGAAATATTAAGATTCGACTTAAGCCTAGAAAGTCCAGACAAAACAATATTTAAGTGCACGTTTGCAAATAGTCGGTAATATTTAATGGCTTTTTATGAAAATGGAATTATACATAGTGCCTTCCGCATAGCATAACGCAGGACGGGAAGTGCGGGCATAGGTCAAATTCTAGATACAAGTACATGGACGGACATAGAACACAGGCACCTAGATCTAGGTTACCACGGACCTAGATTCGCCCTTTGAGCTAACTATCAATCCAGGCGCGTGGTCTACTAAAATGCATATATTCCCGTTCGGCTAAAATAATCTATCCGTCTCCCAGTGACCTCACCACATACGGCCACTCGCTAAAATGGCCACTTCGTTAATTGAAACTGACATAAGCTATTTATAACACAGCTCTTTTAGATGCTTAATTGGGTCGCTGCTAAAAGCAGAGGTTGAGTTTATTTCTGATCGTAACACTCATTTATGATTAAATAGTGTAATTGCCGACTCATACACTTGTTAGCTGTGTTTGTATGAGATTAGTTCAAGGAAAGCAAGGACCAAAAATAGTCACTATGCAACGTAAACCTACTTTTGGGCATTTTCACTTTAAATGGCGATAAAATATTTTGTTTCAGAATTAGGTAATTCTGGGTTTTCTTTACTCAGAAATAGTCAAAATCACGAGCACTTAAAATTTTGCGCCATTTAAAGTGAAAGTATCCTTTTACCAATACACGTGTTTCTACTCTGTGGATAAGATGATTCAGAACGTGTCGATTCGGGTATTTCTAATCTATGTACAAAGCCTCCTAAATTCATTTGGAATGACTTTTTAATTGTTCGAAATTCGAATGCTGGAGCTTTTCTTTGTAAGCCGTTTTGAATACTTTGCATTGGCGCTGTCATGCGACCTAGCGCCTATAATAAATAATTTACATTCCTGAGAATCTACTCTGGATTTCGGTCATTGTTCAGAATATAGTGACACGTTGTATCATAATAAACAGTCTTGCGTCAGTCTGCGTCGATTTCCCCTTGTTCCCGAAATTCTACAAGCGGCATAATAATTTGACGAACTCTAAATTGTGTATTTTTTAAATAGAGTGGCAAACGAAGATGGATTACCCGTAAGTGAGTACTACCATCCATTGGCACCGACATTGGAGAATTGCCGAAGCGGTACAAGTCTTAATAAGGTGTAACAGAATATTCATGTTTCAGAATAAATGTCCACGCTGGAACACAGCACCGCAAGCACTGCTATTTGGCAAATTTGTACGGAATCCTCAAGTCCGACTCGCACTTGTCCAATTTTTTCACCTATACTCTCCGCCACAGGTAATTGAGTAATTGATTCAGAGTCTATCTAATTTCACACCATTAAGCTGCATTCATTTATTAAAAAGTACCTACTTTGAGGTTGTTTTTCGCTGCCACTGCGCAGCGAGCGACATAATATCAGGCCTTATAGTACGAAGCGTTAAATTCTAACTCCATATCATGCCGTCCCGCTGACGCTTATATTATTTAATGCGAGAATGAGAGGGACGGTGAGAGTGAGAGTGAGAGGGACGGACGGGAACATCGATTTTCGAATTTAGTAGTAGCCCCCCAGTCGTACGCGCACACGCTGACATTTACGCGGATAACGCGGATTACTCTAAACGGAAATAGAACACCAACACCTTGTCAAATTATGCACCAAAGCAGGGATTACGTATTTATACTCATATTACTTGAAGATTAGCGTGTTAATCACAGTAAAAATAAGAGAAATAGTATTTCGCGTGAATTTCTGTTCAGCATCGGTGTCGCCATTTTATTGGTCATTCTGCAATTTTAATAGAAATATAAATAAGCTTTATTTTATAACTGTGTTTTTACAATGATAGTAGCTTGAAATGAGTCTCAACTCAACAGTTTGTCCTTGTCGGACGTACAATATAAAATACCAGTAATAATACAGATAGATTTTAGATAATGAGCTGATCAGCACATGCACAAATTGTCAATACCAGTTTAATAATATATTTTTTTTTTTATTCGACTGGATGGCAAACGAGCAAGTGGGTCTCCTAATGTTTAGAGATCAACACCGCCCATAAACATCTGCAACACCAGGGGTATTGCAGATGCGTTGCCTGCCAACCTAGAGGCCTAAGATGGGATACCTTTACTCTCCACGCCGAAACACAACAGTGCAAGCAGTGCTGCTTCACAGCAGGATTAGCGAGCAAGATGGTGGTAGCAATCCGGGCGGACCTTGCACAAGGTCCTACTACCTGCATATATGTATATGTTAATTAGGTTATAATCCAAGTTTATTTAACAGTTCAGACAAATACACAATCAGTGGACAAAAAAATATTTAGTGCCATAAAAAACCCTGTCAATAAGCCAATTTTTAAGGGAAGTTTTAAATTAGTTGCACTCTAATATTTTTAATTCTATTCTAGTTTATTAAAAACTCGTATACCAGCAAAAAATGCGCTGTTGTAGGCTAGTTTATTTTTGGCTCTAGGTATCTAACAGTTAAACCTATATACTGACTTCTAATTCACTTTGTTTGTTTGTATTAATACACATACATTCAATAATTAGTTAAATACGTTTTAAGTGATTAAACTATAACTGTTAACTTTATGAGTCAGGTTTTTATTCACATTTATTTGTTGATATTTTTTCGGTGTACTTAGCTTTTGCGTTCCGCACCGCACTTAACCAGCACGAGAACTATACTGTAACTGCAGCCCAAACCCTCTAATTGTGAGTAAAGGCGTGTGAGTAGCAACGAGTATTAGGTACTAAGTATACAGCCAAAGATGAAGATGAACTCCACTTAATATGATCATGATAGATAAAAAAAAACAGAAACTTTTACAAACAGAGTCACTATAAATTCCTATTAATTAAATGGTTCTGGCGAGACATTTGCACTTTAACTTCCTTGAGTTCAAGCAGACTATTCCTAGTATTACTACGCTTATAGCAGCAATTAAAATAACTAGTAATGAGTGGTGCATTTCTAGTCATGATCACGACACGGTGAGGTACGGTCGGTGCGCGTGCACTCTACGACACTCATCATCATCATGTCAGCCGAAAGACGTCCACTGCTGGACATAGGCCTCCCCCAAGGCTCTCCACTCAGACCGGTCTTGTGCTTTCCGCATCCACCGCGATCCCGCGATCTTAACCAAGTCGTCGCTCCATCTTGTTGGAGGCCTACCGACAGCTCGTCTCCCGGTCCGCGGACGCCATTCGAGAACCTTCTGGCCCCATCGGCCATCCGTCCTGCGAGCAATGTGCCCCGCCCACTGCCACTTTAGTTTCGCAATTCTTCGGGCTATGTCGGTAACCTTAGTTCTACTGCGGATATCATCATTTCTAATTCTATCCGCAGAGAAACCCGAGCATAGCCCTCTCCATAGCCCTCTGAGTGACTTTGAGTTTTCTCATGAGGCCCATCGTTAGCGCCCACGTCTCAGATCCGTATGTCATCACTGGCAACACACACTGGTCAAAGACTTTTGACTTCAAACACTGCGGTAATTTGGACGAAAAGACACTACGAAGCTTCCCGAACGCTGCCCAGCCGAGTCGGATTCGACGAGTGATCTCTTTCTCAAAGTTGGACCTACCTAACTGGACCGTTTGTCCCAGGTATACATAGTCGTCAACAACTTCGAGCGCAGAGTCTCCGACTATTACGGGAGTTGGTACAACATGGACATTAGACATGACTTTCGTCTTGTCCATGTTCATTTTCAGGCCAACTCGGTCGGAAACTCTACTGAGGTCAGCGAGCATAGCACCGAGGTCCTCCATGGTCTCAGCCATGACTACAATGTCGTCGGCGAATCGAAGATGAGTGAAGTACTCGCCATTAATGTTGATGCCTCGTCCTTTCCAGTCCAAAACCTTAAAAGCATCCTCCAATGCAGCGGTGAACAGTTTCGGAGAGATCACATCTCCTTGTCTGACTCCCCGCTGCAGAGGAATAGGCTTCGTGCTCTGATCCTGTAATCGGACGGACATAGTGGCGTTTTCGTACAGACACTTCAACACTTCGATATACCGATAGTCAACTTGGCACCGCTGGAGAGCCTGCAGCACAGCCCAAGTCTCGATCGAATCGAAGGCTTTCTCGTAGTCCACAAATGCTAGGCAAAGGGGGAGGTTATACTCTTCAGTCTTCTGTATAACCTGCCGCAGCGCATGTATGTGGTCTACGGTACTATAGCCTTTTCGGAAGCCGGCTTGTTCGGGAGGCTGGAAGTCGTCAAGCCTGCGTGTGAGACGGTTTGTGATGACCCTGGAAATAGCTTGTAAACATGGCTCAGAAGTGAGATGGGTCTATAGTTCTTCAGCAAGGTGTTATCACCTTTTTTGAAGAAGAGCACCACCACACTTCTGTTCCATGCTTTCGGCGTTCTCCCTTGGTGAAGGACGGAACTAAACAGCGTCTGAAGGCCCTTAAGGACTGGTCTACCACCCGCCTTCAGGAGTTCGGCTGTAATTCCGTCGTCACCCGGGGCTTTGCCATTCTTAAGCTGCTTGAGGGCCATACTAATCTCGTACAGGCTGACGTCCGGGATGTCTTCGGTATAGTGTCGGGTTAATCTAGCCCTCGGGTCTTTAGCTAGATTTTCGACAGGTGTTCGGGTTGTCGTGTATAGCTGTCCATAAAACCTCTCAACTTCCTCCAACAGCTCAGGTTTGGATGAAACGATTCTGCCGTCGTCGGTCTTGAGCTTCATCAACTGGCTTTGACCAACAGACAGATCCCTGGTAAACACCTTAGAGCCCCTGTTACGCTCAATAGCCTCTTCAATACTGGTAGTATTAAATCGGCGTACATCGCGCTTCAGAGACTTTGAGATCTGTCTGTTGAGCTGCCGATAACGAGAAGCGTCACCAGAAGACTGCAAATCATCTCACGCCTCACCTCCATGAGCCTAAGGGTGGAATCCGAAAGCCTTTTGGTTCTAGTACGGCGGGTCTTGAAGAACTTAGACCCGACCATATGGACAGCTTCCACAAACCCGTCGTTGTAATCGTCCACCTCGCTACCTAGGCATTCGAAACGATTTTGAAGTTCGAGCTGAAAGCTCTCGGGGTTTTGGAGCTGAGCAGGTTCTGGGCGGAGCGTAGATTTCATCAGTCGAGACCTTTCAAGCTTGAACTGGATATTCAATGAGCCTCGTACCATACGGTGATCACTCCCGGTTTTAAACGCACTGATCACGGAGACATCATTGAATATGTGCTTTTTCGTCGACATGATAAAATCTATCTCATTCCTCGTAACACCATCAGGGCTCATCCAGGTCCACTTCCTATGCTCACGTTTCCTGAAGAAGGAGTTCATCATATAGAGTCCCTCCTTCTCCATAAAACCGGCCAGTAGGTGGCCCCGGTGATTCCTACGCCCCACTCCAAATTTCCCCACTCTCAGTTCTTCACCGTCTCGTTTGCCCAGCTTTGCGTTAAAGTCCCCCATAACAACCGTAAAGTGAGTTTTGGAGCTATGCATGGCTCTGGAAATATCCTCATACATAGCCTCCACCTCATCGTCGGAGTGCGTCGAGGTCGGAGCGTATACCTGTATGACCTTCAACGAATATCGTTGGGTCATTCTGAGTACAAGGCATGCTACCCGGTTCGACACACTATCGATCTTCACCACGTTGTTCACGAGGGACCTGTGGACGATAAACCCGACACCTCCCTGGGACTGGTGTTCGCCCTCCCGGAAATAGAGCAAGTTACCGGACTTAAGAGTTATCGTGTCCTCCCCCTCTCTACGGACTTCTGATAACCCTATGATTCCCCATCGTAACCTGCTCAATTCTTCCTCCAGTTCCAGTATCCTTTCATCGGTCCGCAGCGTTCGGCAGTTATATGTTGCCAGGCCAAAGGTTGTCGTTTTTGGTAGCCGGGCCTCTGCCGGTGATTAGCTATAGCACCCCTGCCCGCCGTTACCATGGCCGCTACCGGAGCCAGGAATAGCAGGGCCGCCGGGGACTAGGGTCTGGGCTGATTGTGTGGATTCATTAGTTTTTATATCTTGTACCTTGGGGGAAAATGCTTAGTCGCCACGCTTGGCAGGCGGTTGGCGACCGCAGTTTTATCCGATAGTTCGCGGAGACGCTGCTGCCCATCCTCCGGTTTATCCCTTAGTCGCCTCTTACGACCCACGGGAAGAGAGGGGGTGGTGCAATTCTTGACCGACACACACGGTACCTCTCCTCTCCTTACGACACTGAGTAATAGTTTATTATGATTTTATATTAATTACTCAGCTGAAATGGTCATATTAGAGTGTTATTAGAGCGTTTCAACTGTCTAGTGTTTGTAGAGATTGAT
>NC_133479.1:7659461-7678325 GCF_025370935.1 Choristoneura fumiferana | reverse complement strand
TACATTGGCACTAGCATACAATCTTCTCTTTTTAACACCCTTGCGTCCGTTTCCTATTATTATTTTAAAATTTAGAACTATGCTGCCAGCATCGAATCAACGGACACAAGGAGGGTTAGTACAATATCCCTCCCTCCTATGAGGTTAGGACTAACCTACCTAGGCAGGAACAGTTAACAAAGGTCTACCATAGCTCTGCTAGAGCTGACCTGCAGGTTAAATAAGACCAGCCTTAATCATTGGAACATGCCTTAAATGGGCCAACTCACAAGCCCGCAGCTCGAATGAACAAAACCTGCCGAAAGGATCATTCATGGTAGTTAAACTAAGTGCTAAATTATGTTTGGCTAAGGCAAAAAAATTAATAGTGTATATGACACTTTCCAAAATCGTGTTTACAACACATATGCCAAAGCCAACCGCATGTAAAGCTGAGCCTTACACAACGGTATAGACACAGCATCGTTTATGATGTGTGTCGCACCACCATGCAATGCAAACTTCACATCAGATGAAAAGCTAGCTCCACACCGCGAGTATAAAACACAGCATCGCTTATGATGTGTGTTGCACCACAGTGCTTCACTGACTTTAGAGCCTAAGTTTTCTTAAAAAATTCATTTTTACTACTAATACTATCACTGATGAGTTGAAGCATCGTCCCCATCATAGGACCTTTGAATGGCTGATGGTGGTGGTGAAGTGTCATATCACCCCTCCAACACGGTGCGCAGTCCGCATTAGCGCCAGACCCATTCATGCACCATTCAACACGGAGTGCAGTCTGCATTTGCGCCAGCCAAGCTCTTCAACTCACGATGTCATGCCACATCAGAGACATGTTGTCATCAGTATCTAGTCAGAAAATATTTTTAAATACAACATGCAATTATAAATTCATTTAAACAATTATACATCATCATTAATTACTCTTTTCCATTAAACATTCTCATAACATAAATATATACATCGTCTTAACCAACGGCGAAAGTGCTTTAATTATATTCTCAATACCATCAAAGTCCATTCTCCACTGATAAAAATTAATATATTAGTTATTATTCAGAACGTGAGATTCTTTAACTAAAAAAATAAAAATTCAGCATCCTCGTTCTCAAGCTAAACTTAAGAAAAATAATATATTAAACTACAATAATTAAATGGAGCGCCATTCCGTATACCAAGCAGCATCTAGATTAAATAAATTATACAACTTTGTCTATTTTTTATTCTTTCTTCTAAACTTCGTAATTCCATGAAGCATGGAATCAGTCTGCAACTTCTATCATTGCTCCAACAAGAACTTTCGCCCTGGTTTCCTAACCAAAGCTTCTCCGATGAGCATGTAACATAAAAAAAACACAAATTATATACAGTTCCATAATATACTAGAGGAATATTTAATTACCTAAGTACAAGAGAAATGCTCATTAAATTATCAAATACCCTAGCTATGCTTAACACTTTACATATCATAACACTTCCCGTGAATAGAACTTTTAAGTCTATTTGAATGAACAACATACTTTAATTCCATTACTTCCCACTCCTAACTTTTTAATCAAGTAATTTACACTATTAATACGCCTTAGAATAACATATGGGCTTTAAACTTCCTACACAATTTATAACTCATACCAGTGCTTCTAGTGGACAATATAACAAAACTTTATCACCTGGCATATAAAACTCATCCTCGCATGCTGTCATACTGCCGTTTCGATCTTTCCTGTGCCCTTTGTATCCTTCTTTTGAATCATCTCGGTCAGAGTTTCCTTTGCGATTTTCGCTTTGCAGTGATTCTGTAAATTGGATTTGATTAAGTCCGAGTTTATATCTGTTACACATAACGCTTCTCTACCATATAAAGCGCATATACGGACTCACACCAGTGGCAGTATGCTTACTTGAATTATATGCCATGGTGGCTACCGGAAGAACAGTGCTCCAAATCTTCTGGTCTCGTTCCAAATACTTCGAAAGGATTCCTATTAAACTTATTTGTTGTCACCTCACAAAGCCCATTACACGCTGGATGATACGCTGTAGTATGTAATATTTTTGCTCCAAATGCTTCCACTGTCTCCTTCACTAGTCTTGATGTAAAAACCGATCCTCGATCGCTTAAAATATATTTGACTCCGCCATATCTGCAAAATATCTCGGTCACAAGAAAATCCATAATAATTTCAGCTGTCACTTTCATGACCGGTCTGCAAACAACATATTTGGTTAAATACTCCACTGCCACAATAGCATATTTCATACCTGTATATGATTTTCGAAACGGCCCAACAACATCTACACCAACCCTTTCGAAAATATCACGAACAGGAATATTTACAAGCGGTGCAATATTTTTCCGAACATTTCGTTCTTGACATACTTGACAACTTCTGACATACGCCTCTACTCGTCTCTGGGCCGCAACTATAAAGTAACGTTGTTTAAACCTCGCAAACGTTTTAAACAATCCAAAGTGACCACCAGACCACATGTCATCGTGTATCTCCCTCATACATTCTGTGAACAAAGAATTCGGCAAAACCAAAAGATTATTTACATTATTATTTACACGAACTTGCTTGTACAAGACATCCTCCTGTAACATAAAATTTCTGTACGATCTATTGGGATTTTCCAACAATTTTTGTCTTATCATATTACAAAAATCATCTGACCGTTGGGCTACCTTCACTTCTGGCATCTGCAACGCATATAAAACCAAACCATCCTTTTGTAGCGAAATATTTTCTTGCACGTCTCTCTCATTCTCGTACAATGGATTCCTACTGAGGAAATCTGCAACAACATTTTCTTTCCCCTTACAATACATAATATCGAAATCCCATCCTTGAACAGATAATGCCCATCTTGCAAGTCTTCCATTCATATCTCTCTTCGATTTTAACCACACAAGAGCTCTGTGATCCGTTACCACTTGAAAGCGCGTGCCATACAGATAGCTTTTAAAATAATTCAATGCCCATATCAATGCTAAACATTCTTTCTCCGTCACCGAATATTTTGTTCAGCTGCACTCAGTTTTCTTGACGCATACGCTATAGGTTTCAATTCCTTCTTGCCTTGCATTAAACATGCACCTACGGCGTATCCACTACTATCTGTGAACAATCTTGTTATCATACCTTGCTCTGATGAAAAATAACTTAAAATCGGCGCCTCACATATCTTTGCCTTTAATTCTTCAAATGCTTGCTGTGCATCATTCGACCAAATGAATTTAATGTCTTTCTTCATAAGATTAGTGATGGGCAAAGCTCTTTTTGCAAAATTATCTATATATTTTCTATAAAAAGAAAATAATCCTAATACTGAGCGAATTTCCTTCAAATTTCTGGGTGCCTGTACATCTTTTACTGCCGCTATTTTTTTTTCTATCCGGTCCAATTCCTTCTGCGGACACTTCGTGCCCAACACGGTGACTTTCTGAAACCCAAATCTGCATTTAGATGGTTTTAATGTTAAATTCGCACATCTCAAACGTTGTAAAACATCTTTCAAAGCATCCATAAATTCTGGGAATGTTTTTCCATAAACTAAAATATTATCTACATACACAATCGCCTTCTTGTACTTTATTCCTGCCAATACCTTGTCCATCACTCTTTGAAATACTGCTTGCGATGTCTTTAATCCAAATGGCAATACATTAAATTCATATAAACCTGTATGTGTTACAAATGCAGTTTTTTCCTTGCCGGCTCCGAGCTTTAATTGCCAATATCCAGAATTCATATCTAAGTCGGCAAAGTATCGGGCTCCCTGTAAACAACTCAATAAATCCTCAATTATCGGTATCGGATATGAATCACATTTAATTTTTTTATTTAACATACGATAATCCACACAAAACCTTGTGGAACCATCAGGCTTATCCACCAAGACCACAGGTGACGCGTATGGACTCATTGATTCCGAAATGACTCCATTTTCCAACATCTCTTTTACCTGCTGATCAATAATTTCTCTCTGTTTTGGTGACACTCTATATGGGGCTTTATGTACCGGATCCTCATCCATTGTCGTTATTTCCACTAATGTGTCTTCATAACACCCCAGTTCGCTAGCCGCGAACGAAAAAGTATCACGATAATGAACCAACAATTTCTTCAACTGCTCTTGCTCCTTGTTCTGCAAATCATTAGAAATATTATATACGATATCCTCCTTCTGCGCGTAATTCAATAAATAATTTTCATTTCTATTTACACTATTTACAAAATAAATATAATCAGTTTGCTTCAGCATATTGACATCTGTCATTGGCACTAATGAGCCCTGGTTATATTCAAATAATCCATTTGATTTTTTAATAAATGGTACCTTGAACTTCTTTTTCAAAATGAGACAATTCTCACTGAAATCTATTACCGCATTATTTTCCTTAAGAAAATTCTGTCCCAAGATCAATAATTCACTAGAGTCATTTATTACATATAAATTCAGATTATAACACACCTTGTCAATTAATCCTGTTAACGTGCATGAGCCTTTGACCGGTATTTGGTTTCCTCCGACGGCACGTAACGGCATACTAGACATACTCACCACATTCAACCTCAACTTGTTTACCAAATTTTCTGAAATCACCGACACAGAAGCACCAGTGTCCACGAGCGCATCATAATTATTGTCCTTGATATTAACTGAAATAAAAGGGGCCATATTTACAAAATCATTCGACATCTTGCTATCTAACCTAATCTTATTCTTCACTACACCTAACCGTACATTACTATTATCTACATGTATATTCTCTTCGAGGCTTTCCGAATTCCACGGTCGCTCCCCCGAAGTTCCTAACGACGTGGAAAGGCATTTGGGTGCGCTCTATACGACGATGAAGGCATTGGTCCACGCTGTATCGGTTGTTGATTGAATTGTCTGGGTCTTAGATCATACCGTCGATTTGGCGTAGCTACTGGAGTTGCACGCGTCGTAAATGGGGTTCTCGGAGTCCCATGCTGCTGTGGCGTATTGGTAAAGTATGGCGACTGATACGTGCTTCTCGGGGTTTGCATAACATTTTGCGGAACGTCCCCCGCCTCAGGAATAACCACGGCCTCACTTGGTCTATATATCGGCAGATTTATATCCTCATGTCCATTTTCTCCGGATACTTCTGAAATTTGTCTTAAGACTTTTTTCAAATCATCCTTCGAATCAAAAATTCTCGTTGCCAACAACATTTTATACTTATCTTGTACTGAGCACAAATAATGTTTCGTAAATTTCGCTTCATCGGTTATATCGGCTTTCTCTGCCAATAAATCTAAATTATAAAAATATTGTATCAAATTCTCGGACTGATTTTGCTTCCGTAGATAAAATAATTGAGTATAATCTACAGCCACCTCAAATTCATTTTTTATCTTGCTCAGTAAATCTTCATAATTAGTGAAAGTAGAGAATTTCGCTTTATACCAAGATGCTGCGGATCCTGTTAGATATGCTGCGATGGCAAATTTCTTTTGATCTGCCGACCAGCCGCGTATTGCTGCTACAGCTTCAAATTGCATAATAAAATCTGACACGTCGCCAGCGCCATCGAACGTAGTTTTGTCCGCCATGATGAGACCCACTATATATAATAATAAATGTAAAGTTTACCTTTTCTTTTCTCGTTGATCCTTACTTACTCAAGGCTTCTTATTATATTTTCTCGCTTTGCGCGCAAGAGGACGGATCGCACCTCCACCAAATTGTAGTGGACGGACGGTCCACTAGCTTAATTATTTCCCTATCCAAATTAAATTCACTTTTTTATATATTTTTTGTATATTTCAAGATCACGTTATTACATTGGCAGCTAGCATACAAGTCTTCTCTTTAACACCCTTGCGTCCGTTTCCTATTATTATTTTAAAATTAGAACTATGCTGCCAGCATCGAATCAACGGACACAAGAGGTTAGTACAATATCCCTCCCTCCTATTGTGTTGTTCCAACATACTGCTTTCCTTCTGACTTTATGAGATTAGAGTGTAGTTCCTCTAAGACTGAAGTTAATGTACTTATTATCTGGGACATGGTTTTTCCAGCCGAATACACCGTTCTTCTCTTTTCAATGTGCTCGAAGAAAGATGAGTCAAATGATCGCTCTCTTCTTCCACTGAAGCAGGGCATAGTTACAACTTGATTATAGACTCCGGACAATAAGCCTGTTTGGTTTGCGCACGACATTTTAGCATAATGAGTCAACTTAGGCAACTGAAATTGAGTAGTTGCACTCGTGCTTCCCGTTGCTCTAAAACAGCCTCCCAATTCTTCCCGAGTAAACCAATTCTTTACATTGCTGATTTCAGCTAAAACATTCAGATCCTCTTTAAAAGTTCCAAAGATACTATGAAAGACAATTTGAGCTGCCTTTTCCTCTTCCATACTTCCTGCAATGGTGAACGAGAAATCAGTTGCTATCTTATATGTGTACCACCCTCCAGCCCCAGTGGTGCTGAAGAATTCTAAGAAAGCAGGTTTTTGGGCATCAGCGTGCATATTATACGCACATGCAAAGATATTAATGGGAAAGTACATCCTAGTAGCTTGTCTTGAAGTAGTTATTAATAATATTTCTGCAAGCAATGTTGTTAACGCTGAAACTTCAGACGCTTGCTTATTGTGCTTCGTGAGTTCAATGATATCGTCTATTCCTGGTATGTGTGACATTGCTCTCTTTACTGCGGCTGCATATTTCTTTCTGTACATGCCATCATTCCTCAACATACACAGCCAAGCAGTCATGGGCCCTAGACTCTGAACGATTGAAGATCTTCTTTCGGGAGGAAATGATGTTCCCTCTAATAGCACGTGATGGGCCCCTGACAATCCATATTTTGTTACTGGGAAACTCTTGTGACCTGTTTCGGTCTTTCCTATAGGCATGTTTGAGTGTCCCAACCTCAACTCATTATACCTCAGAGCATATGCGGAAAACATATCTAAATACGGCCCCATGGTCCCGTACCAATTTTTCTCATCCGTTGCTTCAAAAATTTCATATTTAAGGCCATTGTCTTTTAAAATCTTGACCCAAGTTTCTTCGACCCATGTTGTTTCCAAAGGGTAGTCTGTTCCGAGGAAATGTAATTTGTAGCTCGTAGTCTTCGTCTTCTTCTCCATATTACCAGCCCTAACACCCTTGCGTCCGTTTCCTATTATTATTCTAAAATTAGAACTATGCTGCCAGCATCGAATCAACGGACACAAGAGGTTAGTACAATACCTACCTAATTTAGGCACAGGCATAACAAAGAATACGCACGTATAATATAATAGTGTATAGAGAAATTCTTTAATAAATAATTAAACTTACCTTGGCCTTGATCTTTGAGAAATTCAAGCTGACTGTAATACCATAATTTTGGCACGTATACCTGGTCAGTTCCTGAACCTGTCTTCTTGCTATCTTGCACTTTTTTATGTTCTTTTCGGAACCCAGCCCTTAATGAATTAATTTTTTTCTTGACGTTCTCAATCGTAGCATCTCTTTCTACCTTCCGTATAATTTCTAATAAATTATTGTATGCTTGAAGCTTCAAATTTTTGTCTTTGTAGTCGTTGCTTCTAATTTTCCAAAGACAAGGGTTATTTCGGAAAGCTTCTATAAATTCGGTGAGCAGTTCATGCGAATAAGTTCGAAAATCACACATTTTGAGAAATTTCTGAATCAAAATTAACAAAAATTGCAATTTAAACAAGCGTGCGCGTCCACGGACTGGCGAAACAAAATGGCGGCTCGCGGCTCGCAGTGCTGCCACACGTACGAGCCAAGACGAGCTACGAGTAAGATTTCAAACCGGTTGGATCGCCGACGAACTTACTCGGCGGTTTTAAAGTACGCGTACTTACGGTGACACACGAGCGAAAAAGGTCGTCGAGCCATAAGTACGCGTACTTGCTCGCCCGTCTATCACCCACTTAACCGGCTGCGCGGCGCGCGACGGCGCCTGCCACGCAAGCAGCGTACTGCGCTGCTGAAAGCGTAAGCGAAGAAAATTGCAAATGGCGGAAACAAAAATGATGCAATAACACTGCTCGAATTGAGAAAGGAAAGATAGGGCCTTGCAACTAAATCAGATAATTAAATTAACAGAAGTTAAATAATATGCAACTAATGACACAGGTTTAGTTTAAAAAATATATTTAGGAAGTGAAAGGTTTCTCACTGGTTAACAAACAAAGTACCTAAATCGGTAGGTACGCGGTATCCAGACACCTTAGCCTTACGTTATTATTAGGTTTTTAATTTGCCAATAGTGGCATTTGAAAATTATGAGAAAACAAAATTGCCACAAAGAAGAAGACTTAGGTATATAGGTGCAATACTGGCCTGAATGAAACTAAGCGGTGCAAATAAATACAACACGCAGCAAGCGCTGAGCTGTAGATAATAACTTAAGACACTTAATTGTTTGGCTATAAGACGGCATAACACGATCACGATCCGTAGACTGTACCCAAAACTCAGACAAACAGAAGTGGGGAAAAAAGTTATGAGGTTAAGTTAAAAGGTCAAAGGTCAGTAAGCATGTATGTGGGCAAATAAAACTATATGTAAATTAAATGGGCAAAGTAAGGTAAGTTAAATGGGTAAGGGATGATGGGCTCACGGCACGTTCCTGGTTGGACTTAGCTGGGGGCGCTGCGGCGCGCGTCGCCGACGAAGCGCGCAGTTGCTGCCGCTTCTGGCCGGGCTTCTTCGCTGCACCAATTCCAACGCCAACGTCAAGTACTTCTCTTGCTCGCCCGGCTTCACAGCGCGCCTACGGCCTGCTAGACTGCGTAGCCTCTTCTTCCGAGTCTTCTACCAAAGCGCCGACGCCCCAAGATGGCGATCGGCGAGTTTTTTACGGCGAGCCTGGAACGTGGGAGTGATACGCGGTCGTGTCCTGTCACGGTCGCCACTTTCTATGTTGAGGCATAGAATGAAAAAGGTTTTTTCTAATTATAAATATGGTTTAATTACCATTGAAAAGGATTTACAAGTCTTTAAGTTTTGTATTAATCAGGACACGAGCGTTCGCAATGGTATCGCGCAGAGAAGTGCGAGAGAGACGGCGCGTGACGCCGGGGTCTCGTAGCGCAGCCGCACCCGCGCATGCGCGGCGCAGGCTCTGGGATTGGTCACGACGCTCGGGCTTCGATGAGAGATGCGACGGCGCGAACAAAGTAACGTGAAGTCCATTTGGCTGAGGCACTTCAACCAAGACCCCCTTGAAATTTTTTTCAGCTGTATTCGAAGCCATGGATTCAGAAATATATCTCCCTCTTGAATTAATAATTTAAGTGGCAATCATTCACCAAGATTTAATTGTGAAATGGATTCAGCCTCGCATTTAAATCATGAAATAACTTGTTTTTCCATAATAAATCCACATCTAGTACTAGTCCTTCAAAAATTGATATTGACTTTGACTTGCTAAATACAGACATGATTGTGGGACTGAAAAATAAAATTGACCCACGGGTAATGGCAGAGTTAGAGTATGTAACCGCTTATATATTAAGAAAAACAAAAAAATGTGTTTTCAAAAATTGCAACCAGTGCAAACAATTTTTTTATAATTTGAACAAGGACAACAGGTACATTCAACTAAGAAGGAAATGTCTCTCGTATCCTTCCCATGAGCTGATATCCTGTTTTTCGGACATACAGGATGTCATCTACAACATTATTAAAGCAGACCCAACGAGAAAGAAATAAAAAACTATATTAAAACATTATTATATGTATTAATTGACTTTAATTTCATCAATTGTAATAGGCATAAAAAGGACAGCGTTGATTTTGTTTGATTTATCCAGCAGTTTTTTAGCCAGTTGGTGTTAGGAGCAAACAAAATTTTATTATTCCTATAGTACCCATATTTTATTTTAGTTTGTTCGCAGACTTTGGTATGTTATTCCGCATCGTTTTTCGTGAATTGTGCATAAAATTTTGCTCACTGACTAAAATATTCCCATTAGATCTGAACTATACGGCGATCCGTATAGTTCAGATCGAATAATATACTATCGTATACTACATACGTACGTATGTACTAAACAAAGCTATAGTTATACCTGTGTGGAACAGTTATGTCATGTATTCTTGCTAAAACAGATGGCGCTGTCGTCAATACTTTTGACTGATGACTCTATTTCTATACATATATTCAATGTACTCTGTGGCCAAGTGGTTTAATAATCCACATCGCTTACATTTCTCCCCATATTCCTTGCATTGACGAGACCTATGAATTTCTTTGCACCGCCTGCATAAAAATGTATCACTGCTCCTTATTTCCACCTACCACTTTTCTTCTTGAAGTCATTTCTCTTCACATGTCTTTTAACTACACGGTCTACCTCTACCCACAACGCAACGCATGTGCAATCCCCCCGGTGTTACAGGTGTCTATGGGCGGTGGTGATCTCTTATCATCAGGAGACCCACTTGCTCGTTTTCCATCCAGATGAATAAAAAAAAAAACCTCAGGATTAATTTCCATAACTTGGATTTTACTCTGCTCACTTGTGCGGACATAATTAGCTGCTTTTTGTAAAGTCAAATTTTCAATTCTTAACAAGTTTTCTTAAACGTACCGACTTCTACATAATATATATATATATTTGTTGAGTTCTATATGGCCAGTAAATTATGCTTAGCTAAACAAAATGTCAGTTAGTAGAGCGACGAAGATAGGTACTATAGTGTATTGTCTATAGTAATATCCTGTCTCAAGCACATACGTTACGACCAGCAGAGTGGGAGCGACGGTTGTCGTTGGACCGCCGGACTGGATAGGTACGAGAGCGAGTGAGTCACTTAAAGTAAATTGCAGTGCAAAAGAGTGAACATTACAGGTACCTCACACAGTTGCTTGTGGTCGGTCGCCGCGATCCGGGCAATTCCGCGACAGCAGCGGTGGGCTTTTTGTTATAAAGGATACTTGACTGCCACTGTCGATCAAGCCTCTCGCAATAATATGAGATTTCCCATCTTAGCGGAAAACTTTTACCTTGACTGTGGGCTTTGTGACATCAGATTTTTCCTCACAATGCAGTAATGTCTTGTGAACCTTGTTGTTACATATTGAACATTTAAAATGGAAATTATTGCCTTTGTGCACGCTGTCATGAGAGTAGGCTTTACTCTCATGCGGTTTAAAATAAGGTGCATGTACGAGGCTTTACATCGGACTTGATTAAAGATGACTTGTCAAGACGTTGGTGTTTCATTTAACAATCATCTAATAAATGCTAATGCACGTGCCAAATTTGTTTGGGCGTGTGTAATAACACGCGCCCAAACAAATTTGGCACAAATTATTTTGCGTTATGAACATAAAGTCTTTCACTGACTGGTTTGGTTGCATAAACTGGGCATTTAAATAATTTATGAGATGTTGATTGGCAACACTTGCATGAAATAATATTGGCAATGTTGGACAACCTATTATTTTTATGAGCTAAAGAGAATGTAGACTTACTTTCACTTTGCTAACTCTCTACAAAACTGCAGGCTCTTCTCTCCAGAAAAGTGAAGAAGTCCTTCACTATTGAAAATGATACCATTGATTCTAATGTTAAATCTTCTTACACTTTAAAAGATAACCTTTTGTATAGAAACTTTCAAGCGAATGGCAAAACTCTAAGCAGAATAATTGTGCCGCACAATTTTCGTTGGCAAATTATTAAAAGATTTTACATTGTTTACATTTGTGGCGACACCCTTGTCAGCATTTTCTAGTTAACCACGCGGGCTCAGAGCGGAGCAAAAGGCAGTCTGTTTCTACACCTCTCATCGCTCGGTCGCGCGCCTAATAACACCCTCACGACTCCGCCTGGTTAGCCTTGGACATTGCGTAAATGGTTATTACAAGTGTACAGTTTACATTAAACTTAGTTAACTACTCCAGTGCATTTATTGACAGTCTCCCGTAAATTCGCACCCTTGGTTAAGCTCCCTTAAGGAGTAGTTACAGTGGTGACCCCGACTTAGCTAACCAGGCGGACGCGTTCGTTTCTTTTTTTATTGTGTTCGCGGCCATTTTAACCCGAAAAAGGCATCATGGGCAATAGCGACGGAGATTCCACCGCCGAGACGAGCCGCGCCGAGCAGAAGCAGACTCCGGCTGAGATTCAGTCGATTAGCGTAGCGAGCAGAATAGCACCATTCTGGAAGGATTTACCAGATTTATGGTTTGAGCAGTTCGAGTCAATTTTAGCACCGCAGAGGGTTGGCTCAGACACCAAATTCGACCTCGTCATAGGCAAGCTCGGCAAGGAAGAATTAAGGCACATCAGCGATCTTCTGGGTGGTTCTGCTAGGAGCTACGACGCGTTAAAGGCCAGGCTCATAAGCGAGTTCAAGGAATCGCCGGAGGACCAATTTGATAGGCTGCTGGAGGAGTCACACCTGGGAGAGCAGAAGCCGTCACAGCTTTACAGGCGGATGGCAGAGGCGGCAAAAAACGCTAAGGTCGAGCAGCGCACCGTCAAGAAGCTATGGCTAAGGAGATTGCCTTGGTGGTCAGAACCGCTCTGGTCGCGCATGAAGATATGGACGTAGAGGCGCTGAGCATTATGGCAGATAAGGTGATGCGTACAACCAAGCACGGAGTCGTAGCCGAAGTGAAGGAGCGGAACGAGGAGTCAGGTTTAGTCGACGAGATCAAGAAGATGGCAATGGGTTTCGAGCACTTGCGAGAAGAAGTGAGCGAGATAAGGAGTCGCGGGAATGCAGGGCCCAGTTTCAAAGGAGGCTGGGCTAGAGGAAGAGGCAGCGCCACACCCGCCAGGAGCTGGATTCAGCAGCCGAGGTTATGCGTGTACCACCAGCGTTTCGGACGGTTCGCCAGGAACTGCGTACAGCCGTGCAAGTGGCAACAGAGTACGCCACCGGGACCAGCACGGAACCAACAGCCGACGGCACCGAGATGGCAACCCAGGCAGGGAAACTAGACACGGTGCACCCTACAGTGGCAGTGGGGGGTGCACCGGGCGTAGATAACCACCGCTTGTGTGTGCAGGACAGGAGAAATGGTATGTCATTTTTGATTGATACTGGTGCAAACGTCTCCGTCATACCGATCAGCAAAGTTAGTGGCAGAGACCGTAGCGTATGTACCTATAAACTGTTCGCAGCAAATAACTCGGAGATCAAGACATACGGTACACAATCGTTAGAAATGGACCTGGGATTACGGAGAACTTTCGTGTGGACGTTCATTGTGTGCGAAGTCAAGCAGCCAATCCTCGGCGCCGACTTTTTAAAGACTAATAAGTTAGTGATAGATTTACATAATGGCAGGTTAATCGACAATTCGGTAACAGCGTGTGTGCACGGGTCTTTGGTGCCTGCTGGATCATCGGTGAACACCATCCAAGCAGCGCATCCGTACCGCTACCTCCTGGAGCGATACCCCGACACGACTAAACTTGTTACATTTTCAGAGCCAGCTAAACACGGGGTAAAACATCACATCGAGACCTCGGGGCCACCGGTATACGCGCGGGCAAGGCCGTTACCTCCCGACAGGCTCGCCAAGGCAAAGGAAGAGTTCCGGGTCATGCAGCAATTAGGTATCTGCAGGCCCAGCAAGAGTCCATGGGCCAGCCCGCTTCACGTCGTGCCGAAGAAGGACGGACGAATTCGAACACGCGGTGATTTTAGGCGATTGAACGCGGTAACGAAGCCAGACCGCTACCCCATACCCCGGCTCCAGGACTTCACCTACGGGCTAGCAGGTAAAACCATATTTTCTACGCTAGATATAAATAGGGCGTATCATGTCTTCGAAATGGCCCTGGAGGATATTGAGAAAACGGCAATAATCACTCCGTTCGGCCTTTTCGAATTCCCCAGGATGATTTTTGGTCTGAGGAACGCGGCTCAAACTTACCAACGGTTCATGAACTTTATTTTGCAGGAGTTAGAGGTCTTTGTTGATCGTCACGGCGCTAAATCAACCCTATTTTGCTATATTGATGATATAATTATAGCATCAGAGACGGAACACGCACACGAACAACATTTAGACCGCGTTTTGCAAATATTCCAAAAGTTCGGCATAACAATAAATCTTAACAAGTGCAAATTTGGTCAACAATCGGTAAATTTCCTGGGCTACTCAGTCTCGTCAACGGGACACAAACCACTTGACGAAAAAGTGTCAGCTATCACGGAATTCCCAAGGCCCGAAAACGTGGAACAGCTACGACGTTTTTTGGGCATGTTAAATTTCTATAGAGCACACATTGTACAGGCAGCCGATAAGCAAAGACACCTCAATAAATTTTTACACAACTCGAAAAAGAAAGACCAGACCAAAATTCATTGGGACGAGGAAGCCAATGACGCCTTTTTAGACAGTAAGGAAAGCCTTAAACGCGCCGTTACTCTGTCATATCCGGTAGCAGGTGTCCCGCTAGCTCTCATGACCGACGCATCGAACACTTCGGCAGGAGCGGTCCTACAACAAAAGGGCGATAACGGTTGGCAGTCCTTAGGTTATTTTTCTAAAACTTTATCGGACACGTAGAAAAAATACAGCACATTCGACCGGGAATTGCTGGCAATTTACATGGCCGTGGTACACTTTAGGTACCTGATCGAAGGAAGGGAATTAATTAATCGTGTACACGGACCATAAGCCGTTAACATTCGCTTTTAAAAAAATAGGTACGGCCAACGAAACACCGAGGCGAACAAGGCAAATCATGTTCGTAATTTACTAGCGATATCCGGCACATTCTAGGTTCGCAGAATTTAGTCGCAGACGCGATATCGCGTCTAGAAACAATATCGTGCCCGTCGGTGGTCGATTACACGGAATTAGCCCAAGCGCAACAAACGGACGCTCAAGTTGCACACGTGAGCAGCGACGAAGCACGTTTTGCAACGTTAGCACCAAAGAGTATATAATCACTGCGTTTTAAGTCTGAACTCTCATACAAAAAAAATACCACGATTGTAGTATGAATTCAGTGCATTTTGGTTGCATTGCCAATATCAAGAAACGAACTGCACAGACTAAACAGGGCTGAAATAGTCACATTGACAAAAGTAGTGTTGTTAGGAACCGTCGATATTATCGATATTGTAACAGCATAGTGTTGTGCTTTTTTATCGATATAGATTGTCAAAAAATGGCACGTAGTGGTGCGCTTTTTATTAATTAAATGATCGAATTAAAGAGAAAAAAAGAAGTTGTTTTTCTTAATAATAATTTATTTTCATGTCATGGATCTGTGTTTCTTTACATAGGTAAATACAGTTTCACGTTACACAAGTATTGTATTGTAGTATTGTATTGTCCGTTTTGCACTGCACACCACTTGTGGAAGCCTGTGCATGTAAATATTCCACACTGGGCAACTCCAAAGCTGAACCTGAAACAAAGTTTAATTTAGCCAGAAGCTTCCACTAACTTATACAGGTGCAATATAATTAGTGTGTATAGCCAATTTTTCTGTCTTTTACTGATGCTCTGACCGGCAACTATACTATACACTCAAAATACCTAGCATTATTATTGATGACGAAGCAAATTAATTTTAATATATATTGTATGTAAAAAAAATATGTGCATGTGTATTGATGGTATTTATTACGGTTATGGTTTATGGGGGCGACTGAAAAACAGCATCTGTTAGCCAAGGGACTTTGTTTAGCAAGGCGCAGGCATAAGCTGAGTCGCTTTCCCTTTTGATAGTTTGATTGTACTTATTATTTGTTATGTACCTATGTAGAATTTGTAAACAAACTATTAAATCAATATCTTTTATTATTTTATTATTATTATTATAAGATGCAGTAAGTCAAGTTGCAATAGAGACAAATTGAAAATAAAATAAAAAGTGTTTACCTTGGCTGCTTCTTGCCATCTTTAGGGTAAACCCTTCAAGAATTTCTTCAGAAAGAGGTGGCATGGTAAGTCCCAATTTTGGTATGGCTTTCTTCTTCAGCCGGGTTTTCGATTTTGTGAAATCTCGTTGCAACTACTTTCACCCACTGCTTACAACTGAAATAAAATTTAATTGTCGTGATTGATGATATTCTTGAGTAAAACAGGGTTTAGCACAGTTAAGCTGCTTTACTGAGATACGAAGGAAAAACATGCACTATTAGGTAGCCATCTTTTTATTCGAGAGACAAAACACAATACTGACATAACAAAACTCAAAAGACCATAGACTTTATTGCTACTCTAACACGCCCCTTCAATAAAGTCCATATAAAAACAAAAAAACAGCATCCAATATGCTAACCCTACTACAGTAGACATAAAAAATAAGTAAACCCGCCCCTTCAAAAATAACAAAAGAACAACACAATACATTATAGAGACAACCCTAACTTTTCTCTAAAATATAAGAACCTTGGACTTGCCAAAGATTTGGTAAATAGATCAGCAATTTGATGTTCACTTTTTAAATACTTCAACACAATCACATTGCTGTCTATTTCTCTTTTATAAAGTGATATTTAATATCCAAATGCTTTACCCTTTTATTATTCTCAGGATTAATTCCTATATTTATTGCAGCCTGATTATCAACATTAATTATAACTGGACTAGACACCCACTGAAAATCATGCAAAACATTTCTAAGCCAACATGCCTCAGTTATACACGGGCTCAGAGCTAATAATTCTGCTTCTGTTGAAGACAAACTTACTGTACTCTGCTTTCTGGACGACCAAGATATTACACAGCCAAATAGTTTAAAAACAAAACCTGTTGTTGACTTACGATCATTAACATCCCCTCCCCAATCTGCATCAACATAACCACACATATCAGTTTGGTCATCCGCCTTATAAATAAGCTTCAAGTCTAATGTTGCATTGATGTACCTTAAAACACGTTTCAGAGCTTTATACAAAGGTTCATCAGCATAACTTTGAAATCTACTTAAATATGAAATGCTTGTGCATAAATCTGGCCTAGTACATAAAGCTGCATACATTATTGACCCAATAATTTGCCTACACCTGTTTTCTAAATTTTATCACAATCCTTACTTTTACTTAAGCTCAACTTACACTCCATTGGAGTCGAATGTGGTTTCGAATTTGTCATATGAAACTTTTCCACAACCTTTGTCAAATAATTTGACTGACTAAGTTTAGTGACCCCATTTGTCAAATCTTGAGTTACCTCAATACCTAAGTAATTAGTCATTACACCTAGATCCTTCATACTAAATTTACTGCTTAAATAAAGCTTTAAGTCTTGGACCTCACTTTGGTTTGAACCAAATATGCAAATATCATCAACAAATACTAATAAGTAAAGTTTACCCTCTGAGGAACATTTTGTGTACAAACAAGAATCATTTTGGGACCGAATAAAACCTTTCTCAGCTACTACTGAATCAAACTTTGCATTCCAACATTTAGGTGACTTTCTTAAACCATACAAACTTTTATTCAATTTGCCTACCTTACTATCTCTATCTTTATAGCCTAGTGGCAATTTGACATAAACTTCCTCCTTAATGTCACCATACAAGAAAGCACTTTTAACGTCCATATGATGAACTGGTAATCGTAACTTATTCGCTATAGCTAACAGAAGTGTAAAAGTTGAAATTTTAGCTACAGGAGCATATAACTCATACAACTCATAGTCATCATTCTGTTGGAACCCTCTTGCTACAAGACGCGCTTTAAATTGGTTTGGGTTTCCATCACCATCATATTTAACTCTGTAAACCCACTTGGTGTCGATGACCTTCTTGCCTTCTGGAATTTCTACCTCAGTCCAAGACGATCGTCGACAAACTAACGCCGATCCTGCGAAACAAATGGTACGATTACGCAATAATAAATGAAGACGTACCTGAACTCAAGAAGATCGCCGAATTCCTCAACCGCGAAGCGGACAAATACGCTCCCTACGCGCCCCCCGAGCTGTCTACTGAGAAGCAAGAAAACAAAATAACAAAGAAAAAAGTCGAATTCGCCTACACTGCCACCACTGTCACCGCCACGAAATCGCGCGAAAAAGAAAAGTCACCGTGTCCTCAATGCAAGCAGGAAGGCCACCAACTACGAGTACCTACGTGTCCGAATTTCATCAAGGCGGACACGAACGAGCGATGGGAGATAGCAAGCACCGCCGCTATGAGTGCCGCGCTAAGCCGCGCGGCCGCGGCGGCTGCCCCATGCGGCACCATCGTCTGCTGCATCACGACAAACCATCGCCGGCCTCCCCCGACGCTCCAAGGCAGCTGCCGCAGCCTCCGATCGAGCCATCGACAATCGCGACAATCGAACAAGTCGGCGCGGCAACCACCAAAACGGGCCGCGCCTACCTCAAGATCACGCCGGTCGTCCTACGAAGGCCGCAAGCTACCATTGAAACGTACGCGCTCTTAGACGACGGCAGCACGGTCACCATCATCGACGCAGCGGTTGCCGACGCGCTCGGTCTCGACGGTCCCACCGAACAAATGTGGGTCCAAGGAGTGAGCGGGACGGAGATATCGCACAAAAAGAGCAAGAAAGTGGACGTGGCAATCAGAGGAAAATACAGCGACGACGAGCTACAAATAAATAACGCGCGCACCGTGACAAGCCTCGACTTCGCGACACAATCAATAAGTGAACGCGAACTACGCGACTGCCGACACTTAGAAGATATCAAGAGTGAAATCACATACAGCGGCGCCATGCCGAAAATATTAATCGGCCTAGACAATTGGGGAAAATCATCGTGTCGCGCGACAATCAAACAAGGGCGGCGCGATCGAGCTGGTAGCATCAAAAACGCTACTGGTATGGGTACTGCACGCGCTGCCGCACCACACAAAACGGCGCCGATATCGTTCTGCTGTGCTCACTGTAGT